>NW_026061035.1:0-300000 GCF_929443795.1 Astur gentilis
GGAAAGCAGAGATCCCCAGTGCTGTTGTGCCTGTGGATAGGCTGCAGGGGGACGGTGAAGACCAGCAAGATCTTTCAGGGCTGGCACCTTCCTTGTGGGAGAAGGAGCCAGACGTTTGCCTTTTCAGAAAAAGTTTCTGCCGAGAACGAGCACCGTGACATGCTGAGTCTCTGGGAAAGCAGAGATCCCCAGTGCTGTTGCGGCTAAAGATAGGCTGCAGAGGGATAGTGAAGACCTGCAAGAGCTTTCAGGGCTGGCACCTTCCTTGTGGGAGAAGGAGCCAGACGTTTGCCTTTTCAGAAAAACTTTCGGCCGAGAACGAGCACCGTGACATGCTGAGTCTCTGGGAAAGCAGAGATCCCCAGTGCTGTTGTGCTTGTGGATAGGCTGCAGGGGGATGGTGAAGACCAGCAAGAGCTTTCAGGGCTGGCACCTTCCTTGTGGGAGAAGGAGCCAGACGTTTGCCTTTTCAGAAAAAGGCTCTGCCGAGAGCGAGCACCATGAGATGCTGAGTCTCTGGGAAAGCAGAGATCCCCAGTGCTGTTGTGCCTGTGGATAGGCTGCAGGGGGACGGTGAAGACCAGCAAGATCTTTCAGGGCTGGCACCTTCCTTGTGGGAGAAGGAGCCAGACGTTTGCCTTTTCAGAAAAAGATTCTGCTGAGAACGAGCACCGTGACATGCTGAGTCTCTGGAAAAGCAGAGATCCCCAGTGCTGTTGCGGCTAAAGATAGGCTGCAGAGGGATAGTGAAGACCTGCAAGAGCTTTCAGGGCTGGCACCTTCCTTGTGGGAGAAGGAGCCAGACGTTTGCCTTTTCAGAAAAAGTTTCTGCCGAGAACGAGCACCGTGACATGCTGAGTCTCTGGGAAAGCAGAGATCCCCAGTGCTGTTGTGCCTGTGGATAGGCTGCAGGGGGACGGTGAAGACCAGCAAGATCTTTCAGGGCTGGCACCTTCCTTGTGGGAGAAGGAGCCAGACGTTTGCCTTTTCAGAAAAAGTTTCTGCCGAGAGCGAGCACCGTGACATGCTGAGTCTCTGGGAAAGCAGAGATCCCCAGTGCTGTTGTGCCTGTGGATAGGCTGCAGGGGGACGGTGAAGACCAGCAAGATCTTTCAGGGCTGGCACCTTCCTTGTGGGAGAAGGAGCCAGACGTTTGCCTTTTCAGAAAAACTTTAGGCCGAGAACGAGCACCGTGACATGCTGAGTCTCTGGGAAAGCAGAGATCCCCAGTGCTGTTGCGGCTAAAGATAGGCTGCAGAGGGATAGTGAAGACCAGCAAGATCTTTCAGGGCTGGCACCTTCCTTGTGGGAGAAGGAGCCAGGCGTTTGCCTTTTCAGAAAAAGGCTCTGCCGAGAGCGAGCACCGTGACATGCTGAGTCTCTGGGAAAGCAGAGATCCCCAGTGCTGTTGTGCCTGTGGATAGGCTGCAGGGGGACGGTGAAGACCAGCAAGATCTTTCAGGGCTGTCACCTTCCTTGTGGGAGAAGGAGCCAGACGTTTGCCTTTTCAGAAAAAGTTTCTGCCGAGAACGAGCACCGTGACATGCTGAGTCTCTGGGAAAGCAGAGATCCCCAGTGCTGTTGCGGCTAAAGATAGGCTGCAGAGGGATAGTGAAGACCAGCAAGATCTTTCAGGGCTGGCACCTTCCTTGTGGGAGAAGGAGCCAGACGTTTGCCTTTTCAGAAAAACTTTCTGCCGAGAACGAGCACCGTGACATGCTGAGTCTCTGGGAAAGCAGAGATCCCCAGTGCTGTTGCGGCTAAAGATAGGCTGCAGAGGGATAGTGAAGACCAGCAAGATCTTTCAGGGCTGGCACCTTCCTTGTGGGAGAAGGAGCCAGACGTTTGCCTTTTCAGAAAAAGGCTCTGCCGAGAGCGAGCACCGTGACATGCTGACTCTCTGGGAAAGCAGAGATACCCAGTGCTGTTGTGCCTGTGGATAGGCTGCAGGGGGACGTTGAAGACCAGCAAGATCTTTCAGGGCTGGCACCTTCCTTGTGGGAGAAGGAGCCAGACGTTTGCCTTTTCAGAAAAAGTTTCTGCCGAGAACGAGCACCGTGACATGCTGAGTCTCTGGGAAAGCAGAGATCCCCAGTGCTGTTGCGGCTAAAGATAGGCTGCAGAGGGATAGTGAAGACCTGCAAGAGCTTTCAGGGCTGGCACCTTCCTTGTGGGAGAAGGAGCCAGACGTTTGCCTTTTCAGAAAAACTTTCGGCCGAGAACGAGCACCGTGACATGCTGAGTCTCTGGGAAAGCAGAGATCCCCAGTGCTGTTGTGCCTGTGGATAGGCTGCAGAGGGATAGTGAAGACCAGCAGGATCTTTCAGGGCTGGCACCTTCCTTGTGGGAGAAGGAGCCAGACGTTTGCCTTTTCAGAAAAACTTTCGGCCGAGAACGAGCACCGTGACATGCTGAGTCTCTGGGAAAGCAGAGATCCCCAGTGCTGTTGTGCTTGTGGATAGGCTGCAGGGGGATGGTGAAGACCAGCAAGAGCTTTCAGGGCTGGCACCTTCCTTGTGGGAGAAGGAGCCAGACGTTTGCCTTTTCAGAAAAAGGCTCTGCCGTGAGCGAGCACCATGAGATGCTGAGTCTCTGGGAAAGCAGAGATCCCCAGTGCTGTTGCGGCTAAAGATAGGCTGCAGAGGGATAGTGAAGACCAGCAAGATCTTTCAGGGCTGGCACCTTCCTTGTGGGAGAAGGAGCCAGACGTTTGCCTTTTCAGAAAAAGTTTCTGCCGAGAACGAGCACCGTGACATGCTGAGTCTCTGGAAAAGCAGAGATCCCCAGTGCTGTTGCGGCTATAGATAGGCTGCAGAGGGATAGTGAAGACCAGCAAGAGCTTTCAGGGCTGGCACCTTCCTTGTGGGAGAAGGAGCCAGATGTTTGCCTTTTCAGAAAAAGTTTCTGCCGAGAGCGAGCACCATGAGATGCTGAGTCTCTGGGAAAGCAGAGATCCCCAGTGCTGTTGTGCCTGTGGATAGGCTGCAGGGGGACGGTGAAGACCAGCAAGATCTTTCAGGGCTGGCACCTTCCTTGTGGGAGAAGGAGCCAGACGTTTGCCTTTTCAGAAAAAGTTTCTGCCGAGAACGAGCACCGTGACATGCTGAGTCTCTGGGAAAGCAGAGATCCCCAGTGCTGTTGCGAATAAAGATAGGCTGCAGAGGGATAGTGAAGACCTGCAAGAGCTTTCAGGGCTGGCACCTTCCTTGTGGGTGAAGGAGCCAGATGTTTCCCTTTTCAGAAAAACTTTCTGCCGAGAACGAGCACCGTGACATGCTGAGTCTCTGGGAAAGCAGAGATCCCCAGTGCTGTTGCGGCTAAAGATAGGCTGCAGAGGGATAGTGAAGATCAGCAAGATCTTTCAGGGCTGGCACCTTCCTTGTGGGAGAAGGAGCCAGACGCTTGCCTTTTCAGAAAAAGGCTCTGCTGAGAGCGAGCACCATGAGATGCTGAGTCTCTGGGAAAGCAGAGATCCCCAGTGCTGTTGTGCCTGTGGATAGGCTGCAGGGGGACGGTGAAGACCAGCAAGATCTTTCAGGGCTGGCACCTTCCTTGTGGGAGAAGGAGCCAGACGTTTGCCTTTTCAGAAAAAGTTTCTGCCGAGAACGAGCACCGTGACATGCTGAGTCTCTGGAAAAGCAGAGATCCCCAGTGCTGTTGCGGCTAAAGATAGGCTGCAGAGGGATAGTGAAGACCAGCAAGAGCTTTCAGGGCTGGCACCTTCCTTGTGGGAGAAGGAGCCAGACGTTTGCCTTTTCAGAAAAAGTTTCTGCCGAGAACGAGCACCGTGACATGCTGAGTCTCTGGGAAAGCAGAGATCCCCAGTGCTGTTGCGGCTAAAGATAGGCTGCAGAGGGATAGTGAAGACCTGCAAGAGCTTTCAGGGCTGGCACCTTCCTTGTGGGAGAAGGAGCCAGACGTTTGCCTTTTCAGAAAAACTTTCGGCCGAGAACGAGCACCGTGACATGCTGAGTCTCTGGGAAAGCAGAGATCCCCAGTGCTGTTGTGCCTGTGGATAGGCTGCAGAGGGATAGTGAAGACCAGCAGGATCTTTCAGGGCTGGCACCTTCCTTGTGGGAGAAGGAGCCAGACGTTTGCCTTTTCAGAAAAACTTTCGGCCGAGAACGAGCACCGTGACATGCTGAGTCTCTGGGAAAGCAGAGATCCCCAGTGCTGTTGTGCTTGTGGATAGGCTGCAGGGGGATGGTGAAGACCAGCAAGAGCTTTCAGGGCTGGCACCTTCCTTGTGGGAGAAGGAGCCAGACGTTTGCCTTTTCAGAAAAAGGCTCTGCCGTGAGCGAGCACCATGAGATGCTGAGTCTCTGGGAAAGCAGAGATCCCCAGTGCTGTTGCGGCTAAAGATAGGCTGCAGAGGGATAGTGAAGACCAGCAAGATCTTTCAGGGCTGGCACCTTCCTTGTGGGAGAAGGAGCCAGACGTTTGCCTTTTCAGAAAAAGTTTCTGCCGAGAACGAGCACCGTGACATGCTGAGTCTCTGGAAAAGCAGAGATCCCCAGTGCTGTTGCGGCTATAGATAGGCTGCAGAGGGATAGTGAAGACCTGCAAGAGCTTTCAGGGCTGGCACCTTCCTTGTGGGAGAAGGAGCCAGATGTTTGCCTTTTCAGAAAAAGTTTCTGCCGAGAGCGAGCACCATGAGATGCTGAGTCTCTGGGAAAGCAGAGATCCCCAGTGCTGTTGTGCCTGTGGATAGGCTGCAGGGGGACGGTGAAGACCAGCAAGATCTTTCAGGGCTGGCACCTTCCTTGTGGGAGAAGGAGCCAGACGTTTGCCTTTTCAGAAAAAGTTTCTGCCGAGAACGAGCACCGTGACATGCTGAGTCTCTGGGAAAGCAGAGATCCCCAGTGCTGTTGCGAATAAAGATAGGCTGCAGAGGGATAGTGAAGACCTGCAAGAGCTTTCAGGGCTGGCACCTTCCTTGTGGGTGAAGGAGCCAGATGTTTCCCTTTTCAGAAAAACTTTCTGCCGAGAACGAGCACCGTGACATGCTGAGTCTCTGGGAAAGCAGAGATCCCCAGTGCTGTTGCGGCTAAAGATAGGCTGCAGAGGGATAGTGAAGATCAGCAAGATCTTTCAGGGCTGGCACCTTCCTTGTGGGAGAAGGAGCCAGACGCTTGCCTTTTCAGAAAAAGGCTCTGCTGAGAGCGAGCACCATGAGATGCTGAGTCTCTGGGAAAGCAGAGATCCCCAGTGCTGTTGTGCCTGTGGATAGGCTGCAGGGGGACGGTGAAGACCAGCAAGATCTTTCAGGGCTGGCACCTTCCTTGTGGGAGAAGGAGCCAGACGTTTGCCTTTTCAGAAAAAGTTTCTGCCGAGAACGAGCACCGTGACATGCTGAGTCTCTGGAAAAGCAGAGATCCCCAGTGCTGTTGCGGCTAAAGATAGGCTGCAGAGGGATAGTGAAGACCTGCAAGAGCTTTCAGGGCTGGCACCTTCCTTGTGGGAGAAGGAGCCAGACGTTTGCCTTTTCAGAAAAACTTTCTGCCGAGAACGAGCACCGTGACATGCTGAGTCTCTGGGAAAGCAGAGATCCCCAGTGCTGTTGTGCCTGTGGATAGGCTGCAGGGGGACGGTGAAGATCAGCAAGATCTTTCAGGGCTGGCACCTTCCTTGTGGGAGAAGGAGCCAGACGTTTGCCTTTTCAGAAAAAGTTTCTGCCGAGAGCGAGCACCGTGACATGCTGAGTCTCTGGGAAAGCAGAGATCCCCAGTGCTGTTGTGCCTGTGGATAGGCTGCAGGGGGACGGTGAAGACCAGCAAGATCTTTCAGGGCTGGCACCTTCCTTGTGGGAGAAGGAGCCAGACGTTTGCCTTTTCAGAAAAAGTTTCTGCCGAGAGCGAGCACCGTGACATGCTGAGTCTCTGGGAAAGCAGAGATCCCCAGTGCTGTTGCGGCTAAAGATAGGCTGCAGAGGGATAGTGAAGACCAGCAAGATCTTTCAGGGCTGGCACCTTCCTTGTGGGAGAAGGAGCCAGACGTTTTCCTTTTCAGAAAAAGGCTCTGCCGAGAGCGAGCACCGTGACATGCTGAGTCTCTGGGAAAGCAGAGATCCCCAGTGCTGTTGTGCCTGTGGATAGGCTGCAGGGGGACGCTGAAGACCAGCAAGATCTTTCAGGGCTGGCACCTTCCTTGTGGGAGAAGGAGCCAGACGTTTGCCTTTTCAGAAAAACTTTCGGCCGAGAACGAGCACCGTGACATGCTGAGTCTCTGGGAAAGCAGAGATCCCCAGTGCTGTTGTGCCTGTGGATAGGCTGCAGAGGGATAGTGAAGACCAGCAAGATCTTTCAGGGCTGGCACCTTCCTTGTGGGAGAAGGAGCCAGACGTTTGCCTTTTCAGAAAAACTTTCGGCCGAGAACGAGCACCGTGACATGCTGAGTCTCTGGGAAAGCAGAGATCCCCAGTGCTGTTGTGCCTGTGGATAGGCTGCAGAGGGATAGTGAAGACCAGCAAGATCTTTCAGGGCTGGCACCTTCCTTGTGGGAGAAGGAGCCAGACGTTTGCCTTTTCAGAAAAACTTTCGGCCGAGAACGAGCACCGTGACATGCTGAGTCTCTGGGAAAGCAGAGATCCCCAGTGCTGTTGCGGCTAAAGATAGGCTGCAGAGGGATAGTGAAGACCAGCAAGATCTTTCAGGGCTGGCACCTTCCTTGTGGGAGAAGGAGCCAGACGTTTGCCTTTTCAGAAAAAGGCTCTGCCGAGAGCGAGCACCGTGACATGCTGAGTCTCTGGGAAAGCAGAGATCCCCAGTGCTGTTGTGCCTGTGGATAGGCTGCAGGGGGACGGTGAAGACCAGCAAGATCTTTCAGGGCTGTCACCTTCCTTGTGGGAGAAGGAGCCAGACGTTTGCCTTTTCAGAAAAAGGCTCTGCCGAGAGCGAGCACCATGAGATGCTGAGTCTCTGGGAAAGCAGAGATCCCCAGTGCTGTTGCGGCTAAAGATAGGCTGCAGAGGGATAGTGAAGACCAGCAAGATCTTTCAGGGCTGGCACCTTCCTTGTGGGAGAAGGAGCCAGACGTTTGCCTTTTCAGAAAAACTTTCGGCCGAGAACGAGCACCGTGACATGCTGAGTCTCTGGGAAAGCAGAGATCCCCAGTGCTGTTGTGCTTGTGGATAGGCTGCAGGGGGATGGTGAAGACCAGCAAGAGCTTTCAGGGCTGGCACCTTCCTTGTGGGAGAAGGAGCCAGACGTTTGCCTTTTCAGAAAAAGTTTCTGCCGAGAACGAGCACCGTGACATGCTGAGTCTCTGGGAAAGCAGAGATCCCCAGTGCTGTTGCGGCTATAGATAGGCTGCAGAGGGATAGTGAAGACCAGCAAGAGCTTTCAGGGCTGGCACCTTCCTTGTGGGAGAAGGAGCCAGATGTTTGCCTTTTCAGAAAAAGTTTCTGCCGAGAGCGAGCACCATGAGATGCTGAGTCTCTGGGAAAGCAGAGATCCCCAGTGCTGTTGTGCCTGTGGATAGGCTGCAGGGGGACGGTGAAGACCAGCAAGATCTTTCAGGGCTGGCACCTTCCTTGTGGGAGAAGGAGCCAGACGTTTGCCTTTTCAGAAAAAGTTTCTGCCGAGAACGAGCACCGTGACATGCTGAGTCTCTGGGAAAGCAGAGATCCCCAGTGCTGTTGCGGCTAAAGATAGGCTGCAGAGGGATAGTGAAGACCTGCAAGAGCTTTCAGGGCTGGCACCTTCCTTGTGGGAGAAGGAGCCAGACGTTTCCCTTTTCAGAAAAAGTTTCTGCCGAGAACGAGCACCGTGACATGCTGAGTCTCTGGGAAAGCAGAGATCCCCAGTGCTGTTGCGGCTAAAGATAGGCTGCAGAGGGATAGTGAAGACCAGCAAGATCTTTCAGGGCTGGCACCTTCCTTGTGGGAGAAGGAGCCAGACGCTTGCCTTTTCAGAAAAAGGCTCTGCTGAGAGCGAGCACCATGAGATGCTGAGTCTCTGGGAAAGCAGAGATCCCCAGTGCTGTTGTGCCTGTGGATAGGCTGCAGGGGGACGGTGAAGACCAGCAAGATCTTTCAGGGCTGGCACCTTCCTTGTGGGAGAAGGAGCCAGACGTTTGCCTTTTCAGAAAAAGTTTCTGCCGAGAACGAGCACCGTGACATGCTGAGTCTCTGGAAAAGCAGAGATCCCCAGTGCTGTTGCGGCTAAAGATAGGCTGCAGAGGGATAGTGAAGACCTGCAAGAGCTTTCAGGGCTGGCACCTTCCTTGTGGGAGAAGGAGCCAGACGTTTGCCTTTTCAGAAAAACTTTCTGCCGAGAACGAGCACCGTGACATGCTGAGTCTCTGGGAAAGCAGAGATCCCCAGTGCTGTTGTGCCTGTGGATAGGCTGCAGGGGGACGGTGAAGACCAGCAAGATCTTTCAGGGCTGGCACCTTCCTTGTGGGAGAAGGAGCCAGACGTTTGCCTTTTCAGAAAAAGTTTCTGCCGAGAGCGAGCACCGTGACATGCTGAGTCTCTGGGAAAGCAGAGATCCCCAGTGCTGTTGTGCCTGTGGATAGGCTGCAGGGGGACGCTGAAGACCAGCAAGATCTTTCAGGGCTGGCACCTTCCTTGTGGGAGAAGGAGCCAGAGGTTTGCCTTTTCAGAAAAACTTTCTGCCAAGAACGAGCACCGTGACATGCTGAGTCTCTGGGAAAGCAGAGATCCCCAGTGCTGTTGTGCCTGTGGATAGGCTGCAGGGGGACGGTGAAGACCAGCAAGATCTTTCAGGGCTGGCACCTTCCTTGTGGGAGAAGGAGCCAGACGTTTGCCTTTTCAGAAAAAGTTTCTGCCGAGAACGAGCACCGTGACATGCTGAGTCTCTGGGAAAGCAGAGATCCCCAGTGCTGTTGTGCCTGTGGATAGGCTGCAGAGGGATAGTGAAGACCAGCAAGATCTTTCAGGGCTGGCACCTTCCTTGTGGGAGAAGGAGCCAGACGTTTTCCTTTTCAGAAAAAGGCTCTGCTGAGAGCGAGCACCATGAGATGCTGAGTCTCTGGGAAAGCAGAGATCCCCAGTGCTGTTGTGCCTGTGGATAGGCTGCAGGGGGACGGTGAAGACCAGCAAGATCTTTCAGGGCTGGCACCTTCCTTGTGGGAGAAGGAGCCAGACGTTTGCCTTTTCAGAAAAAGTTTCTGCCGAGAACGAGCACCGTGACATGCTGAGTCTCTGGAAAAGCAGAGATCCCCAGTGCTGTTGCGGCTAAAGATAGGCTGCAGAGGGATAGTGAAGACCTGCAAGAGCTTTCAGGGCTGGCACCTTCCTTGTGGGAGAAGGAGCCAGACGTTTGCCTTTTCAGAAAAACTTTCTGCCGAGAACGAGCACCGTGACATGCTGAGTCTCTGGGAAAGCAGAGATCCCCAGTGCTGTTGTGCCTGTGGATAGGCTGCAGGGGGATGGTGAAGATCAGCAAGATCTTTCAGGGCTGGCACCTTCCTTGTGGGAGAAGGAGCCAGACGTTTGCCTTTTCAGAAAAAGTTTCTGCCGAGAGCGAGCACCGTGACATGCTGAGTCTCTGGGAAAGCAGAGATCCCCAGTGCTGTTGTGCCTGTGGATAGGCTGCAGGGGGACGGTGAAGACCAGCAAGATCTTTCAGGGCTGGCACCTTCCTTGTGGGAGAAGGAGCCAGACGTTTGCCTTTTCAGAAAAAGTTTCTGCCGAGAGCGAGCACCGTGACATGCTGAGTCTCTGGGAAAGCAGAGATCCCCAGTGCTGTTGCGGCTAAAGATAGGCTGCAGAGGGATAGTGAAGACCAGCAAGATCTTTCAGGGCTGGCACCTTCCTTGTGGGAGAAGGAGCCAGACGTTTTCCTTTTCAGAAAAAGGCTCTGCCGAGAGCGAGCACCGTGACATGCTGAGTCTCTGGGAAAGCAGAGATCCCCAGTGCTGTTGTGCCTGTGGATAGGCTGCTGGGGGACGCTGAAGACCAGCAAGATCTTTCAGGGCTGGCACCTTCCTTGTGGGAGAAGGAGCCAGACGTTTGCCTTTTCAGAAAAACTTTCGGCCGAGAACGAGCACCGTGACATGCTGAGTCTCTGGGAAAGCAGAGATCCCCAGTGCTGTTGTGCCTGTGGATAGGCTGCAGAGGGATAGTGAAGACCAGCAAGATCTTTCAGGGCTGGCACCTTCCTTGTGGGAGAAGGAGCCAGACGTTTGCCTTTTCAGAAAAACTTTCGGCCGAGAACGAGCACCGTGACATGCTGAGTCTCTGGGAAAGCAGAGATCCCCAGTGCTGTTGTGCCTGTGGATAGGCTGCAGAGGGATAGTGAAGACCAGCAAGATCTTTCAGGGCTGGCACCTTCCTTGTGGGAGAAGGAGCCAGACGTTTGCCTTTTCAGAAAAACTTTCGGCCGAGAACGAGCACCGTGACATGCTGAGTCTCTGGGAAAGCAGAGATCCCCAGTGCTGTTGCGGCTAAAGATAGGCTGCAGAGGGATAGTGAAGACCAGCAAGATCTTTCAGGGCTGGCACCTTCCTTGTGGGAGAAGGAGCCAGACGTTTGCCTTTTCAGAAAAAGGCTCTGCCGAGAGCGAGCACCGTGACATGCTGAGTCTCTGGGAAAGCAGAGATCCCCAGTGCTGTTGTGCCTGTGGATAGGCTGCAGGGGGACGGTGAAGACCAGCAAGATCTTTCAGGGCTGTCACCTTCCTTGTGGGAGAAGGAGCCAGACGTTTGCCTTTTCAGAAAAAGGCTCTGCCGAGAGCGAGCACCATGAGATGCTGAGTCTCTGGGAAAGCAGAGATCCCCAGTGCTGTTGCGGCTAAAGATAGGCTGCAGAGGGATAGTGAAGACCAGCAAGATCTTTCAGGGCTGGCACCTTCCTTGTGGGAGAAGGAGCCAGACGTTTGCCTTTTCAGAAAAACTTTCGGCCGAGAACGAGCACCGTGACATGCTGAGTCTCTGGGAAAGCAGAGATCCCCAGTGCTGTTGTGCTTGTGGATAGGCTGCAGGGGGATGGTGAAGACCAGCAAGAGCTTTCAGGGCTGGCACCTTCCTTGTGGGAGAAGGAGCCAGACGTTTGCCTTTTCAGAAAAAGTTTCTGCCGAGAACGAGCACCGTGACATGCTGAGTCTCTGGGAAAGCAGAGATCCCCAGTGCTGTTGCGGCTATAGATAGGCTGCAGAGGGATAGTGAAGACCAGCAAGAGCTTTCAGGGCTGGCACCTTCCTTGTGGGAGAAGGAGCCAGATGTTTGCCTTTTCAGAAAAAGTTTCTGCCGAGAGCGAGCACCATGAGATGCTGAGTCTCTGGGAAAGCAGAGATCCCCAGTGCTGTTGTGCCTGTGGATAGGCTGCAGGGGGACGGTGAAGACCAGCAAGATCTTTCAGGGCTGGCACCTTCCTTGTGGGAGAAGGAGCCAGACGTTTGCCTTTTCAGAAAAAGTTTCTGCCGAGAACGAGCACCGTGACATGCTGAGTCTCTGGGAAAGCAGAGATCCCCAGTGCTGTTGCGGCTAAAGATAGGCTGCAGAGGGATAGTGAAGACCTGCAAGAGCTTTCAGGGCTGGCACCTTCCTTGTGGGAGAAGGAGCCAGACGTTTCCCTTTTCAGAAAAAGTTTCTGCCGAGAACGAGCACCGTGACATGCTGAGTCTCTGGGAAAGCAGAGATCCCCAGTGCTGTTGCGGCTAAAGATAGGCTGCAGAGGGATAGTGAAGACCAGCAAGATCTTTCAGGGCTGGCACCTTCCTTGTGGGAGAAGGAGCCAGACGCTTGCCTTTTCAGAAAAAGGCTCTGCTGAGAGCGAGCACCATGAGATGCTGAGTCTCTGGGAAAGCAGAGATCCCCAGTGCTGTTGTGCCTGTGGATAGGCTGCAGGGGGACGGTGAAGACCAGCAAGATCTTTCAGGGCTGGCACCTTCCTTGTGGGAGAAGGAGCCAGACGTTTGCCTTTTCAGAAAAAGTTTCTGCCGAGAACGAGCACCGTGACATGCTGAGTCTCTGGAAAAGCAGAGATCCCCAGTGCTGTTGCGGCTAAAGATAGGCTGCAGAGGGATAGTGAAGACCTGCAAGAGCTTTCAGGGCTGGCACCTTCCTTGTGGGAGAAGGAGCCAGACGTTTGCCTTTTCAGAAAAACTTTCTGCCGAGAACGAGCACCGTGACATGCTGAGTCTCTGGGAAAGCAGAGATCCCCAGTGCTGTTGTGCCTGTGGATAGGCTGCAGGGGGACGGTGAAGACCAGCAAGATCTTTCAGGGCTGGCACCTTCCTTGTGGGAGAAGGAGCCAGACGTTTGCCTTTTCAGAAAAAGTTTCTGCCGAGAGCGAGCACCGTGACATGCTGAGTCTCTGGGAAAGCAGAGATCCCCAGTGCTGTTGTGCCTGTGGATAGGCTGCAGGGGGACGCTGAAGACCAGCAAGATCTTTCAGGGCTGGCACCTTCCTTGTGGGAGAAGGAGCCAGAGGTTTGCCTTTTCAGAAAAACTTTCTGCCAAGAACGAGCACCGTGACATGCTGAGTCTCTGGGAAAGCAGAGATCCCCAGTGCTGTTGTGCCTGTGGATAGGCTGCAGGGGGACGGTGAAGACCAGCAAGATCTTTCAGGGCTGGCACCTTCCTTGTGGGAGAAGGAGCCAGACGTTTGCCTTTTCAGAAAAAGTTTCTGCCGAGAACGAGCACCGTGACATGCTGAGTCTCTGGGAAAGCAGAGATCCCCAGTGCTGTTGTGCCTGTGGATAGGCTGCAGAGGGATAGTGAAGACCAGCAAGATCTTTCAGGGCTGGCACCTTCCTTGTGGGAGAAGGAGCCAGACGTTTTCCTTTTCAGAAAAAGTTTCTGCCGAGAACGAGCACCGTGACATGCTGAGTCTCTGGGAAAGCAGAGATCCCCAGTGCTGTTGTGCCTGTGGATAGGCTGCAGGGGGACGGTGAAGACCAGCAAGATCTTTCAGGGCTGGCACCTTCCTTGTGGGAGAAGGAGCCAGACGTTTGCCTTTTCTGAAAAAGTTTCTGCCGAGAACGAGCACCGTGACATGCTGAGTCTCTGGGAAAGCAGAGATCCCCAGTGCTGTTGCGGCTAAAGATAGGCTGCAGAGGGATAGTGAAGACCAGCAAGAGCTTTCAGGGCTGGCACCTTCCTTGTGGGAGAAGGAGCCAGATGTTTGCCTTTTCAGAAAAAGTTTCTGCCGAGAACGAGCACCGTGACATGCTGAGTCTCTGGGAAAGCAGAGATCCCCAGTGCTGTTGCGGCTAAAGATAGGCTGCAGAGGGATAGTGAAGACCAGCAAGATCTTTCAGGGCTGGCACCTTCCTTGTGGGAGAAGGAGCCAGACGTTTGCCTTTTCAGAAAAAGTTTCTGCCGAGAGCGAGCACCGTGACATGCTGAGTCTCTGGGAAAGCAGAGATCCCCAGTGTTGTTGCGGCTAAAGATAGGCTGCAGAGGGATAGTGAAGACCAGCAAGATCTTTCAGGGCTGGCACCTTCCTTGTGGGAGAAGGAGCCAGACGTTTGCCTTTTCAGAAAAACTTTCGGCCGAGAACGAGCACCGTGACATGCTGAGTCTCTGGGAAAGCAGAGATCCCCAGTGCTGTTGTGCCTGTGGATAGGCTGCAGAGGGATAGTGAAGACCAGCAAGATCTTTCAGGGCTGGCACCTTCCTTGTGGGAGAAGGAGCCAGACGTTTGCCTTTTCAGAAAAAGTTTCTGCCGAGAACGAGCACCGTGACATGCTGAGTCTCTGGGAAAGCAGAGATCCCCAGTGCTGTTGCGGCTAAAGATAGGCTGCAGAGGGATAGTGAAGACCAGCAAGATCTTTCAGGGCTGGCACCTTCCTTGTGGGAGAAGGAGCCAGACGTTTGCCTTTTCAGAAAAAGGCTCTGCCGAGAGCGAGCACCGTGACATGCTGAGTCTCTGGGAAAGCAGAGATCCCCAGTGCTGTTGTGCCTGTGGATAGGCTGCAGGGGGACGGTGAAGACCAGCAAGATCTTTCAGGGCTGTCACCTTCCTTGTGGGAGAAGGAGCCAGACGTTTGCCTTTTCAGAAAAAGGCTCTGCCGAGAGCGAGCACCATGAGATGCTGAGTCTCTGGGAAAGCAGAGATCCCCAGTGCTGTTGCGGCTAAAGATAGGCTGCAGAGGGATAGTGAAGACCAGCAAGATCTTTCAGGGCTGGCACCTTCCTTGTGGGAGAAGGAGCCAGACGTTTGCCTTTTCAGAAAAACTTTCGGCCGAGAACGAGCACCGTGACATGCTGAGTCTCTGGGAAAGCAGAGATCCCCAGTGCTGTTGTGCCTGTGGATAGGCTGCAGAGGGATAGTGAAGACCAGCAGGATCTTTCAGGGCTGGCACCTTCCTTGTGGGAGAAGGAGCCAGACGTTTGCCTTTTCAGAAAAAGGCTCTGCCGAGAGCGAGCACCATGAGATGCTGAGTCTCTGGGAAAGCAGAGATCCCCAGTGCTGTTGTGCCTGTGGATAGGCTGCAGGGGGACGCTGAAGACCAGCAAGATCTTTCAGGGCTGGCACCTTCCTTGTGGGAGAAGGAGCCAGACGTTTGCCTTTTCAGAAAAACTTTCGGCCGAGAACGAGCACCGTGACATGCTGAGTCTCTGGGAAAGCAGAGATCCCCAGTGCTGTTGTGCTTGTGGATAGGCTGCAGGGGGATGGTGAAGACCAGCAAGAGCTTTCAGGGCTGGCACCTTCCTTGTGGGAGAAGGAGCCAGACGTTTGCCTTTTCAGAAAAAGTTTCTGCCGAGAACGAGCACCGTGACATGCTGAGTCTCTGGGAAAGCAGAGATCCCCAGTGCTGTTGCGGCTATAGATAGGCTGCAGAGGGATAGTGAAGACCAGCAAGAGCTTTCAGGGCTGGCACCTTCCTTGTGGGAGAAGGAGCCAGATGTTTGCCTTTTCAGAAAAAGTTTCTGCCGAGAGCGAGCACCATGAGATGCTGAGTCTCTGGGAAAGCAGAGATCCCCAGTGCTGTTGTGCCTGTGGATAGGCTGCAGGGGGACGGTGAAGACCAGCAAGATCTTTCAGGGCTGGCACCTTCCTTGTGGGAGAAGGAGCCAGACGTTTGCCTTTTCAGAAAAAGTTTCTGCCGAGAACGAGCACCGTGACATGCTGAGTCTCTGGGAAAGCAGAGATCCCCAGTGCTGTTGCGGCTAAAGATAGGCTGCAGAGGGATAGTGAAGACCTGCAAGAGCTTTCAGGGCTGGCACCTTCCTTGTGGGAGAAGGAGCCAGACGTTTCCCTTTTCAGAAAAAGTTTCTGCCGAGAACGAGCACCGTGACATGCTGAGTCTCTGGGAAAGCAGAGATCCCCAGTGCTGTTGCGGCTAAAGATAGGCTGCAGAGGGATAGTGAAGACCAGCAAGATCTTTCAGGGCTGGCACCTTCCTTGTGGGAGAAGGAGCCAGACGCTTGCCTTTTCAGAAAAAGGCTCTGCTGAGAGCGAGCACCATGAGATGCTGAGTCTCTGGGAAAGCAGAGATCCCCAGTGCTGTTGTGCCTGTGGATAGGCTGCAGGGGGACGGTGAAGACCAGCAAGATCTTTCAGGGCTGGCACCTTCCTTGTGGGAGAAGGAGCCAGATGTTTGCCTTTTCAGAAAAAGTTTCTGCCGAGAACGAGCACCGTGACATGCTGAGTCTCTGGAAAAGCAGAGATCCCCAGTGCTGTTGCGGCTAAAGATAGGCTGCAGAGGGATAGTGAAGACCTGCAAGAGCTTTCAGGGCTGGCACCTTCCTTGTGGGAGAAGGAGCCAGACGTTTGCCTTTTCAGAAAAACTTTCTGCCGAGAACGAGCACCGTGACATGCTGAGTCTCTGGGAAAGCAGAGATCCCCAGTGCTGTTGTGCCTGTGGATAGGCTGCAGGGGGACGGTGAAGACCAGCAAGATCTTTCAGGGCTGGCACCTTCCTTGTGGGAGAAGGAGCCAGACGTTTGCCTTTTCAGAAAAAGTTTCTGCCGAGAACGAGCACCGTGACATGCTGAGTCTCTGGGAAAGCAGAGATCCCCAGTGCTGTTGTGCCTGTGGATAGGCTGCAGGGGGACGCTGAAGACCAGCAAGATCTTTCAGGGCTGGCACCTTCCTTGTGGGAGAAGGAGCCAGAGGTTTGCCTTTTCAGAAAAACTTTCTGCCGAGAACGAGCACCGTGACATGCTGAGTCTCTGGGAAAGCAGAGATCCCCAGTGCTGTTGTGCCTGTGGATAGGCTGCAGGGGGACGGTGAAGACCAGCAAGATCTTTCAGGGCTGGCACCTTCCTTGTGGGAGAAGGAGCCAGACGTTTGCCTTTTCAGAAAAAGTTTCTGCCGAGAACGAGCACCGTGACATGCTGAGTCTCTGGGAAAGCAGAGATCCCCAGTGCTGTTGTGCCTGTGGATAGGCTGCAGAGGGATAGTGAAGACCAGCAAGATCTTTCAGGGCTGGCACCTTCCTTGTGGGAGAAGGAGCCAGACGTTTTCCTTTTCAGAAAATGTTTCTGCCGAGAACGAGCACCGTGACATGCTGAGTCTCTGGGAAAGCAGAGATCCCCAGTGCTGTTGTGCCTGTGGATAGGCTGCAGGGGGACGGTGAAGACCAGCAAGATCTTTCAGGGCTGGCACCTTCCTTGTGGGAAAAGGAGCCAGATGTTTGCCTTTTCAGAAAAACTTTCTGCCGAGAACGAGCACCGTGACATGCTGAGTCTCTGGGAAAGCAGAGATCCCCAGTGCTGTTGCGGCTAAAGATAGGCTGCAGAGGGATAGTGAAGACCTGCAAGAGCTTTCAGGGCTGGCACCTTCCTTGTGGGAGAAGGAGCCAGACGTTTGCCTTTTCAGAAAAAGTTTCTGCCGAGAACGAGCACCGTGACATGCTGAGTCTCTGGGAAAGCAGAGATCCCCAGTGTTGTTGCGGCTAAAGATAGGCTGCAGAGGGATAGTGAAGACCAGCAAGATCTTTCAGGGCTGGCACCTTCCTTGTGGGAGAAGGAGCCAGACGTTTGCCTTTTCAGAAAAACTTTCGGCCGAGAACGAGCACCGTGACATGCTGAGTCTCTGGGAAAGCAGAGATCCCCAGTGCTGTTGTGCTTGTGGATAGGCTGCAGGGGGATGGTGAAGACCAGCAAGAGCTTTCAGGGCTGGCACCTTCCTTGTGGGAGAAGGAGCCAGACGTTTGCCTTTTCAGAAAAAGGCTCTGCCGAGAGCGAGCACCATGAGATGCTGAGTCTCTGGGAAAGCAGAGATCCCCAGTGCTGTTGCGGCCTAAGATAGGCTGCAGAGGGATAGTGAAGACCAGCAAGATCTTTCAGGGCTGGCACCTTCCTTGTGGGAGAAGGAGCCAGACGTTTGCCTTTTCAGAAAAAGTTTCTGCCGAGAACGAGCACCGTGACATGCTGAGTCTCTGGGAAAGCAGAGATCCCCAGTGCTGTTGCGGCTAAAGATAGGCTGCAGAGGGATAGTGAAGACCTGCAAGAGCTTTCAGGGCTGGCACCTTCCTTGTGGGAGAAGGAGCCAGACGTTTGCCTTTTCAGAAAAAGTTTCTGCCGAGAACGAGCACCGTGACATGCTGAGTCTCTGGGAAAGCAGAGATCCCCAGTGCTGTTGTGCCTGTGGATAGGCTGCAGGGGGACGGTGAAGACCAGCAAGATCTTTCAGGGCTGGCACCTTCCTTGTGGGAGAAGGAGCCAGACGTTTGCCTTTTCAGAAAAAGTTTCTGCCGAGAGCGAGCACCGTGACACGCTGAGTCTCTGGGAAAGCAGAGATCCCCAGTGCTGTTGTGCCTGTGGATAGGCTGCAGGGGGACGGTGAAGACCAGCAAGATCTTTCAGGGCTGGCACCTTCCTTGTGGGAGAAGGAGCCAGACGTTTGCCTTTTCAGAAAAAGTTTCTGCCGAGAACGAGCACCGTGACATGCTGAGTCTCTGGGAAAGCAGAGATCCCCAGTGCTGTTGCGGCTAAAGATAGGCTGCAGAGGGATAGTGAAGACCTGCAAGAGCTTTCAGGGCTGGCACCTTCCTTGTGGGAGAAGGAGCCAGATGTTTGCCTTTTCAGAAAAAATTTTTGCCGAGAACGAGCACCGTGACATGCTGAGTCTCTGGGAAAGCAGAGATCCCCAGTGCTGTTGTGCCTGTGGATAGGCTGCAGGGGGACGGTGAAGACCAGCAAGATCTTTCAGGGCTGGCACCTTCCTTGTGGGAGAAGGAGCCAGACGTTTGCCTTTTCAGAAAAAGTTTCTGCCGAGAACGAGCACCGTGACATGCTGAGTCTCTGGGAAAGCAGAGATCCCCAGTGCTGTTGTGCCTGTGGATAGGCTGCAGAGGGATAGTGAAGACCAGCAAGATCTTTCAGGGCTGGCACCTTCCTTGTGGGAGAAGGAGCCAGACGTTTTCCTTTTCAGAAAAAGTTTCTGCCGAGAACGAGCACCGTGACATGCTGAGTCTCTGGGAAAGCAGAGATCCCCAGTGCTGTTGTGCCTGTGGATAGGCTGCAGGGGGACGGTGAAGACCAGCAAGATCTTTCAGGGCTGGCACCTTCCTTGTGGGAGAAGGAGCCAGACGTTTGCCTTTTCAGAAAAAGTTTCTGCCGAGAACGAGCACCGTGACATGCTGAGTCTCTGGGAAAGCAGAGATCCCCAGTGCTGTTGCGGCTAAAGATAGGCTGCAGAGGGATAGTGAAGACCAGCAAGAGCTTTCAGGGCTGGCACCTTCCTTGTGGGAGAAGGAGCCAGATGTTTGCCTTTTCAGAAAAACTTTCTGCCGAGAACGAGCACCGTGACATGCTGAGTCTCTGGGAAAGCAGAGATCCCCAGTGCTGTTGCGGCTAAAGATAGGCTGCAGAGGGATAGTGAAGACCAGCAAGATCTTTCAGGGCTGGCACCTTCCTTGTGGGAGAAGGAGCCAGACGTTTGCCTTTTCAGAAAAACTTTCGGCCGAGAACGAGCACCGTGACATGCTGAGTCTCTGGGAAAGCAGAGATCCCCAGTGCTGTTGTGCCTGTGGATAGGCTGCAGGGGGATGGTGAAGACCAGCAAGAGCTTTCAGGGCTGGCACCTTCCTTGTGGGAGAAGGAGCCAGACGTTTGCCTTTTCAGAAAAAGTTTCTGCCGAGAACGAGCACCGTGACATGCTGAGTCTCTGGGAAAGCAGAGATCCCCAGTGCTGTTGTGCCTGTGGATAGGCTGCAGGGGGACGGTGAAGACCAGCAAGATCTTTCAGGGCTGGCACCTTCCTTGTGGGAGAAGGAGCCAGACGTTTGCCTTTTCAGAAAAAGTTTCTGCCGAGAACGAGCACCGTGACATGCTGAGTCTCTGGGAAAGCAGAGATCCCCAGTGCTGTTGCGGCTAAAGATAGGCTGCAGAGGGATAGTGAAGACCTGCAAGAGCTTTCAGGGCTGGCACCTTCCTTGTGGGAGAAGGAGCCAGACGTTTGCCTTTTCAGAAAAAGTTTCTGCCGAGAACGAGCACCGTGACATGCTGAGTCTCTGGGAAAGCAGAGATCCCCAGTGCTGTTGTGCCTGTGGATAGGCTGCAGGGGGACGGTGAAGACCAGCAAGATCTTTCAGGGCTGGCACCTTCCTTGTGGGAGAAGGAGCCAGATGTTTGCCTTTTCAGAAAAAGTTTCTGCCGAGAACGAGCACCGTGACATGCTGAGTCTCTGGAAAAGCAGAGATCCCCAGTGCTGTTGCGGCTAAAGATAGGCTGCAGAGGGATAGTGAAGACCTGCAAGAGCTTTCAGGGCTGGCACCTTCCTTGTGGGAGAAGGAGCCAGACGTTTGCCTTTTCAGAAAAACTTTCTGCCGAGAACGAGCACCGTGACATGCTGAGTCTCTGGGAAAGCAGAGATCCCCAGTGCTGTTGTGCCTGTGGATAGGCTGCAGGGGGACGGTGAAGACCAGCAAGATCTTTCAGGGCTGGCACCTTCCTTGTGGGAGAAGGAGCCAGACGTTTGCCTTTTCAGAAAAAGTTTCTGCCGAGAACGAGCACCGTGACATGCTGAGTCTCTGGGAAAGCAGAGATCCCCAGTGCTGTTGTGCCTGTGGATAGGCTGCAGGGGGACGCTGAAGACCAGCAAGATCTTTCAGGGCTGGCACCTTCCTTGTGGGAGAAGGAGCCAGAGGTTTGCCTTTTCAGAAAAACTTTCTGCCGAGAACGAGCACCGTGACATGCTGAGTCTCTGGGAAAGCAGAGATCCCCAGTGCTGTTGTGCCTGTGGATAGGCTGCAGGGGGACGGTGAAGACCAGCAAGATCTTTCAGGGCTGGCACCTTCCTTGTGGGAGAAGGAGCCAGACGTTTGCCTTTTCAGAAAAAGTTTCTGCCGAGAACGAGCACCGTGACATGCTGAGTCTCTGGGAAAGCAGAGATCCCCAGTGCTGTTGTGCCTGTGGATAGGCTGCAGAGGGATAGTGAAGACCAGCAAGATCTTTCAGGGCTGGCACCTTCCTTGTGGGAGAAGGAGCCAGACGTTTTCCTTTTCAGAAAATGTTTCTGCCGAGAACGAGCACCGTGACATGCTGAGTCTCTGGGAAAGCAGAGATCCCCAGTGCTGTTGTGCCTGTGGATAGGCTGCAGGGGGACGGTGAAGACCAGCAAGATCTTTCAGGGCTGGCACCTTCCTTGTGGGAAAAGGAGCCAGATGTTTGCCTTTTCAGAAAAACTTTCTGCCGAGAACGAGCACCGTGACATGCTGAGTCTCTGGGAAAGCAGAGATCCCCAGTGCTGTTGCGGCTAAAGATAGGCTGCAGAGGGATAGTGAAGACCAGCAAGAGCTTTCAGGGCTGGCACCTTCCTTGTGGGAGAAGGAGCCAGACGTTTGCCTTTTCAGAAAAAGTTTCTGCCGAGAACGAGCACCGTGACATGCTGAGTCTCTGGGAAAGCAGAGATCCCCAGTGTTGTTGCGGCTAAAGATAGGCTGCAGAGGGATAGTGAAGACCAGCAAGATCTTTCAGGGCTGGCACCTTCCTTGTGGGAGAAGGAGCCAGACGTTTGCCTTTTCAGAAAAACTTTCGGCCGAGAACGAGCACCGTGACATGCTGAGTCTCTGGGAAAGCAGAGATCCCCAGTGCTGTTGTGCTTGTGGATAGGCTGCAGGGGGATGGTGAAGACCAGCAAGAGCTTTCAGGGCTGGCACCTTCCTTGTGGGAGAAGGAGCCAGACGTTTGCCTTTTCAGAAAAAGGCTCTGCCGAGAGCGAGCACCATGAGATGCTGAGTCTCTGGGAAAGCAGAGATCCCCAGTGCTGTTGCGGCCTAAGATAGGCTGCAGAGGGATAGTGAAGACCAGCAAGATCTTTCAGGGCTGGCACCTTCCTTGTGGGAGAAGGAGCCAGACGTTTGCCTTTTCAGAAAAAGTTTCTGCCGAGAACGAGCACCGTGACATGCTGAGTCTCTGGGAAAGCAGAGATCCCCAGTGCTGTTGCGGCTAAAGATAGGCTGCAGAGGGATAGTGAAGACCTGCAAGAGCTTTCAGGGCTGGCACCTTCCTTGTGGGAGAAGGAGCCAGACGTTTGCCTTTTCAGAAAAAGTTTCTGCCGAGAACGAGCACCGTGACATGCTGAGTCTCTGGGAAAGCAGAGATCCCCAGTGCTGTTGTGCCTGTGGATAGGCTGCAGGGGGACGGTGAAGACCAGCAAGATCTTTCAGGGCTGGCACCTTCCTTGTGGGAGAAGGAGCCAGACGTTTGCCTTTTCAGAAAAAGTTTCTGCCGAGAGCGAGCACCGTGACACGCTGAGTCTCTGGGAAAGCAGAGATCCCCAGTGCTGTTGTGCCTGTGGATAGGCTGCAGGGGGACGGTGAAGACCAGCAAGATCTTTCAGGGCTGGCACCTTCCTTGTGGGAGAAGGAGCCAGACGTTTGCCTTTTCAGAAAAAGTTTCTGCCGAGAACGAGCACCGTGACATGCTGAGTCTCTGGGAAAGCAGAGATCCCCAGTGCTGTTGCGGCTAAAGATAGGCTGCAGAGGGATAGTGAAGACCTGCAAGAGCTTTCAGGTCTGGCACCTTCCTTGTGGGAGAAAGAGCCAGATGTTTGCCTTTTCAGAAAAAATTTTTGCCGAGAACGAGCACCGTGACATGCTGAGTCTCTGGGAAAGCAGAGATCCCCAGTGCTGTTGTGCCTGTGGATAGGCTGCAGGGGGACGGTGAAGACCAGCAAGATCTTTCAGGGCTGGCACCTTCCTTGTGGGAGAAGGAGCCAGACGTTTGCCTTTTCAGAAAAAGTTTCTGCCGAGAACGAGCACCGTGACATGCTGAGTCTCTGGGAAAGCAGAGATCCCCAGTGCTGTTGTGCCTGTGGATAGGCTGCAGAGGGATAGTGAAGACCAGCAAGATCTTTCAGGGCTGGCACCTTCCTTGTGGGAGAAGGAGCCAGACGTTTTCCTTTTCAGAAAAAGTTTCTGCCGAGAACGAGCACCGTGACATGCTGAGTCTCTGGGAAAGCAGAGATCCCCAGTGCTGTTGTGCCTGTGGATAGGCTGCAGGGGGACGGTGAAGACCAGCAAGATCTTTCAGGGCTGGCACCTTCCTTGTGGGAGAAGGAGCCAGACGTTTGCCTTTTCAGAAAAAGTTTCTGCCGAGAACGAGCACCGTGACATGCTGAGTCTCTGGGAAAGCAGAGATCCCCAGTGCTGTTGCGGCTAAAGATAGGCTGCAGAGGGATAGTGAAGACCAGCAAGAGCTTTCAGGGCTGGCACCTTCCTTGTGGGAGAAGGAGCCAGATGTTTGCCTTTTCAGAAAAACTTTCTGCCGAGAACGAGCACCGTGACATGCTGAGTCTCTGGGAAAGCAGAGATCCCCAGTGCTGTTGCGGCTAAAGATAGGCTGCAGAGGGATAGTGAAGACCAGCAAGATCTTTCAGGGCTGGCACCTTCCTTGTGGGAGAAGGAGCCAGACGTTTGCCTTTTCAGAAAAACTTTCGGCCGAGAACGAGCACCGTGACATGCTGAGTCTCTGGGAAAGCAGAGATCCCCAGTGCTGTTGTGCCTGTGGATAGGCTGCAGGGGGATGGTGAAGACCAGCAAGAGCTTTCAGGGCTGGCACCTTCCTTGTGGGAGAAGGAGCCAGACGTTTGCCTTTTCAGAAAAAGTTTCTGCCGAGAACGAGCACCGTGACATGCTGAGTCTCTGGGAAAGCAGAGATCCCCAGTGCTGTTGTGCCTGTGGATAGGCTGCAGGGGGACGGTGAAGACCAGCAAGATCTTTCAGGGCTGGCACCTTCCTTGTGGGAGAAGGAGCCAGACGTTTGCCTTTTCAGAAAAAGTTTCTGCCGAGAACGAGCACCGTGACATGCTGAGTCTCTGGGAAAGCAGAGATCCCCAGTGCTGTTGCGGCTAAAGATAGGCTGCAGAGGGATAGTGAAGACCTGCAAGAGCTTTCAGGGCTGGCACCTTCCTTGTGGGAGAAGGAGCCAGACGTTTGCCTTTTCAGAAAAAGTTTCTGCCGAGAACGAGCACCGTGACATGCTGAGTCTCTGGGAAAGCAGAGATCCCCAGTGCTGTTGTGCCTGTGGATAGGCTGCAGGGGGACGGTGAAGACCAGCAAGATCTTTCAGGGCTGGCACCTTCCTTGTGGGAGAAGGAGCCAGACGTTTGCCTTTTCAGAAAAACTTTCTGCCGAGAACGAGCACCGTGACATGCTGAGTCTCTGGGAAAGCAGAGATCCCCAGTGCTGTTGTGGCTAAAGATAGGCTGCAGAGGGATAGTGAAGACCAGCAAGATCTTTCAGGGCTGGCACCTTCCTTGTGGGAGAAGGAGCCAGACGTTTGCCTTTTCAGAAAAAGTTTCTGCCGAGAACGAGCACCGTGACATGCTGAGTCTCTGGGAAAGCAGAGATCCCCAGTGTTGTTGCGGCTAAAGATAGGCTGCAGAGGGATAGTGAAGACCAGCAAGAGCTTTCAGGGCTGGCACCTTCCTTGTGGGAGAAGGAGCCAGACGTTTGCCTTTTCAGAAAAACTTTCGGCCGAGAACGAGCACCGTGACATGCTGAGTCTCTGGGAAAGCAGAGATCCCCAGTGCTGTTGTGCTTGTGGATAGGCTGCAGGGGGATGGTGAAGACCAGCAAGAGCTTTCAGGGCTGGCACCTTCCTTGTGGGAGAAGGAGCCAGACGTTTGCCTTTTCAGAAAAAGTCTCTGCCGAGAGCGAGCACCATGAGATGCTGAGTCTCTGGGAAAGCAGAGATCCCCAGTGCTGTTGTGCCTGTGGATAGGCTGCAGGGGGACGGTGAAGACCAGCAAGATCTTTCAGGGCTGGCACCTTCCTTGTGGGAGAAGGAGCCAGACGTTTGCCTTTTCAGAAAAAGTTTCTGCCGAGAACGAGCACCGTGACATGCTGAGTCTCTGGAAAAGCAGAGATCCCCAGTGCTGTTGCGGCTAAAGATAGGCTGCAGAGGGATAGTGAAGACCTGCAAGAGCTTTCAGGGCTGGCACCTTCCTTGTGGGAGAAGGAGCCAGACGTTTGCCTTTTCAGAAAAAGTTTCTGCCGAGAACGAGCACCGTGACATGCTGAGTCTCTGGGAAAGCAGAGATCCCCAGTGCTGTTGTGCCTGTGGATAGGCTGCAGGGGGACGGTGAAGACCAGCAAGATCTTTCAGGGCTGGCACCTTCCTTGTGGGAGAAGGAGCCAGACGTTTGCCTTTTCAGAAAAAGTTTCTGCCGAGAGCGAGCACCGTGACATGCTGAGTCTCTGGGAAAGCAGAGATCCCCAGTGCTGTTGTGCCTGTGGATAGGCTGCAGGGGGACGGTGAAGACCAGCAAGATCTTTCAGGGCTGGCACCTTCCTTGTGGGAGAAGGAGCCAGACGTTTGCCTTTTCAGAAAAACTTTAGGCCGAGAACGAGCACCGTGACATGCTGAGTCTCTGGGAAAGCAGAGATCCCCAGTGCTGTTGCGGCTAAAGATAGGCTGCAGAGGGATAGTGAAGACCAGCAAGATCTTTCAGGGCTGGCACCTTCCTTGTGGGAGAAGGAGCCAGACGTTTTCCTTTTCAGAAAAAGGCTCTGCCGAGAGCGAGCACCGTGACATGCTGAGTCTCTGGGAAAGCAGAGATCCCCAGTGCTGTTGTGCCTGTGGATAGGCTGCAGGGGGACGGTGAAGACCAGCAAGATCTTTCAGGGCTGTCACCTTCCTTGTGGGAGAAGGAGCCAGACGTTTGCCTTTTCAGAAAAAATTTCTGCCGAGAACGAGCACCGTGACATGCTGAGTCTCTGGGAAAGCAGAGATCCCCAGTGCTGTTGCCGCTAAAGATAGGCTGCAGAGGGATAGTGAAGACCTGCAAGAGCTTTCAGGGCTGGCACCTTCCTTGTGGGAGAAGGAGCCAGACGTTTGCCTTTTCAGAAAAAGTTTCTGCCGAGAACGAGCACCGTGACATGCTGAGTCTCTGGAAAAGCAGAGATCCCCAGTGCTGTTGCGGCTAAAGATAGGCTGCAGAGGGATAGTGAAGACCTGCAAGAGCTTTCAGGGCTGGCACCTTCCTTGTGGGAGAAGGAGCCAGACGTTTGCCTTTTCAGAAAAAGTTTCTGCCGAGAACGAGCACCGTGACATGTTGAGTCTCTGGGAAAGCAGAGATCCCCAGTGCTGTTGTGCCTGTGGATAGGCTGCAGGGGGACGGTGAAGACCAGCAAGATCTTTCAGGGCTGGCACCTTCCTTGTGGCAGAAGGAGCCAGACGTTTGCCTTTTCAGAAAAAGTTTCTGCCGAGAGCGAGCACCGTGACATGCTGAGTCTCTGGGAAAGCAGAGATCCCCAGTGCTGTTGTGCCTGTGGATAGGCTGCAGGGGGACGGTGAAGACCAGCAAGATCTTTCAGGGCTGGCACCTTCCTTGTGGGAGAAGGAGCCAGACGTTTGCCTTTTCAGAAAAAGTTTCTGCCGAGAACGAGCACCGTGACATGCTGAGTCTCTGGGAAAGCAGAGATCCCCAGTGCTGTTGCGGCTAAAGATAGGCTGCAGAGGGATAGTGAAGACCTGCAAGAGCTTTCAGGGCTGGCACCTTCCTTGTGGGAGAAGGAGCCAGATGTTTGCCTTTTCAGAAAAAGTTTCTGCCGAGAACGAGCACCGTGACATGCTGAGTCTCTGGGAAAGCAGAGATCCCCAGTGCTGTTGTGGCTAAAGATAGGCTGCAGAGGGATAGTGAAGACCAGCAAGATCTTTCAGGGCTGGCACCTTCCTTGTGGGAGAAGGAGCCAGACGTTTGCCTTTTCAGAAAAAGTTTCTGCCGAGAACGAGCACCGTGACATGCTGAGTCTCTGGGAAAGCAGAGATCCCCAGTGTTGTTGCGGCTAAAGATAGGCTGCAGAGGGATAGTGAAGACCAGCAAGAGCTTTCAGGGCTGGCACCTTCCTTGTGGGAGAAGGAGCCAGACGTTTGCCTTTTCAGAAAAACTTTCGGCCGAGAACGAGCACCGTGACATGCTGAGTCTCTGGGAAAGCAGAGATCCCCAGTGCTGTTGTGCTTGTGGATAGGCTGCAGGGGGATGGTGAAGACCAGCAAGAGCTTTCAGGGCTGGCACCTTCCTTGTGGGAGAAGGAGCCAGACGTTTGCCTTTTCAGAAAAAGGCTCTGCCAAGAGCGAGCACCATGAGATGCTGAGTCTCTGGGAAAGCAGAGATCCCCAGTGCTGTTATGCCTGTGGATAGGCTGCAGGGGGACGGTGAAGACCAGCAAGATCTTTCAGGGCTGGCACCTTCCTTGTGGGAGAAGGAGCCAGACGTTTGCCTTTTCAGAAAAAGTTTCTGCCGAGAACGAGCACCGTGACATGCTGAGTCTCTGGAAAAGCAGAGATCCCTAGTGCTGTTGCGGCTAAAGATAGGCTGCAGAGGGATAGTGAAGACCTGCAAGAGCTTTCAGGGCTGGCACCTTCCTTGTGGGAGAAGGAGCCAGACGTTTGCCTTTTCAGAAAAAGTTTCTGCCGAGAACGAGCACCGTGACATGCTGAGTCTCTGGGAAAGCAGAGATCCCCAGTGCTGTTGTGCCTGTGGATAGGCTGCAGGGGGACGGTGAAGACCAGCAAGATCTTTCAGGGCTGGCACCTTCCTTGTGGGAGAAGGAGCCAGACGTTTGCCTTTTCAGAAAAAGTTTCTGCCGAGAGCGAGCACCGTGACATGCTGAGTCTCTGGGAAAGCAGAGATCCCCAGTGCTGTTGTGCCTGTGGATAGGCTGCAGGGGGACGGTGAAGACCAGCAAGATCTTTCAGGGCTGGCACCTTCCTTGTGGGAGAAGGAGCCAGACGTTTGCCTTTTCAGAAAAAGTTTCTGCCGAGAACGAGCACCGTGACATGCTGAGTCTCTGGGAAAGCAGAGATCCCCAGTGCTGTTGCGGCTAAAGATAGGCTGCAGAGGGATAGTGAAGACCTGCAAGAGCTTTCAGGGCTGGCACCTTCCTTGTGGGAGAAGGAGCCAGACGTTTGCCTTTTCAGAAAAAGGCTCTGCCGAGAGCGAGCACCATGAGATGCTGAGTCTCTGGGAAAGCAGAGATCCCCAGTGCTGTTGCGGCTAAAGATAGGCTGCAGAGGGATAGTGAAGACCAGCAAGATCTTTCAGGGCTGGCACCTTCCTTGTGGGAGAAGGAGCCAGACGTTTGCCTTTTCAGAAAAACTTTCGGCCGAGAACGAGCACCGTGACATGCTGAGTCTCTGGGAAAGCAGAGATCCCCAGTGCTGTTGTGCCTGTGGATAGGCTGCAGGGGGACGCTGAAGACCAGCAAGATCTTTCAGGGCTGGCACCTTCCTTGTGGGAGAAGGAGCCAGACGTTTGCCTTTTCAGAAAAAGTTTCTGCCGAGAACGAGCACCGTGACATGCTGAGTCTCTGGAAAAGCAGAGATCCCCAGTGCTGTTGCGGCTAAAGATAGGCTGCAGAGGGATAGTGAAGACCTGCAAGAGCTTTCAGGGCTGGCACCTTCCTTGTGGGAGAAGGAGCCAGACGTTTGCCTTTTCAGAAAAACTTTCTGCAGAGAACGAGCACCGTGACATGCTGAGTCTCTGGGAAAGCAGAGATCCCCAGTGCTGTTGTGCCTGTGGATAGGCTGCAGGGGGACGGTGAAGACCAGCAAGATCTTTCAGGGCTGGCACCTTCCTTGTGGGAGAAGGAGCCAGACGTTTGCCTTTTCAGAAAAAGTTTCTGCCGAGAACGAGCACCGTGACATGCTGAGTCTCTGGGAAAGCAGAGATCCCCAGTGCTGTTGCGGCTAAAGATAGGCTGCAGAGGGATAGTGAAGACCTGCAAGAGCTTTCAGGGCTGGCACCTTCCTTGTGGGAGAAGGAGCCAGATGTTTGCCTTTTCAGAAAAACTTTCTGCCGAGAACGAGCACCGTGACATGCTGAGTCTCTGGGAAAGCAGAGATCCCCAGTGCTGTTGTGCCTGTGGATAGGCTGCAGGGGGACGGTGAAGACCAGCAAGATCTTTCAGGGCTGGCACCTTCCTTGTGGGAGAAGGAGCCAGACGTTTGCCTTTTCAGAAAAAGTTTCTGCCGAGAACGAGCACCGTGACATGCTGAGTCTCTGGGAAAGCAGAGATCCCCAGTGCTGTTGTGCCTGTGGATAGGCTGCAGAGGGATAGTGAAGACCAGCAAGATCTTTCAGGGCTGGCACCTTCCTTGTGGGAGAAGGAGCCAGACGTTTGCCTTTTCAGAAAAAGTTTCTGCCGAGAACGAGCACCGTGACATGCTGAGTCTCTGGGAAAGCAGAGATCCCCAGTGTTGTTGCGGCTAAAGATAGGCTGCAGAGGGATAGTGAAGACCAGCAAGATCTTTCAGGGCTGGCACCTTCCTTGTGGGAGAAGGAGCCAGACGTTTGCCTTTTCAGAAAAACTTTCTGCCGAGAACGAGCACCGTGACATGCTGAGTCTCTGGGAAAGCAGAGATCCCCAGTGCTGTTGCGGCTAAAGATAGGCTGCAGAGGGATAGTGAAGACCAGCAAGATCTTTCAGGGCTGGCACCTTCCTTGTGGGAGAACGAGCCAGACGTTTTCCTTTTCAGAAAAAGTTTCTGCCGAGAACGAGCACCGTGACATGCTGAGTCTCTGGGAAAGCAGAGATCCCCAGTGCTGTTGTGCCTGTGGATAGGCTGCAGGGGGACGGTGAAGACCAGCAAGATCTTTCAGGGCTGGCACCTTCCTTGTGGGAGAAGGAGCCAGACGTTTGCCTTTTCAGAAAAAGTTTCTGCCGAGAACGAGCACCGTGACATGCTGAGTCTCTGGGAAAGCAGAGATCCCCAGTGCTGTTGCGGCTAAAGATAGGCTGCAGAGGGATAGTGAAGACCAGCAAGAGCTTTCAGGGCTGGCACCTTCCTTGTGGGAGAAGGAGCCAGATGTTTGCCTTTTCAGAAAAACTTTCTGCCGAGAACGAGCACCGTGACATGCTGAGTCTCTGGGAAAGCAGAGATCCCCAGTGCTGTTGCGGCTAAAGATAGGCTGCAGAGGGATAGTGAAGACCAGCAAGATCTTTCAGGGCTGGCACCTTCCTTGTGGGAGAAGGAGCCAGACGTTTGCCTTTTCAGAAAAAGTTTCTGCCGAGAACGAGCACCGTGACATGCTGAGTCTCTGGGAAAGCAGAGATCCCCAGTGCTGTTGTGCTTGTGGATAGGCTGCAGGGGGACGGTGAAGACCAGCAAGAGCTTTCAGGGCTGGCACCTTCCTTGTGGGAGAAGGAGCCAGACGTTTGCCTTTTCAGAAAAAGTTTCTGCCGAGAACGAGCACCGTGACATGCTGAGTCTCTGGGAAAGCAGAGATCCCCAGTGCTGTTGTGCCTGTGGATAGGCTGCAGGGGGACGGTGAAGACCAACAAGATCTTTCAGGGCTGGCACCTTCCTTGTGGGAGAAGGAGCCAGACGTTTGCCTTTTCAGATAAAGTTTCTGCCGAGAACGAGCACCGTGACATGCTGAGTCTCTGGGAAAGCAGAGATCCCCAGTGCTGTTGCGGCTAAAGATAGGCTGCAGAGGGATAGTGAAGACCTGCAAGAGCTTTCAGGGCTGGCACCTTCCTTGTGGGAGAAGGAGCCAGATGTTTCCCTTTTCAGAAAAACTTTCTGCCGAGAACGAGCACCGTGACATGCTGAGTCTCTGGGAAAGCAGAGATCCCCAGTGCTGTTGCGGCTAAAGATAGGCTGCAGAGGGATAGTGAAGACCAGCAAGATCTTTCAGGGCTGGCACCTTCCTTGTGGGAGAAGGAGCCAGACGTTTGCCTTTTCAGAAAAAGGCTCTGCCGAGAGCGAGCACCGTGACATGCTGAGTCTCTGGAAAGCAGAGATCCCCAGTGCTGTTGTGCCTGTGGATAGGCTGCAGGGGGACGGTGAAGACCAGCAAGATCTTTCAGGGCTGGCACCTTCCTTGTGGGAGAAGGAGCCAGACGTTTGCCTTTTCAGAAAAAGTTTCTGCCGAGAACGAGCACCGTGACATGCTGAGTCTCTGGAAAAGCAGAGATCCCCAGTGCTGTTGCGGCTAAAGATAGGCTGCAGAGGGATAGTGAAGACCTGCAAGAGCTTTCAGGGCTGGCACCTTCCTTGTGGGAGAAGGAGCCAGACGTTTGCCTTTTCAGAAAAAGTTTCTGCCGAGAACGAGCACCGTGACATGCTGAGTCTCTGGGAAAGCAGAGATCCCCAGTGCTGTTGTGCCTGTGGATAGGCTGCAGGGGGACGGTGAAGACCAGCAAGATCTTTCAGGGCTGGCACCTTCCTTGTGGGAGAAGGAGCCAGACGTTTGCCTTTTCAGAAAAAGTTTCTGCCGAGAGCGAGCACCGTGACATGCTGAGTCTCTGGGAAAGCAGAGATCCCCAGTGCTGTTGTGCCTGTGGATAGGCTGCAGGGGGACGGTGAAGACCAGCAAGATCTTTCAGGGCTGGCACCTTCCTTGTGGGAGAAGGAGCCAGACGTTTGCCTTTTCAGAAAAAGTTTCTGCCGAGAACGAGCACCGTGACATGCTGAGTCTCTGGGAAAGCAGAGATCCCCAGTGCTGTTGCGGCTAAAGATAGGCTGCAGAGGGATAGTGAAGACCTGCAAGAGCTTTCAGGGCTGGCACCTTCCTTGTGGGAGAAGGAGCCAGATGTTTGCCTTTTCAGAAAAACTTTCTGCCGAGAACGAGCACCGTGACATGCTGAGTCTCTGGGAAAGCAGAGATCCCCAGTGCTGTTGTGGCTAAAGATAGGCTGCAGAGGGATAGTGAAGACCAGCAAGATCTTTCAGGGCTGGCACCTTCCTTGTGGGAGAAGGAGCCAGACGTTTGCCTTTTCAGAAAAAGTTTCTGCCGAGAACGAGCACCGTGACATGCTGAGTCTCTGGGAAAGCAGAGATCCCCAGTGTTGTTGCGGCTAAAGATAGGCTGCAGAGGGATAGTGAAGACCAGCAAGATCTTTCAGGGCTGGCACCTTCCTTGTGGGAGAAGGAGCCAGACGTTTGCCTTTTCAGAAAAACTTTCGGCCAAGAACGAGCACCGTGACATGCTGAGTCTCTGGGAAAGCAGAGATCCCCAGTGCTGTTGTGCTTGTGGATAGGCTGCAGGGGGATGGTGAAGACCAGCAAGAGCTTTCAGGGCTGGCACCTTCCTTGTGGGAGAAGGAGCCAGACGTTTGCCTTTTCAGAAAAAGTTTCTGCCGAGAGCGAGCACCATGAGATGCTGAGTCTCTGGGAAAGCAGAGATCCCCAGTGCTGTTGTGCCTGTGGACAGGCTGCAGGGGGACGCTGAAGACCAGCAAGATCTTTCAGGGCTGGCACCTTCCTTGTGGGAGAAGGAGCCAGACGTTTGCCTTTTCAGAAAAAGTTTCTGCCGAGAACGAGCACCGTGACATGCTGAGTCTCTGGGAAAGCAGAGATCCCCAGTGCTGTTGCGGCTAAAGATAGGCTGCAGAGGGATATTGAAGAGCTGCAAGAGCTTTCAGGGCTGGCACCTTCCTTGTGGGAGAAGGAGCCAGATGTTTCCCTTTTCAGAAAAACTTTCTGCCGAGAACGAGCACCGTGACATGCTGAGTCTCTGGGAAAGCAGAGATCCCCAGTGCTGTTGCGGCTAAAGATAGGCTGCAGAGGGATAGTGAAGACCAGCAAGAGCTTTCAGGGCTGGCACCTTCCTTGTGGGAGAAGGAGCCAGACGTTTGCCTTTTCAGAAAAAGGCTCTGCCGAGAGCGAGCACCGTGACATGCTGAGTCTCTGGGAAAGCAGAGATCCCCAGTGCTGTTGTGCCTGTGGATAGGCTGCAGGGGGACGGTGAAGACCAGCAAGATCTTTCAGGGCTGGCACCTTCCTTGTGGGAGAAGGAGCCAGACGTTTGCCTTTTCAGAAAAAGTTTCTGCCGAGAACGAGCACCGTGACATGCTGAGTCTCTGGAAAAGCAGAGATCCCCAGTGCTGTTGCGGCTAAAGATAGGCTGCAGAGGGATAGTGAAGACCAGCAAGATCTTTCAGGGCTGGCACCTTCCTTGTGGGAGAAGGAGCCAGACGTTTGCCTTTTCAGAAAAAGGCTCTGCCGAGAGCGAGCACCGTGACATGCTGAGTCTCTGGGAAAGCAGAGATCCCCAGTGCTGTTGTGCCTGTGGATAGGCTGCAGGGGGACGGTGAAGACCAGCAAGATCTTTCAGGGCTGGCACCTTCCTTGTGGGAGAAGGAGCCAGACGTTTGCCTTTTCAGAAAAAGTTTCTGCCGAGAACGAGCACCGTGACATGCTGAGTCTCTGGAAAAGCAGAGATCCCCAGTGCTGTTGCGGCTAAAGATAGGCTGCAGAGGGATAGTGAAGACCTGCAAGAGCTTTCAGGGCTGGCACCTTCCTTGTGGGAGAAGGAGCCAGACGTTTGCCTTTTCAGAAAAAGTTTCTGCCGAGAACGAGCACCGTGACATGCTGAGTCTCTGGGAAAGCAGAGATCCCCAGTGCTGTTGTGCCTGTGGATAGGCTGCAGGGGGACGGTGAAGACCAGCAAGATCTTTCAGGGCTGGCACCTTCCTTGTGGGAGAAGGAGCCAGACGTTTGCCTTTTCAGAAAAAGTTTCTGCCGAGAGCGAGCACCGTGACATGCTGAGTCTCTGGGAAAGCAGAGATCCCCAGTGCTGTTGTGCCTGTGGATAGGCTGCAGGGGGACGGTGAAGACCAGCAAGATCTTTCAGGGCTGGCACCTTCCTTGTGGGAGAAGGAGCCAGACGTTTGCCTTTTCAGAAAAAGTTTCTGCCGAGAACGAGCACCGTGACATGCTGAGTCTCTGGGAAAGCAGAGATCCCCAGTGCTGTTGCGGCTAAAGATAGGCTGCAGAGGGATAGTGAAGACCTGCAAGAGCTTTCAGGGCTGGCACCTTCCTTGTGGGAGAAGGAGCCAGACGTTTGCCTTTTCAGAAAAAGTTTCTGCCGAGAGCGAGCACCGTGACATGCTGAGTCTCTGGAAAGCAGAGATCCCCAGTGCTGTTGTGCCTGTGGATAGGCTGCAGGGGGACGGTGAAGACCAGCAAGAGCTTTCAGGGCTGGCACCTTCCTTGTGGGAGAAGGAGCCAGACGTTTGCCTTTTCAGAAAAAGTTTCTGCCGAGAACGAGCACCGTGACATGCTGAGTCTCTGGCAAAGCAGAGATCCCCAGTGCTGTTGCGGCTAAAGATAGGCTGCAGAGGGATAGTGAAGACCTGCAAGAGCTTTCAGGGCTGGCACCTTCCTTGTGGGAGAAGGAGCCAGACGTTTGCCTTTTCAGAAAAAGTTTCTGCCGAGAGCGAGCACCGTGACATGCTGAGTCTCTGGGAAAGCAGAGATCCCCAGTGCTGTTGTGCCTGTGGATAGGCTGCAGGGGGACGGTGAAGACCAGCAAGATCTTTCAGGGCTGGCACCTTCCTTGTGGGAGAAGGAGCCAGACGTTTGCCTTTTCAGAAAAAGTTTCTGCCGAGAACGAGCACCGTGACATGCTGAGTCTCTGGGAAAGCAGAGATCCCCAGTGCTGTTGCGGCTAAAGATAGGCTGCAGACGGATAGTGAAGACCTGCAAGAGCTTTCAGGGCTGGCACCTTCCTTGTGGGAGAAGGAGCCAGACGTTTGCCTTTTGAGAAAAAGTTTCTGCCGAGAACGAGCACCGTGACATGCTGAGTCTCTGGGAAAGCAGAGATCCCCAGTGTTGTTGCGGCTAAAGATAGGCTGCAGAGGGATAGTGAAGACCAGCAAGATCTTTCAGGGCTGGCACCTTCCTTGTGGGAGAAGGAGCCAGACGTTTGCCTTTTCAGAAAAACTTTCGGCCGAGAACGAGCACCGTGACATGCTGAGTCTCTGGGAAAGCAGAGATCCCCAGTGCTGTTGTGCTTGTGGATAGGCTGCAGGGGGATGGTGAAGACCAGCAAGAGCTTTCAGGGCTGGCACCTTCCTTGTGGGAGAAGGAGCCAGACGTTTGCCTTTTCAGAAAAAGGCTCTGCCGAGAGCGAGCACCATGAGATGCTGAGTCTCTGGGAAAGCAGAGATCCCCAGTGCTGTTGTGCCTGTGGATAGGCTGCAGGGGGACGCTGAAGACCAGCAAGATCTTTCAGGGCTGGCACCTTCCTTGTGGGAGAAGGAGCCAGACGTCTGCCTTTTCAGAAAAAGTTTCTGCCGAGAACGAGCACCGTGACATGCTGAGTCTCTGGGAAAGCAGAGATCCCCAGTGTTGTTGCGGCTAAAGATAGGCTGCAGAGGGATAGTGAAGACCAGCAAGATCTTTCAGGGCTGGCACCTTCCTTGTGGGAGAAGGAGCCAGACGTTTGCCTTTTCAGAAAAACTTTCTGCCGAGAACGAGCACCGTGACATGCTGAGTCTCTGGGAAAGCAGAGATCCCCAGTGCTGTTGCGGCTAAAGATAGGCTGCAGAGGGATAGTGAAGACCAGCAAGATCTTTCAGGGCTGGCACCTTCCTTGTGGGAGAAGGAGCCAGACGTTTTCCTTTTCAGAAAAAGTTTCTGCCGAGAACGAGCACCGTGACATGCTGAGTCTCTGGGAAAGCAGAGATCCCCAGTGCTGTTGTGCCTGTGGATAGGCTGCAGGGGGACGGTGAAGACCAGCAAGATCTTTCAGGGCTGGCACCTTCCTTGTGGGAGAAGGAGCCAGACGTTTGCCTTTTCAGAAAAAGTTTCTGCCGAGAACGAGCACCGTGACATGCTGAGTCTCTGGGAAAGCAGAGATCCCCAGTGCTGTTGCGGCTAAAGATAGGCTGCAGAGGGATAGTGAAGACCAGCAAGAGCTTTCAGGGCTGGCACCTTCCTTGTGGGAGAAGGAGCCAGATGTTTGCCTTTTCAGAAAAACTTTCTGCCGAGAACGAGCACCGTGACATGCTGAGTCTCTGGGAAAGCAGAGATCCCCAGTGCTGTTGCGGCTAAAGATAGGCTGCAGAGGGATAGTGAAGACCAGCAAGATCTTTCAGGGCTGGCACCTTCCTTGTGGGAGAAGGAGCCAGACGTTTGCCTTTTCAGAAAAAGTTTCTGCCGAGAACGAGCACCGTGACATGCTGAGTCTCTGGGAAAGCAGAGATCCCCAGTGCTGTTGTGCTTGTGGATAGGCTGCAGGGGGACGGTGAAGACCAGCAAGAGCTTTCAGGGCTGGCACCTTCCTTGTGGGAGAAGGAGCCAGACGTTTGCCTTTTCAGAAAAAGTTTCTGCCGAGAACGAGCACCGTGACATGCTGAGTCTCTGGGAAAGCAGAGATCCCCAGTGCTGTTGTGCCTGTGGATAGGCTGCAGGGGGACGGTGAAGACCAACAAGATCTTTCAGGGCTGGCACCTTCCTTGTGGGAGAAGGAGCCAGACGTTTGCCTTTTCAGATAAAGTTTCTGCCGAGAACGAGCACCGTGACATGCTGAGTCTCTGGGAAAGCAGAGATCCCCAGTGCTGTTGCGGGTAAAGATAGGCTGCAGAGGGATAGTGAAGACCTGCAAGAGCTTTCAGGGCTGGCACCTTCCTTGTGGGAGAAGGAGCCAGATGTTTCCCTTTTCAGAAAAACTTTCTGCCGAGAACGAGCACCGTGACATGCTGAGTCTCTGGGAAAGCAGAGATCCCCAGTGCTGTTGCGGCTAAAGATAGGCTGCAGAGGGATAGTGAAGACCAGCAAGATCTTTCAGGGCTGGCACCTTCCTTGTGGGAGAAGGAGCCAGACGTTTGCCTTTTCAGAAAAAGGCTCTGCCGAGAGCGAGCACCGTGACATGCTGAGTCTCTGGAAAGCAGAGATCCCCAGTGCTGTTGTGCCTGTGGATAGGCTGCAGGGGGACGGTGAAGACCAGCAAGATCTTTCAGGGCTGGCACCTTCCTTGTGGGAGAAGGAGCCAGACGTTTGCCTTTTCAGAAAAAGTTTCTGCCGAGAACGAGCACCGTGACATGCTGAGTCTCTGGAAAAGCAGAGATCCCCAGTGCTGTTGCGGCTAAAGATAGGCTGCAGAGGGATAGTGAAGACCTGCAAGAGCTTTCAGGGCTGGCACCTTCCTTGTGGGAGAAGGAGCCAGACGTTTGCCTTTTCAGAAAAAGTTTCTGCCGAGAACGAGCACCGTGACATGCTGAGTCTCTGGGAAAGCAGAGATCCCCAGTGCTGTTGTGCCTGTGGATAGGCTGCAGGGGGACGGTGAAGACCAGCAAGATCTTTCAGGGCTGGCACCTTCCTTGTGGGAGAAGGAGCCAGACGTTTGCCTTTTCAGAAAAAGTTTCTGCCGAGAGCGAGCACCGTGACATGCTGAGTCTCTGGGAAAGCAGAGATCCCCAGTGCTGTTGTGCCTGTGGATAGGCTGCAGGGGGACGGTGAAGACCAGCAAGATCTTTCAGGGCTGGCACCTTCCTTGTGGGAGAAGGAGCCAGACGTTTGCCTTTTCAGAAAAAGTTTCTGCCGAGAACGAGCACCGTGACATGCTGAGTCTCTGGGAAAGCAGAGATCCCCAGTGCTGTTGCGGCTAAAGATAGGCTGCAGAGGGATAGTGAAGACCTGCAAGAGCTTTCAGGGCTGGCACCTTCCTTGTGGGAGAAGGAGCCAGATGTTTGCCTTTTCAGAAAAACTTTCTGCCGAGAACGAGCACCGTGACATGCTGAGTCTCTGGGAAAGCAGAGATCCCCAGTGCTGTTGTGGCTAAAGATAGGCTGCAGAGGGATAGTGAAGACCAGCAAGATCTTTCAGGGCTGGCACCTTCCTTGTGGGAGAAGGAGCCAGACGTTTGCCTTTTCAGAAAAAGTTTCTGCCGAGAACGAGCACCGTGACATGCTGAGTCTCTGGGAAAGCAGAGATCCCCAGTGTTGTTGCGGCTAAAGATAGGCTGCAGAGGGATAGTGAAGACCAGCAAGATCTTTCAGGGCTGGCACCTTCCTTGTGGGAGAAGGAGCCAGACGTTTGCCTTTTCAGAAAAACTTTCGGCCAAGAACGAGCACCGTGACATGCTGAGTCTCTGGGAAAGCAGAGATCCCCAGTGCTGTTGTGCTTGTGGATAGGCTGCAGGGGGATGGTGAAGACCAGCAAGAGCTTTCAGGGCTGGCACCTTCCTTGTGGGAGAAGGAGCCAGACGTTTGCCTTTTCAGAAAAAGTTTCTGCCGAGAGCGAGCACCATGAGATGCTGAGTCTCTGGGAAAGCAGAGATCCCCAGTGCTGTTGTGCCTGTGGACAGGCTGCAGGGGGACGCTGAAGACCAGCAAGATCTTTCAGGGCTGGCACCTTCCTTGTGGGAGAAGGAGCCAGACGTTTGCCTTTTCAGAAAAAGTTTCTGCCGAGAACGAGCACCGTGACATGCTGAGTCTCTGGGAAAGCAGAGATCCCCAGTGCTGTTGCGGCTAAAGATAGGCTGCAGAGGGATATTGAAGAGCTGCAAGAGCTTTCAGGGCTGGCACCTTCCTTGTGGGAGAAGGAGCCAGATGTTTCCCTTTTCAGAAAAACTTTCTGCCGAGAACGAGCACCGTGACATGCTGAGTCTCTGGGAAAGCAGAGATCCCCAGTGCTGTTGCGGCTAAAGATAGGCTGCAGAGGGATAGTGAAGACCAGCAAGAGCTTTCAGGGCTGGCACCTTCCTTGTGGGAGAAGGAGCCAGACGTTTGCCTTTTCAGAAAAAGGCTCTGCCGAGAGCGAGCACCGTGACATGCTGAGTCTCTGGGAAAGCAGAGATCCCCAGTGCTGTTGTGCCTGTGGATAGGCTGCAGGGGGACGGTGAAGACCAGCAAGATCTTTCAGGGCTGGCACCTTCCTTGTGGGAGAAGGAGCCAGACGTTTGCCTTTTCAGAAAAAGTTTCTGCCGAGAACGAGCACCGTGACATGCTGAGTCTCTGGAAAAGCAGAGATCCCCAGTGCTGTTGCGGCTAAAGATAGGCTGCAGAGGGATAGTGAAGACCAGCAAGATCTTTCAGGGCTGGCACCTTCCTTGTGGGAGAAGGAGCCAGACGTTTGCCTTTTCAGAAAAAGGCTCTGCCGAGAGCGAGCACCGTGACATGCTGAGTCTCTGGGAAAGCAGAGATCCCCAGTGCTGTTGTGCCTGTGGATAGGCTGCAGGGGGACGGTGAAGACCAGCAAGATCTTTCAGGGCTGGCACCTTCCTTGTGGGAGAAGGAGCCAGACGTTTGCCTTTTCAGAAAAAGTTTCTGCCGAGAACGAGCACCGTGACATGCTGAGTCTCTGGAAAAGCAGAGATCCCCAGTGCTGTTGCGGCTAAAGATAGGCTGCAGAGGGATAGTGAAGACCTGCAAGAGCTTTCAGGGCTGGCACCTTCCTTGTGGGAGAAGGAGCCAGACGTTTGCCTTTTCAGAAAAAGTTTCTGCCGAGAACGAGCACCGTGACATGCTGAGTCTCTGGGAAAGCAGAGATCCCCAGTGCTGTTGTGCCTGTGGATAGGCTGCAGGGGGACGGTGAAGACCAGCAAGATCTTTCAGGGCTGGCACCTTCCTTGTGGGAGAAGGAGCCAGACGTTTGCCTTTTCAGAAAAAGTTTCTGCCGAGAGCGAGCACCGTGACATGCTGAGTCTCTGGGAAAGCAGAGATCCCCAGTGCTGTTGTGCCTGTGGATAGGCTGCAGGGGGACGGTGAAGACCAGCAAGATCTTTCAGGGCTGGCACCTTCCTTGTGGGAGAAGGAGCCAGACGTTTGCCTTTTCAGAAAAAGTTTCTGCCGAGAACGAGCACCGTGACATGCTGAGTCTCTGGGAAAGCAGAGATCCCCAGTGCTGTTGCGGCTAAAGATAGGCTGCAGAGGGATAGTGAAGACCTGCAAGAGCTTTCAGGGCTGGCACCTTCCTTGTGGGAGAAGGAGCCAGACGTTTGCCTTTTCAGAAAAAGTTTCTGCCGAGAGCGAGCACCGTGACATGCTGAGTCTCTGGAAAGCAGAGATCCCCAGTGCTGTTGTGCCTGTGGATAGGCTGCAGGGGGACGGTGAAGACCAGCAAGATCTTTCAGGGCTGGCACCTTCCTTGTGGGAGAAGGAGCCAGACGTTTGCCTTTTCAGAAAAAGTTTCTGCCGAGAACGAGCACCGTGACATGCTGAGTCTCTGGCAAAGCAGAGATCCCCAGTGCTGTTGCGGCTAAAGATAGGCTGCAGAGGGATAGTGAAGACCTGCAAGAGCTTTCAGGGCTGGCACCTTCCTTGTGGGAGAAGGAGCCAGACGTTTGCCTTTTCAGAAAAAGTTTCTGCCGAGAGCGAGCACCGGGACATGCTGAGTCTCTGGGAAAGCAGAGATCCCCAGTGCTGTTGTGCCTGTGGATAGGCTGCAGGGGGACGGTGAAGACCAGCAAGATCTTTCAGGGCTGGCACCTTCCTTGTGGGAGAAGGAGCCAGACGTTTGCCTTTTCAGAAAAAGTTTCTGCCGAGAACGAGCACCGTGACATGCTGAGTCTCTGGGAAAGCAGAGATCCCCAGTGCTGTTGCGGCTAAAGATAGGCTGCAGACGGATAGTGAAGACCTGCAAGAGCTTTCAGGGCTGGCACCTTCCTTGTGGGAGAAGGAGCCAGACGTTTGCCTTTTGAGAAAAAGTTTCTGCCGAGAACGAGCACCGTGACATGCTGAGTCTCTGGGAAAGCAGAGATCCCCAGTGTTGTTGCGGCTAAAGATAGGCTGCAGAGGGATAGTGAAGACCAGCAAGATCTTTCAGGGCTGGCACCTTCCTTGTGGGAGAAGGAGCCAGACGTTTGCCTTTTCAGAAAAACTTTCGGCCGAGAACGAGCACCGTGACATGCTGAGTCTCTGGGAAAGCAGAGATCCCCAGTGCTGTTGTGCTTGTGGATAGGCTGCAGGGGGATGGTGAAGACCAGCAAGAGCTTTCAGGGCTGGCACCTTCCTTGTGGGAGAAGGAGCCAGACGTTTGCCTTTTCAGAAAAAGGCTCTGCCGAGAGCGAGCACCATGAGATGCTGAGTCTCTGGGAAAGCAGAGATCCCCAGTGCTGTTGTGCCTGTGGATAGGCTGCAGGGGGACGCTGAAGACCAGCAAGATCTTTCAGGGCTGGCACCTTCCTTGTGGGAGAAGGAGCCAGACGTTTGCCTTTTCAGAAAAAGTTTCTGCCGAGAACGAGCACCGTGACATGCTGAGTCTCTGGTAAAGCAGAGATCCCCAGTGCTGTTGCGGCTAAAGATAGGCTGCAGAGGGATAGTGAAGACCTGCAAGAGCTTTCAGGGCTGGCACCTTCCTTGTGGGAGAAGGAGCCAGACGTTTGCCTTTTCAGAAAAACTTTCTGCCGAGAACGAGCACCGTGACATGCTGAGTCTCTGGGAAAGCAGAGATCCCCAGTGCTGTTGCGGCTAAAGATAGGCTGCAGAGGGATAGTGAAGACCAGCAAGATCTTTCAGGGCTGGCACCTTCCTTGTGGCAGAAGGAGCCAGACGTTTGCCTTTTCAGAAAAAGGCTCTGCCGAGAGCGAGCACCATGAGATGCTGAGTCTCTGGGAAAGCAGAGATCCCCAGTGCTGTTGCGGCTAAAGATAGGCTGCAGAGGGATAGTGAAGACCTGCAAGAGCTTTCAGGGCTGGCACCTTCCTTGTGGGAGAAGGAGCCAGACGTTTGCCTTTTCAGAAAAAGTTTCTGCCGAGAGCGAGCACCGTGACATGCTGAGTCTCTGGGAAAGCAGAGATCCCCAGTGCTGTTGTGCCTGTGGATAGGCTGCAGGGGGACGGTGAAGACCAGCAAGATCTTTCAGGGCTGGCACCTTCCTTGTGGGAGAAGGAGCCAGACGTTTGCCTTTTCAGAAAAAGTTTCTGCCGAGAACGAGCACCGTGACATGCTGAGTCTCTGGGAAAGCAGAGATCCCCAGTGCTGTTGCGGCTAAAGATAGGCTGCAGACGGATAGTGAAGACCTGCAAGAGCTTTCAGGGCTGGCACCTTCCTTGTGGGAGAAGGAGCCAGACGTTTGCCTTTTGAGAAAAAGTTTCTGCCGAGAACGAGCACCGTGACATGCTGAGTCTCTGGGAAAGCAGAGATCCCCAGTGTTGTTGCGGCTAAAGATAGGCTGCAGAGGGATAGTGAAGACCAGCAAGATCTTTCAGGGCTGGCACCTTCCTTGTGGCAGAAGGAGCCAGACGTTTGCCTTTTCAGAAAAACTTTCGGCCGAGAACGAGCACCGTGACATGCTGAGTCTCTGGGAAAGCAGAGATCCCCAGTGCTGTTGTGCTTGTGGATAGGCTGCAGGGGGATGGTGAAGACCAGCAAGAGCTTTCAGGGCTGGCACCTTCCTTGTGGGAGAAGGAGCCAGACGTTTGCCTTTTCAGAAAAAGGCTCTGCCGAGAGCGAGCACCATGAGATGCTGAGTCTCTGGGAAAGCAGAGATCCCCAGTGCTGTTGTGCCTGTGGATAGGCTGCAGGGGGACGCTGAAGACCAGCAAGATCTTTCAGGGCTGGCACCTTCCTTGTGGGAGAAGGAGCCAGACGTTTGCCTTTTCAGAAAAAGTTTCTGCCGAGAACGAGCACCGTGACATGCTGAGTCTCTGGTAAAGCAGAGATCCCCAGTGCTGTTGCGGCTAAAGATAGGCTGCAGAGGGATAGTGAAGACCTGCAAGAGCTTTCAGGGCTGGCACCTTCCTTGTGGGAGAAGGATCCAGACGTTTGCCTTTTCAGAAAAACTTTCTGCCGAGAACGAGCACCGTGACATGCTGAGTCTCTGGGAAAGCAGAGATCCCCAGTGCTGTTGCGGCTAAAGATAGGCTGCAGAGGGATAGTGAAGACCAGCAAGATCTTTCAGGGCTGGCACCTTCATTGTGGCAGAAGGAGCCAGACGTTTGCCTTTTCAGAAAAAGGCTCTGCCGAGAGCGAGCACCATGAGATGCTGAGTCTCTGGGAAAGCAGAGATCCCCAGTGCTGTTGTGCCTGTGGATAGGCTGCAGGGGGACGCTGAAGACCAGCAAGATCTTTCAGGGCTGGCACCTTCCTTGTGGGAGAAGGAGCCAGACGTTTGCCTTTTCAGAAAAAGTTTCTGCCGAGAACGAGCACCGTGACATGCTGAGTCTCTGGGAAAGCAGAGATCCCCAGTGCTGTTGCGGCTAAAGATAGGCTGCAGAGGGATATTGAAGACCTGCAAGAGCTTTCAGGGCTGGCACCTTCCTTGTGGGAGAAGGAGCCAGATGTTTCCCTTTTCAGAAAAACTTTCTGCCGAGAACGAGCACCGTGACATGCTGAGTCTCTGGGAAAGCAGAGATCCCCAGTGCTGTTGCGGCTAAAGATAGGCTGCAGAGGGATAGTGAAGACCAGCAAGATCTTTCAGGGCTGGCACCTTCCTTGTGGGAGAAGGAGCCAGACGTTTTCCTTTTCAGAAAAAGGCTCTGCCGAGAGCGAGCACCGTGACATGCTGAGTCTCTGGGAAAGCAGAGATCCCCAGTGCTGTTGTGCCTGTGGATAGGCTGCAGGGGGACGGTGAAGACCAGCAAGATCTTTCAGGGCTGGCACCTTCCTTGTGGGAGAAGGAGCCAGACGTTTGCCTTTTCAGAAAAAGTTTCTGCCGAGAACGAGCACCGTGACATGCTGAGTCTCTGGAAAAGCAGAGATCCCCAGTGCTGTTGCGGCAAAAGATAGGCTGCAGAGGGATAGTGAAGACCAGCAAGATCTTTCAGGGCTGGCACCTTCCTTGTGGGAGAAGGAGCCAGACGTTTGCCTTTTCAGAAAAAGTTTCTGCCGAGAACGAGCACCGTGACATGCTGAGTCTCTGGGAAAGCAGAGATCCCCAGTGTTGTTGCGGCTAAAGATAGGCTGCAGAGGGATAGTGAAGACCAGCAAGATCTTTCAGGGCTGGCACCTTCCTTGTGGGAGAAGGAGCCAGACGTTTGCCTTTTCAGAAAAACTTTCGGCCGAGAACGAGCACCGTGACATGCTGAGTCTCTGGGAAAGCAGAGATCCCCAGTGCTGTTGTGCTTGTGGATAGGCTGCAGGGGGATGGTGAAGACCAGCAAGAGCTTTCAGGGCTGGCACCTTCCTTGTGGGAGAAGGAGCCAGACGTTTGCCTTTTCAGAAAAAGTTTCTGCCGAGAACGAGCACCGTGACATGCTGAGTCTCTGGGAAAGCAGAGATCCCCAGTGCTGTTGTGCCTGTGGATAGGCTGCAGGGGGACGGTGAAGACCAGCAAGATCTTTCAGGGCTGGCACCTTCCTTGTGGGAGAAGGAGCCAGAGGTTTGCCTTTTCAGAAAAAGTTTCTGCCGAGAACGAGCACCGTGACATGCTGAGTCTCTGGGAAAGCAGAGATCCCCAGTGCTGTTGCGGCTAAAGATAGGCTGCAGAGGGATAGTGAAGACCTGCAAGAGCTTTCAGGGCTGGCACCTTCCTTGTGGGAGAAGGAGCCAGATGTTTCCCTTTTCAGAAAAACTTTCTGCCGAGAACGAGCACCGTGACATGCTGAGTCTCTGGGAAAGCAGAGATCACCAGTGCTGTTGCGGCTAAAGATAGGCTGCAGAGGGATAGTGAAGACCAGCAAGATCTTTCAGGGCTGGCACCTTCCTTGTGGGAGAAGGAGCCAGACGTTTGCCTTTTCAGAAAAAGGCTCTGCCGAGAGCGAGCACCGTGACATGCTGAGTCTCTGGAAAGCAGAGATCCCCAGTGCTGTTGTGCCTGTGGATAGGCTGCAGGGGGACGGTGAAGACCAGCAAGATCTTTCAGGGCTGGCACCTTCCTTGTGGGAGAAGGAGCCAGACGTTTGCCTTTTCAGAAAAAGTTTCTGCCGAGAACGAGCACCGTGACATGCTGAGTCTCTGGAAAAGCAGAGATCCCCAGTGCTGTTGCGGCTAAAGATAGGCTGCAGAGGGATAGTGAAGACCTGCAAGAGCTTTCAGGGCTGGCACCTTCCTTGTGGGAGAAGGAGCCAGACGTTTGCCTTTTCAGAAAAAGTTTCTGCCGAGAACGAGCACCGTGACATGCTGAGTCTCTGGGAAAGCAGAGATCCCCAGTGCTGTTGTGCCTGTGGATAGGCTGCAGGGGGACGGTGAAGACCAGCAAGATCTTTCAGGGCTGGCACCTTCCTTGTGGGAGAAGGAGCCAGACGTTTGCCTTTTCAGAAAAAGTTTCTGCCGAGAGCGAGCACCGTGACATGCTGAGTCTCTGGGAAAGCAGAGATCCCCAGTGCTGTTGTGCCTGTGGATAGGCTGCAGGGGGACGGTGAAGACCAGCAAGATCTTTCAGGGCTGGCACCTTCCTTGTGGGAGAAGGAGCCAGACGTTTGCCTTTTCAGAAAAAGTTTCTGCCGAGAACGAGCACCGTGACATGCTGAGTCTCTGGGAAAGCAGAGATCCCCAGTGCTGTTGCGGCTAAAGATAGGCTGCAGAGGGATAGTGAAGACCTGCAAGAGCTTTCAGGGCTGGCACCTTCCTTGTGGGAGAAGGAGCCAGATGTTTGCCTTTTCAGAAAAACTTTCGGCCGAGAACGAGCACCGTGACATGCTGAGTCTCTGGGAAAGCAGAGATCCCCAGTGCTGTTGTGGCTAAAGATAGGCTGCAGAGGGATAGTGAAGACCAGCAAGATCTTTCAGGGCTGGCACCTTCCTTGTGGGAGAAGGAGCCAGACGTTTGCCTTTTCAGAAAAAGTTTCTGCCGAGAACGAGCACCGTGACATGCTGAGTCTCTGGGAAAGCAGAGATCCCCAGTGTTGTTGCGGCTAAAGATAGGCTGCAGAGGGATAGTGAAGACCAGCAAGATCTTTCAGGGCTGGCACCTTCCTTGTGGGAGAAGGAGCCAGACGTTTGCCTTTTCAGAAAAACTTTCAGCCAAGAACGAGCACCGTGACATGCTGAGTCTCTGGGAAAGCAGAGATCCCCAGTGCTGTTGTGCTTGTGGATAGGCTGCAGGGGGATGGTGAAGACCAGCAAGAGCTTTCAGGGCTGGCACCTTCCTTGTGGGAGAAGGAGCCAGACGTTTGCCTTTTCAGAAAAAGTTTCTGCCGAGAGCGAGCACCATGAGATGCTGAGTCTCTGGGAAAGCAGAGATCCCCAGTGCTGTTGTGCCTGTGGATAGGCTGCAGGGGGACGCTGAAGACCAGCAAGATCTTTCAGGGCTGGCACCTTCCTTGTGGGAGAAGGAGCCAGACGTTTGCCTTTTCAGAAAAAGTTTCTGCCGAGAACGAGCACCGTGACATGCTGAGTCTCTGGGAAAGCAGAGATCCCCAGTGCTGTTGCGGCTAAAGATAGGCTGCAGAGGGATAGTGAAGACCTGCAAGAGCTTTCAGGGCTGGCACCTTCCTTGTGGGAGAAGGAGCCAGATGTTTCCCTTTTCAGAAAAACTTTCTGCCAAGAACGAGCACCGTGACATGCTGAGTCTCTGGGAAAGCAGAGATCCCCAGTGCTGTTGCGGCTAAAGATAGGCTGCAGGGGGATAGTGAAGACCAGCAAGATCTTTCAGGGCTGGCACCTTCCTTGTGGGAGAAGGAGCCAGACGTTTGCCTTTTCAGAAAAAGGCTCTGCCGAGAGCGAGCACCGTGACATGCTGAGTCTCTGGGAAAGCAGAGATCCCCAGTGCTGTTGTGCCTGTGGATAGGCTGCAGGGGGACGGTGAAGACCAGCAAGATCTTTCAGGGCTGGCACCTTCCTTGTGGGAGAAGGAGCCAGACGTTTGCCTTTTCAGAAAAAGTTTCTGCCGAGAACGAGCACCGTGACATGCTGAGTCTCTGGAAAAGCAGAGATCCCCAGTGCTGTTGCGGCTAAAGATAGGCTGCAGAGGGATAGTGAAGACCTGCAAGAGCTTTCAGGGCTGGCACCTTCCTTGTGGGAGAAGGAGCCAGACGTTTGCCTTTTCAGAAAAAGTTTCTGCCGAGAACGAGCACCGTGACATGCTGAGTCTCTGGGAAAGCAGAGATCCCCAGTGCTGTTGTGCCTGTGGATAGGCTGCAGGGGGACGGTAAAGACCAGCAAGATCTTTCAGGGCTGGCACCTTCCTTGTGGGAGAAGGAGCCAGACGTTTGCCTTTTCAGAAAAAGTTTCTGCCGAGAGCGAGCACCGTGACATGCTGAGTCTCTGGGAAAGCAGAGATCCCCAGTGCTGTTGTGCCTGTGGATAGGCTGCAGGGGGACGGTGAAGACCAGCAAGATCTTTCAGGGCTGGCACCTTCCTTGTGGGAGAAGGAGCCAGACGTTTGCCTTTTCAGAAAAACTTTCTGCCGAGAACGAGCACCGTGACATGCTGAGTCTCTGGGAAAGCAGAGATCCCCAGTGCTGTTGTGCCTGTGGATAGGCTGCAGGGGGACGGTGAAGACCAGCAAGATCTTTCAGGGCTGGCACCTTCCTTGTGGGAGAAGGAGCCAGACGTTTGCCTTTTCAGAAAAAGTTTCTGCCGAGAACGAGCACCGTGACATGCTGAGTCTCTGGAAAAGCAGAGATCCCCAGTGCTGTTGCGGCTAAAGATAGGCTGCAGAGGGATAGTGAAGACCTGCAAGAGCTTTCAGGGCTGGCACCTTCCTTGTGGGAGAAGGAGCCAGACGTTTGCCTTTTCAGAAAAAGTTTCTGCCGAGAGCGAGCACCGTGACATGCTGAGTCTCTGGGAAAGCAGAGATCCCCAGTGCTGTTGTGCCTGTGGATAGGCTGCAGGGGGACGGTGAAGACCAGCAAGATCTTTCAGGGCTGGCACCTTCCTTGTGGGAGAAGGAGCCAGACGTTTGCCTTTTCAGAAAAAGTTTCTGCCGAGAACGAGCACCGTGACATGCTGAGTCTCTGGGAAAGCAGAGATCCCCAGTGCTGTTGCGGCTAAAGATAGGCTGCAGAGGGATAGTGAAGACCTGCAAGAGCTTTCAGGGCTGGCACCTTCCTTGTGGGAGAAGGAGCCAGATGTTTGCCTTTTCAGAAAAACTTTCTGCCGAGAACGAGCACCGTGACATGCTGAGTCTCTGGGAAAGCAGAGATCCCCAGTGCTGTTGTGGCTAAAGATAGGCTGCAGAGGGATAGTGAAGACCAGCAAGATCTTTCAGGGCTGGCACCTTCCTTGTGGGAGAAGGAGCCAGACGTTTGCCTTTTCAGAAAAACTTTCGGCCGAGAACGAGCACCGTGACATGCTGAGTCTCTGGGAAAGCAGAGATCCCCAGTGCTGTTGTGCTTGTGGATAGGCTGCAGGGGGATGGTGAAGACCAGCAAGAGCTTTCAGGGCTGGCACCTTCCTTGTGGGAGAAGGAGCCAGACGTTTGCCTTTTCAGAAAAAGGCTCTGCCGAGAGCGAGCACCATGAGATGCTGAGTCTCTGGGAAAGCAGAGATCCCCAGTGCTGTTGTGCCTGTGGATAGGCTGCAGGGGGACGCTGAAGACCAGCAAGATCTTTCAGGGCTGGCACCTTCCTTGTGGGAGAAGGAGCCAGACGTTTGCCTTTTCAGAAAAAGTTTCTGCCGAGAACGAGCACCGTGACATGCTGAGTCTCTGGGAAAGCAGAGATCCCCAGTGCTGTTGCGGCTAAAGATAGGCTGCAGAGGGATAGTGAAGACCTGCAAGAGCTTTCAGGGCTGGCACCTTCCTTGTGGGAGAAGGAGCCAGATGTTTCCCTTTTCAGAAAAACTTTCTGCCGAGAACGAGCACCGTGACATGCTGAGTCTCTGGGAAAGCAGAGATCCCCAGTGCTGTTGCGGCTAAAGATAGGCTGCAGAGGGATAGTGAAGACCAGCAAGATCTTTCAGGGCTGGCACCTTCCTTGTGGGAGAAGGAGCCAGACGTTTGCCTTTTCAGAAAAAGGCTCTGCCGAGAGCGAGCACCGTGACATGCTGAGTCTCTGGGAAAGCAGAGATCCCCAGTGCTGTTGTGACTGTGGATAGGCTGCAGGGGGACGGTGAAGACCAGCAAGATCTTTCAGGGCTGGCACCTTCCTTGTGGGAGAAGGAGCCAGACGTTTGCCTTTTCAGAAAAAGTTTCTGCCGAGAACGAGCACCGTGACATGCTGAGTCTCTGGAAAAGCAGAGATCCCCAGTGCTGTTGCGGCTAAAGATAGGCTGCAGAGGGATAGTGAAGACCTGCAAGAGCTTTCAGGGCTGGCACCTTCCTTGTGGGAGAAGGAGCCAGACGTTTGCCTTTTCAGAAAAAGTTTCTGCCGAGAACGAGCACCGTGACATGCTGAGTCTCTGGGAAAGCAGAGATCCCCAGTGCTGTTGTGCCTGTGGATAGGCTGCAGGGGGACGGTGAAGACCAGCAAGATCTTTCAGGGCTGGCACCTTCCTTGTGGGAGAAGGAGCCAGACGTTTGCCTTTTCAGAAAAAGTTTCTGCCGAGAACGAGCACCGTGACATGCTGAGTCTCTGGGAAAGCAGAGATCCCCAGTGCTGTTGCGGCTAAAGATAGGCTGCAGAGGGATAGTGAAGACCTGCAAGAGCTTTCAGGGCTGGCACCTTCCTTGTGGGAGAAGGAGCCAGATGTTTGCCTTTTCAGAAAAACTTTCTGCCGAGAACGAGCACCGTGACATGCTGAGTCTCTGGGAAAGCAGAGATCCCCAGTGCTGTTGTGCCTGTGGATAGGCTGCAGGGGGACGGTGAAGACCAGCAAGATCTTTCAGGGCTGGCACCTTCCTTGTGGGAGAAGGAGCCAGACGTTTGCCTTTTCAGAAAAACTTTCGGCCGAGAACGAGCACCGTGACATGCTGAGTCTCTGGGAAAGCAGAGATCCCCAGTGCTGTTGTGCTTGTGGATAGGCTGCAGGGGGATGGTGAAGACCAGCAAGAGCTTTCAGGGCTGGCACCTTCCTTGTGGGAGAAGGAGCCAGACGTTTGCCTTTTCAGAAAAAGGCTCTGCCGAGAGCGAGCACCGTGACATGCTGAGTCTCTGGGAAAGCAGAGATCCCCAGTGCTGTTGTGCCTGTGGATAGGCTGCAGGGGGACGCTGAAGACCAGCAAGATCTTTCAGGGCTGGCACCTTCCTTGTGGGAGAAGGAGCCAGACGTTTGCCTTTTCAGAAAAAGTTTCTGCCGAGAACGAGCACCGTGACATGCTGAGTCTCTGGGAAAGCAGAGATCCCCAGTGCTGTTGCGGCTAAAGATAGGCTGCAGAGGGATAGTGAAGACCTGCAAGAGCTTTCAGGGCTGGCACCTTCCTTGTGGGAGAAGGAGCCAGATGTTTCCCTTTTCAGAAAAACTTTCTGCCGAGAACGAGCACCGTGACATGCTGAGTCTCTGGGAAAGCAGAGATCCCCAGTGCTGTTGCGGCTAAAGATAGGCTGCAGAGGGATAGTGAAGACCAGCAAGATCTTTCAGGGCTGGCACCTTCCTTGTGGGAGAAGGAGCCAGACGTTTGCCTTTTCAGAAAAAGGCTCTGCCGAGAGCGAGCACCATGAGATGCTGAGTCTCTGGGAAAGCAGAGATCCCCAGTGCTGTTGCGGCTAAAGATAGGCTGCAGGGGGACGCTGAAGACCAGCAAGATCTTTCAGGGCTGGCACCTTCCTTGTGGGAGAAGGAGCCAGACGTTTGCCTTTTCAGAAAAAGTTTCTGCCGAGAACGAGCACCGTGACATGCTGAGTCTCTGGGAAAGCAGAGATCCCCAGTGCTGTTGCGGCTAAAGATAGGCTGCAGAGGGATAGTGAAGACCTGCAAGAGCTTTCAGGGCTGGCACCTTCCTTGTGGGAGAAGGAGCCAGATGTTTCCCTTTTCAGAAAAACTTTCTGCCGAGAACGAGCACCGTGACATGCTGAGTCTCTGGGAAAGCAGAGATCCCCAGTGCTGTTGCGGCTAAAGATAGGCTGCAGAGGGATAGTGAAGACCAGCAAGATCTTTCAGGGCTGGCACCTTCCTTGTGGGAGAAGGAGCCAGACGTTTGCCTTTTCAGAAAAAGGCTCTGCCGAGAGCGAGCACCGTGACATGCTGAGTCTCTGGGAAAGCAGAGATCCCCAGTGCTGTTGTGCCTGTGGATAGGCTGCAGGGGGACGGTGAAGACCAGCAAGATCTTTCAGGGCTGGCACCTTCCTTGTGGGAGAAGGAGCCAGACGTTTGCCTTTTCAGAAAAAGTTTCTGCCGAGAACGAGCACCGTGACATGCTGAGTCTCTGGAAAAGCAGAGATCCCCAGTGCTGTTGCGGCTAAAGATAGGCTGCAGAGGGATAGTGAAGACCTGCAAGAGCTTTCAGGGCTGGCACCTTCCTTGTGGGAGAAGGAGCCAGACGTTTGCCTTTTCAGAAAAAGTTTCTGCCGAGAACGAGCACCGTGACATGCTGAGTCTCTGGGAAAGCAGAGATCCCCAGTGCTGTTGTGCCTGTGGATAGGCTGCAGGGGGACGGTGAAGACCAGCAAGATCTTTCAGGGCTGGCACCTTCCTTGTGGGAGAAGGAGCCAGACGTTTGCCTTTTCAGAAAAAGTTTCTGCCGAGAGCGAGCACCGTGACATGCTGAGTCTCTGGGAAAGCAGAGATCCCCAGTGCTGTTGTGCCTGTGGATAGGCTGCAGGGGGACGGTGAAGACCAGCAAGATCTTTCAGGGCTGGCACCTTCCTTGTGGGAGAAGGAGCCAGACGTTTGCCTTTTCAGAAAAACTTTCTGCCGAGAACGAGCACCGTGACATGCTGAGTCTCTGGGAAAGCAGAGATCCCCAGTGCTGTTGCGGCTAAAGATAGGCTGCAGAGGGATAGTGAAGACCAGCAAGATCTTTCAGGGCTGGCACCTTCCTTGTGGGAGAAGGAGCCAGACGTTTTCCTTTTCAGAAAAAGGCTCTGCCGAGAGCGAGCACCGTGACATGCTGAGTCTCTGGGAAAGCAGAGATCCCCAGTGCTGTTGTGCCTGTGGATAGGCTGCAGGGGGACGGTGAAGACCAGCAAGATCTTTCAGGGCTGTCACCTTCCTTGTGGGAGAAGGAGCCAGACGTTTGCCTTTTCAGAAAAAGTTTCTGCCGAGAACGAGCACCGTGACATGCTGAGTCTCTGGGAAAGCAGAGATCCCCAGTGCTGTTGTGCCTGTGGATAGGCTGCAGAGGGATAGTGAAGACCAGCAAGATCTTTCAGGGCTGGCACCTTCCTTGTGGGAGAAGGAGCCAGACGTTTGCCTTTTCAGAAAAAGTTTCGGCCGAGAACGAGCACCGTGACATGCTGAGTCTCTGGGAAAGCAGAGATCCCCAGTGCTGTTGCGGCTAAAGATAGGCTGCAGAGGGATAGTGAAGACCAGCAAGATCTTTCAGGGCTGGCACCTTCCTTGTGGGAGAAGGAGCCAGACGTTTGCCTTTTCAGAAAAAGGCTCTGCCGAGAGCGAGCACCATGAGATGCTGAGTCTCTGGGAAAGCAGAGATCCCCAGTGCTGTTGCGGCTAAAGATAGGCTGCAGAGGGATAGTGAAGACCAGCAAGATCTTTCAGGGCTGGCACCTTCCTTGTGGGAGAAGGAGCCAGACGTTTGCCTTTTCAGAAAAACTTTCGGCCGAGAACGAGCACCGTGACATGCTGAGTCTCTGGGAAAGCAGAGATCCCCAGTGCTGTTGTGCCTGTGGATAGGCTGCAGAGGGATAGTGAAGACCAGCAAGATCTTTCAGGGCTGGCACCTTCCTTGTGGGAGAAGGAGCCAGACGTTTGCCTTTTCAGAAAAACTTTCGGCCGAGAACGAGCACCGTGACATGCTGAGTCTCTGGGAAAGCAGAGATCCCCAGTGCTGTTGTGCTTGTGGATAGGCTGCAGGGGGATGGTGAAGACCAGCAAGAGCTTTCAGGGCTGGCACCTTCCTTGTGGGAGAAGGAGCCAGACGTTTGCCTTTTCAGAAAAAGGCTCTGCCGTGAGCGAGCACCATGAGATGCTGAGTCTCTGGGAAAGCAGAGATCCCCAGTGCTGTTGCGGCTAAAGATAGGCTGCAGGGGGACGGTGAAGACCAGCAAGATCTTTCAGGGCTGGCACCTTCCTTGTGGGAGAAGGAGCCAGACGTTTGCCTTTTCAGAAAATTTTCTGCCAAGAACGAGCACCGTGACATGCTGAGTGTCTGGGAAAGCAGAGATCCCCAGTGCTGTTGCGGCTAAAGATAGGCTGCAGAGGGATAGTGAAGACCAGCAAGAGCTTTCAGGGCTGGCACATTCCTTGTGGGAGAAGGAGCCAGACGTTTGCCTTTTCAGAAAAAGTTTCTGCCGAGAACGAGCACCGTGACATGCTGAGTCTCTGGGAAAGCAGAGATCCCCAGTGCTGTTGCGGCTATAGATAGGCTGCAGAGGGATAGTGAAGACCAGCAAGAGCTTTCAGGGCTGGCACCTTCCTTGTGGGAGAAGGAGCCAGATGTTTGCCTTTTCAGAAAAACTTTCGGCCGAGAACGAGCACCATGAGATGCTGAGTCTCTGGGAAAGCAGAGATCCCCAGTGCTGTTGTGCCTGTGGATAGGCTGCAGGGGGACGGTGAAGACCAGCAAGATCTTTCAGGGCTGGCACCTTCCTTGTGGGAGAAGGAGCCAGACGTTTGCCTTTTCAGAAAAAGGCTCTGCTGAGAGCGAGCACCATGAGATGCTGAGTCTCTGGGAAAGCAGAGATCCCCAGTGCTGTTGTGCCTGTGGATAGGCTGCAGGGGGACGGTGAAGACCAGCAAGATCTTTCAGGGCTGGCACCTTCCTTGTGGGAGAAGGAGCCAGACGTTTGCCTTTTCAGAAAAAGTTTCTGCCGAGAGCGAGCACCGTGACATGCTGAGTCTCTGAAAAGCAGAGATCCCCAGTGCTGTTGCGGCTAAAGATAGGCTGCAGAGGGATAGTGAAGACCTGCAAGAGCTTTCAGGGCTGGCACCTTCCTTGTGGGAGAAGGAGCCAGACGTTTGCCTTTTCAGAAAAACTTTCTGCCGAGAACGAGCACCGTGACATGCTGAGTCTCTGGGAAAGCAGAGATCCCCAGTGCTGTTGTGCCTGTGGATAGGCTGCAGGGGGACGGTGAAGACCAGCAAGATCTTTCAGGGCTGGCACCTTCCTTGTGGGAGAAGGAGCCAGACGTTTGCCTTTTCAGAAAAAGGCTCTGCCGAGAGCGAGCACCGTGACATGCTGAGTCTCTGGGAAAGCAGAGATCCCCAGTGCTGTTGTGCCTGTGGATAGGCTGCAGGGGGACGGTGAAGACCAGCAAGATCTTTTAGGGCTGGCACCTTCCTTGTGGAGAAGGAGCCAGACGTTTGCCTTTTCAGAAAAAGTTTCTGCCGAGAACGAGCACCGTGACATGCTGAGTCTCTGGGAAAGCAGAGATCCCCAGTGCTGTTGCGGCTAAAGATAGGCTGCAGAGGGATAGTGAAGACCAGCAAGATCTTTCAGGGCTGGCACCTTCCTTGTGGGAGAAGGAGCCAGACGTTTGCCTTTTCAGAAAAAGTTTCTGCCGAGAACGAGCACCGTGACATGCTGAGTCTCTGGGAAAGCAGAGATCCCCAGTGCTGTTGTGCCTGTGGATAGGCTGCAGAGGGATAGTGAAGACCAGCAAGATCTTTCAGGGCTGGCACCTTCCTTGTGGGAGAAGGAGCCAGACGTTTGCCTTTTCAGAAAAAGGCTCTGCCGAGAGCGAGCACCGTGACATGCTGAGTCTCTGGGAAAGCAGAGATACCCAGTGCTGTTGTGCCTGTGGATAGGCTGCAGGGGGACGTTGAAGACCAGCAAGATCTTTCAGGGCTGGCACCTTCCTTGTGGGAGAAGGAGCCAGACGTTTGCCTTTTCAGAAAAAGGTTCTGCCGAGAACGAGCACCGTGACATGCTGAGTCTCTGGGAAAGCAGAGATCCCCAGTGCTGTTGCGGCTAAAGATAGGCTGCAGAGGGATAGTGAAGACCTGCAAGAGCTTTCAGGGCTGGCACCTTCCTTGTGGGAGAAGGAGCCAGACGTTTGCCTTTTCAGAAAAAGGCTCTGCCGAGAGCGAGCACCATGAGATGCTGAGTCTCTGGGAAAGCAGAGATCCCCAGTGCTGTTGCGGCTAAAGATAGGCTGCAGAGGGATAGTGAAGACCAGCAAGATCTTTCAGGGCTGGCACCTTCCTTGTGGCAGAAGGAGCCAGACGTTTGCCTTTTCAGAAAAACTTTCGGCCGAGAACGAGCACCGTGACATGCTGAGTCTCTGGGAAAGCAGAGATCCCCAGTGCTGTTGTGCCTGTGGATAGGCTGCAGGGGGATGGTGAAGACCAGCAAGAGCTTTCAGGGCTGGCACCTTCCTTGTGGGAGAAGGAGCCAGACGTTTGCCTTTTCAGAAAAAGTTTCTGCCGAGAACGAGCACCGTGACATGCTGAGTCTCTGGGAAAGCAGAGATCCCCAGTGCTGTTGTGCCTGTGGATAGGCTGCAGAGGGATAGTGAAGACCAGCAAGATCTTTCAGGGCTGGCACCTTCCTTGTGGGAGAAGGAGCCAGACGTTTGCCTTTTCAGAAAAAGTTTCGGCCGAGAACGAGCACCGTGACATGCTGAGTCTCTGGGAAAGCAGAGATCCCCAGTGCTGTTGCGGCTAAAGATAGGCTGCAGAGGGATAGTGAAGACCAGCAAGATCTTTCAGGGCTGGCACCTTCCTTGTGGGAGAAGGAGCCAGACGTTTGCCTTTTCAGAAAAAGGCTCTGCCGAGAGCGAGCACCATGAGATGCTGAGTCTCTGGGAAAGCAGAGATCCCCAGTGCTGTTGCGGCTAAAGATAGGCTGCAGAGGGATAGTGAAGACCAGCAAGATCTTTCAGGGCTGGCACCTTCCTTGTGGGAGAAGGAGCCAGACGTTTGCCTTTTCAGAAAAAGTTTCGGCCGAGAACGAGCACCGTGACATGCTGAGTCTCTGGGAAAGCAGAGATCCCCAGTGCTGTTGTGCCTGTGGATAGGCTGCAGAGGGATAGTGAAGACCAGCAAGATCTTTCAGGGCTGGCACCTTCCTTGTGGGAGAAGGAGCCAGACGTTTGCCTTTTCAGAAAAACTTTCGGCCGAGAACGAGCACCGTGACATGCTGAGTCTCTGGGAAAGCAGAGATCCCCAGTGCTGTTGTGCTTGTGGATAGGCTGCAGGGGGATGGTGAAGACCAGCAAGAGCTTTCAGGGCTGGCACCTTCCTTGTGGGAGAAGGAGCCAGACGTTTGCCTTTTCAGAAAAAAGCTCTGCCGTGAGCGAGCACCATGAGATGCTGAGTCTCTGGGAAAGCAGAGATCCCCAGTGCTGTTGCGGCTAAAGATAGGCTGCAGGGGGACGGTGAAGACCAGCAAGATCTTTCAGGGCTGGCACCTTCCTTGTGGGAGAAGGAGCCAGACGTTTGCCTTTTCAGAAAATTTTCTGCCAAGAACGAGCACCGTGACATGCTGAGTGTCTGGGAAAGCAGAGATCCCCAGTGCTGTTGCGGCTAAAGATAGGCTGCAGAGGGATAGTGAAGACCAGCAAGAGCTTTCAGGGCTGGCACATTCCTTGTGGGAGAAGGAGCCAGACGTTTGCCTTTTCAGAAAAAGTTTCTGCCGAGAACGAGCACCGTGACATGCTGAGTCTCTGGGAAAGCAGAGATCCCCAGTGCTGTTGCGGCTATAGATAGGCTGCAGAGGGATAGTGAAGACCAGCAAGAGCTTTCAGGGCTGGCACCTTCCTTGTGGGAGAAGGAGCCAGATGTTTGCCTTTTCAGAAAAACTTTCGGCCGAGAACGAGCACCATGAGATGCTGAGTCTCTGGGAAAGCAGAGATCCCCAGTGCTGTTGTGCCTGTGGATAGGCTGCAGGGGGACGGTGAAGACCAGCAAGATCTTTCAGGGCTGGCACCTTCCTTGTGGGAGAAGGAGCCAGACGTTTGCCTTTTCAGAAAAAGGCTCTGCTGAGAGCGAGCACCATGAGATGCTGAGTCTCTGGGAAAGCAGAGATCCCCAGTGCTGTTGTGCCTGTGGATAGGCTGCAGGGGGACGGTGAAGACCAGCAAGATCTTTCAGGGCTGGCACCTTCCTTGTGGGAGAAGGAGCCAGACGTTTGCCTTTTCAGAAAAAGTTTCTGCCGAGAGCGAGCACCGTGACATGCTGAGTCTCTGAAAAGCAGAGATCCCCAGTGCTGTTGCGGCTAAAGATAGGCTGCAGAGGGATAGTGAAGACCAGCAAGATCTTTCAGGGCTGGCACCTTCCTTGTGGGAGAAGGAGCCAGACGTTTGCCTTTTCAGAAAAAGTTTCTGCCGAGAACGAGCACCGTGACATGCTGAGTCTCTGGGAAAGCAGAGATCCCCAGTGCTGTTGTGCCTGTGGATAGGCTGCAGAGGGATAGTGAAGACCAGCAAGATCTTTCAGGGCTGGCACCTTCCTTGTGGGAGAAGGAGCCAGACGTTTGCCTTTTCAGAAAAAGGCTCTGCCGAGAGCGAGCGCCGTGACATGCTGAGTCTCTGGGAAAGCAGAGATACCCAGTGCTGTTGTGCCTGTGGATAGGCTGCAGGGGGACGTTGAAGACCAGCAAGATCTTTCAGGGCTGGCACCTTCCTTGTGGGAGAAGGAGCCAGACGTTTGCCTTTTCAGAAAAAGGTTCTGCCGAGAACGAGCACCGTGACATGCTGAGTCTCTGGGAAAGCAGAGATCCCCAGTGCTGTTGCGGCTAAAGATAGGCTGCAGAGGGATAGTGAAGACCTGCAAGAGCTTTCAGGGCTGGCACCTTCCTTGTGGGAGAAGGAGCCAGACGTTTGCCTTTTCAGAAAAAGGCTCTGCCGAGAGCGAGCACCATGAGATGCTGAGTCTCTGGGAAAGCAGAGATCCCCAGTGCTGTTGCGGCTAAAGATAGGCTGCAGAGGGATAGTGAAGACCAGCAAGATCTTTCAGGGCTGGCACCTTCCTTGTGGCAGAAGGAGCCAGACGTTTGCCTTTTCAGAAAAACTTTCGGCCGAGAACGAGCACCGTGACATGCTGAGTCTCTGGGAAAGCAGAGATCCCCAGTGCTGTTGTGCCTGTGGATAGGCTGCAGGGGGATGGTGAAGACCAGCAAGAGCTTTCAGGGCTGGCACCTTCCTTGTGGGAGAAGGAGCCAGACGTTTGCCTTTTCAGAAAAAGGCTCTGCCGTGAGCGAGCACCATGAGATGCTGAGTCTCTGGGAAAGCAGAGATCCCCAGTGCTGTTGTGCCTGTGGATAGGCTGCAGGGGGACGGTGAAGACCAGCAAGAGCTTTCAGGGCTGGCACCTTCCTTGTGGGAGAAGCAGCCAGACGTTTGACTTTTCAGAAAATTTTCTGCCAAGAACGAGCACCGTGACATGCTGAGTGTCTGGGAAAACAGAGATCCCCAGTGCTGTTGCGGCTAAAGATAGGCTGCAGAGGGATAGTGAAGACCAGCAAGAGCTTTCAGGGCTGGCACCTTCCTTGTGGGAGAAGGAGCCAGATGTTTGCCTTTTCAGAAAAAGTTTCTGCCGAGAGCGAGCACCATGAGATGCTGAGTCTCTGGGAAAGCAGAGATCCCCAGTGCTGTTGTGCCTGTGGATAGGCTGCAGGGGGACGGTGAAGACCAGCAAGATCTTTCAGGGCTGGCACCTTCCTTGTGGGAGAAGGAGCCAGACGTTTGCCTTTTCAGAAAAAGTTTCTGCCGAGAACGAGCACCGTGACATGCTGAGTCTCTGGGAAAGCAGAGATCCCCAGTGCTGTTGCGGCTAAAGATAGGCTGCAGAGGGATAGTGAAGACCTGCAAGAGCTTTCAGGGCTGGCACCTTCCTTGTGGGAGAAGGAGCCAGACGTTTGCCTTTTCAGAAAAAGGCTCTGCTGAGAGCGAGCACCATGAGATGCTGAGTCTCTGGGAAAGCAGAGATCCCCAGTGCTGTTGTGCCTGTGGATAGGCTGCAGGGGGACGGTGAAGACCAGCAAGATCTTTCAGGGCTGGCACCTTCCTTGTGGGAGAAGGAGCCAGACGTTTGCCTTTTCAGAAAAACTTTCTGCCGAGAACGAGCACCGTGACATGCTGAGTCTCTGGGAAAGCAGAGATCCCCAGTGCTGTTGTGCCTGTGGATAGGCTGCAGAGGGATAGTGAAGACCAGCAAGATCTTTCAGGGCTGGCACCTTCCTTGTGGGAGAAGGAGCCAGACGTTTGCCTTTTCAGAAAAAGGCTCTGCCGAGAGCGAGCACCGTGACATGCTGAGTCTCTGGGAAAGCAGAGATACCCAGTGCTGTTGTGCCTGTGGATAGGCTGCAGGGGGACGTTGAAGACCAGCAAGATCTTTCAGGGCTGGCACCTTCCTTGTGGGAGAAGGAGCCAGACGTTTGCCTTTTCAGAAAAAGGTTCTGCCGAGAACGAGCACCGTGACATGCTGAGTCTCTGGGAAAGCAGAGATCCCCAGTGCTGTTGCGGCTAAAGATAGGCTGCAGAGGGATAGTGAAGACCTGCAAGAGCTTTCAGGGCTGGCACCTTCCTTGTGGGAGAAGGAGCCAGACGTTTGCCTTTTCAGAAAAAGGCTCTGCCGAGAGCGAGCACCATGAGATGCTGAGTCTCTGGGAAAGCAGAGATCCCCAGTGCTGTTGCGGCTAAAGATAGGCTGCAGAGGGATAGTGAAGACCAGCAAGATCTTTCAGGGCTGGCACCTTCCTTGTGGCAGAAGGAGCCAGACGTTTGCCTTTTCAGAAAAACTTTCGGCCGAGAACGAGCACCGTGACATGCTGAGTCTCTGGGAAAGCAGAGATCCCCAGTGCTGTTGTGCCTGTGGATAGGCTGCAGGGGGATGGTGAAGACCAGCAAGAGCTTTCAGGGCTGGCACCTTCCTTGTGGGAGAAGGAGCCAGACGTTTGCCTTTTCAGAAAAAGGCTCTGCCGTGAGCGAGCACCATGAGATGCTGAGTCTCTGGGAAAGCAGAGATCCCCAGTGCTGTTGTGCCTGTGGATAGGCTGCAGGGGGACGGTGAAGACCAGCAAGAGCTTTCAGGGCTGGCACCTTCCTTGTGGGAGAAGGAGCCAGACGTTTGACTTTTCAGAAAATTTTCTGCCAAGAACGAGCACCGTGACATGCTGAGTGTCTGGGAAAACAGAGATCCCCAGTGCTGTTGCGGCTAAAGATAGGCTGCAGAGGGATAGTGAAGACCAGCAAGAGCTTTCAGGGCTGGCACCTTCCTTGTGGGAGAAGGAGCCAGATGTTTGCCTTTTCAGAAAAAGTTTCTGCCGAGAGCGAGCACCATGAGATGCTGAGTCTCTGGGAAAGCAGAGATCCCCAGTGCTGTTGTGCCTGTGGATAGGCTGCAGGGGGACGGTGAAGACCAGCAAGATCTTTCAGGGCTGGCACCTTCCTTGTGGGAGAAGGAGCCAGACGTTTGCCTTTTCAGAAAAAGTTTCTGCCGAGAACGAGCACCGTGACATGCTGAGTGTCTGGGAAAGCAGAGATCCCCAGTGCTGTTGCGGCTAAAGATAGGCTGCAGAGGGATAGTGAAGACCAGCAAGAGCTTTCAGGGCTGGCACCTTCCTTGTGGGAGAAGGAGCCAGATGTTTCCCTTTTCAGAAAAACTTTCTGCCGAGAACGAGCACCGTGACATGCTGAGTCTCTGGGAAAGCAGAGATCCCCAGTGCTGTTGCGGCTAAAGATAGGCTGCAGAGGGATAGTGAAGACCAGCAAGATCTTTCAGGGCTGGCACCTTCCTTGTGGGAGAAGGAGCCAGACGTTTGCCTTTTCAGAAAAAGGCTCTGCTGAGAGCGAGCACCATGAGATGCTGAGTCTCTGGGAAAGCAGAGATCCCCAGTGCTGTTGTGCCTGTGGATAGGCTGCAGGGGGACGGTGAAGACCAGCAAGATCTTTCAGGGCTGGCACCTTCCTTGTGGGAGAAGGAGCCAGACGTTTGCCTTTTCAGAAAAAGGTTCTGCCGAGAACGAGCACCGTGACATGCTGAGTCTCTGGGAAAGCAGAGATCCCCAGTGCTGTTGCGGCTAAAGATAGGCTGCAGAGGGACAGTGAAGACCTGCAAGAGCTTTCAGGGCTGGCACCTTCCTTGTGGGAGAAGGAGCCAGACGTTTGCCTTTTCAGAAAAAGGCTCTGCCGAGAGCGAGCACCATGAGATGCTGAGTCTCTGGGAAAGCAGAGATCCCCAGTGCTGTTGCGGCTAAAGATAGGCTGCAGAGGGATAGTGAAGACCAGCAAGATCTTTCAGGGCTGGCACCTTCCTTGTGGCAGAAGGAGCCAGACGTTTGCCTTTTCAGAAAAACTTTCGGCCGAGAACGAGCACCGTGACATGCTGAGTCTCTGGGAAAGCAGAGATCCCCAGTGCTGTTGTGCCTGTGGATAGGCTGCAGGGGGGATGGTGAAGACCAGCAAGAGCTTTCAGGGCTGGCACCTTCCTTGTGGGAGAAGGAGCCAGACGTTTGCCTTTTCAGAAAAAGGCTCTGCCGTGAGCGAGCACCATGAGATGCTGAGTCTCTGGGAAAGCAGAGATCCCCAGTGCTGTTGTGCCTGTGGATAGGCTGCAGGGGGACGGTGAAGACCAGCAAGAGCTTTCAGGGCTGGCACCTTCCTTGTGGGAGAAGGAGCCAGACGTTTGACTTTTCAGAAAATTTTCTGCCAAGAACGAGCACCGTGACATGCTGAGTGTCTGGGAAAACAGAGATCCCCAGTGCTGTTGCGGCTAAAGATAGGCTGCAGAGGGATAGTGAAGACCAGCAAGAGCTTTCAGGGCTGGCACCTTCCTTGTGGGAGAAGGAGCCAGATGTTTGCCTTTTCAGAAAAAGTTTCTGCCGAGAGCGAGCACCATGAGATGCTGAGTCTCTGGGAAAGCAGAGATCCCCAGTGCTGTTGTGCCTGTGGATAGGCTGCAGGGGGACGGTGAAGACCAGCAAGATCTTTCAGGGCTGGCACCTTCCTTGTGGGAGAAGGAGCCAGACGTTTGCCTTTTCAGAAAAACTTTCGGCCGAGAACGAGCACCGTGACATGCTGAGTCTCTGGGAAAGCAGAGATCCCCAGTGCTGTTGCGGCTAAAGATAGGCTGCAGAGGGATAGTGAAGACCTGCAAGAGCTTTCAGGGCTGGCACCTTCCTTGTGGGAGAAGGAGCCAGACGTTTGCCTTTTCAGAAAAAGTTTCTGCCGAGAACGAGCACCATGAGATGCTGAGTCTCTGGGAAAGCAGAGATCCCCAGTGCTGTTGTGCCTGTGGATAGGCTGCAGGGGGACGGTGAAGACCAGCAAGATCTTTCAGGGCTGGCACCTTCCTTGTGGGAGAAGGAGCCAGACGTTTGCCTTTTCAGAAAAAGTTTCTGCCGAGAATGAGCACCGTGACATGCTGAGTCTCTGAAAAGCAGAGATCCCCAGTGCTGTTGCGGCTAAAGATAGGCTGCAGAGGGATAGTGAAGACCTGCAAGAGCTTTCAGGGCTGGCACCTTCCTTGTGGGAGAAGGAGCCAGACGTTTGCCTTTTCAGAAAAACTTTCGGCCGAGAACGAGCACCGTGACGTGCTGAGTCTCTGGGAAAGCAGAGATCCCCAGTGCTGTTGTGCCTGTGGATAGGCTGCAGGGGGACGGTGAAGACCAGCAAGGTCTTTCAGGGCTGGCACCTTCCTTGTGGGAGAAGGAGCCAGACGTTTGCCTTTTCAGAAAAAGGCTCTGCCGAGAGCGAGCACCATGAGATGCTGAGTCTCTGGGAAAGCAGAGATCCCCAGTGCTGTTGTGCCTGTGGATAGGCTGCAGGGGGACGCTGAAGACCAGCAAGATCTTTCAGGGCTGGCACCTTCCTTGTGGGAGAAGGAGCCAGACGTTTGCCTTTTCAGAAAAAGGCTCTGCCGAGAGCGAGCACCGTGACATGCTGAGTCTCTGGGAAAGCAGAGATCCCCAGTGCTGTTGTGCCTGTGGATAGGCTGCAGGGGGACGGTGAAGACCAGCAAGATCTTTCAGGGCTGGCACCTTCCTTGTGGAGAAGGAGCCAGACGTTTGCCTTTTCAGAAAAAGTTTCTGCCGAGAACGAGCACCGTGACATGCTGAGTCTCTGGGAAAGCAGAGATCCCCAGTGCTGTTGTGCCTGTGGATAGGCTGCAGGGGGACGGTGAAGACCAGCAAGATCTTTCAGGGCTGGCACCTTCCTTGTGGGAGAAGGAGCCAGACGTTTGCCTTTTCCGAAAAAGGCTCTGCCGAGAGCGAGCACCGTGACATGCTGAGTCTCTGGGAAAGCAGAGATCCCCAGTGCTGTTGTGCCTGTGGATAGGCTGCAGGGGGACGGTGAAGACCAGCAAGATCTTTCAGGGCTGGCACCTTCCTTGTGGGAGAAGGAGCCAGACGTTTGCCTTTTCAGAAAAAGGCTCTGCCGAGAGCGAGCACCGTGACATGCTGAGTCTCTGGGAAAGCAGAGATCCCCAGTGCTGTTGTGCCTGTGGATAGGCTGCAGGGGGACGGTGAAGACCAGCAAGATCTTTCAGGGCTGGCACCTTCCTTGTGGAGAAGGAGCCAGACGTTTGCCTTTTCAGAAAAAGTTTCTGCCGAGAACGAGCACCGTGACATGCTGAGTCTCTGGGAAAGAAGAGATCCCCAGTGCTGTTGCGGCTAAAGATAGGCTGCAGAGGGATAGTGAAGACCAGCAAGAGCTTTCAGGGCTGGCAACTTCCTTGTGGGAGAAGGAGCCAGACGTTTGCCTTTTCAGAAAAAGTTTCTGCCGAGAACGAGCACCGTGACATGCTGAGTCTCTGGGAAAGCAGAGATCCCCAGTGCTGTTGTGCCTGTGGATAGGCTGCAGAGGGATAGTGAAGACCAGCAAGATCTTTCAGGGCTGGCACCTTCCTTGTGGGAGAAGGAGCCAGACGTTTGCCTTTTCAGAAAAACTTTCGGCCGAGAACGAGCACCGTGACATGCTGAGTCTCTGGGAAAGCAGAGATCCCCAGTGCTGTTGCGGCTAAAGATAGGCTGCAGAGGGATAGTGAAGACCAGCAAGATCTTTCAGGGCTGGCACCTTCCTTGTGGGAGAAGGAGCCAGACGTTTGCCTTTTCAGAAAAAGGCTCTGCCGAGAGCGAGCACCGTGACATGCTGAGTCTCTGGGAAAGCAGAGATACCCAGTGCTGTTGTGCCTGTGGATAGGCTGCAGGGGGACGTTGAAGACCAGCAAGATCTTTCAGGGCTGGCACCTTCCTTGTGGGAGAAGGAGCCAGACGTTTGCCTTTTCAGAAAAAGGTTCTGCCGAGAACGAGCACCGTGACATGCTGAGTCTCTGGGAAAGCAGAGATCCCCAGTGCTGTTGCGGCTAAAGATAGGCTGCAGAGGGATAGTGAAGACCTGCAAGAGCTTTCAGGGCTGGCACCTTCCTTGTGGGAGAAGGAGCCAGACGTTTGCCTTTTCAGAAAAAGGCTCTGCCGAGAGCGAGCACCATGAGATGCTGAGTCTCTGGGAAAGCAGAGATCCCCAGTGCTGTTGCGGCTAAAGATAGGCTGCAGAGGGATAGTGAAGACCAGCAAGATCTTTCAGGGCTGGCACCTTCCTTGTGGGAGAAGGAGCCAGACGTTTGCCTTTTCAGAAAAACTTTCGGCCGAGAACGAGCACCGTGACATGCTGAGTCTCTGGGAAAGCAGAGATCCCCAGTGCTGTTGTGCCTGTGGATAGGCTGCAGGGGGATGGTGAAGACCAGCAAGAGCTTTCAGGGCTGGCACCTTCCTTGTGGGAGAAGGAGCCAGACGTTTGCCTTTTCAGAAAAAGTTTCTGCCGAGAGCGAGCACCATGAGATGCTGAGTCTCTGGGAAAGCAGAGATCCCCAGTGCTGTTGTGCCTGTGGATAGGCTGCAGGGGGACGGTGAAGACCAGCAAGATCTTTCAGGGCTGGCACCTTCCTTGTGGGAGAAGGAGCCAGACGTTTGCCTTTTCAGAAAAAGTTTCTGCCGAGAACGAGCACCGTGACATGCTGAGTCTCTGGGAAAGCAGAGATCCCCAGTGCTGTTGCGGCTAAAGATAGGCTGCAGAGGGATAGTGAAGACCAGCAAGATCTTTCAGGGCTGGCACCTTCCTTGTGGGAGAAGGAGCCAGACGTTTGCCTTTTCAGAAAAAGGCTCTGCTGAGAGCGAGCACCATGAGATGCTGAGTCTCTGGGAAAGCAGAGATCCCCAGTGCTGTTGTGCCTGTGGATAGGCTGCAGTGGGACGGTGAAGACCAGCAAGATCTTTCAGGGCTGGCACCTTCCTTGTGGGAGAAGGAGCCAGACGTTTGCCTTTTCAGAAAAAGGCTCTGCCGAGAGCGAGCACCGTGACATGCTGAGTCTCTGGGAAAGCAGAGATCCCCAGTGCTGTTGTGCCTGTGGATAGGCTGCAGGGGGACGGTGAAGACCAGCAAGATCTTTCAGGGCTGGCACCTTCCTTGTGGGAGAAGGAGCCAGAGGTTTGCCTTTTCAGAAAAACTTTCTGCCGAGAACGAGCACCGTGACATGCTGAGTCTCTGGGAAAGCAGAGATCCCCAGTGCTGTTGTGCCTGTGGATAGGCTGCAGGGGGACGGTGAAGACCAGCAAGATCTTTCAGGGCTGGCACCTTCCTTGTGGGAGAAGGAGCCAGACGTTTGCCTTTTCAGAAAAAGTTTCTGCCGAGAACGAGCACCGTGACATGCTGAGTCTCTGGGAAAGCAGAGATCCCCAGTGCTGTTGTGCCTGTGGATAGGCTGCAGAGGGATTGTGAAGACCAGCAAAATCTTTCAGGGCTGGTACCTTCCTTGTGGGAGAAGGAGCCAGACGTTTGCCTTTTCAGAAAAACTTTCGGCCGAGAACGAGCACCGTGACATGCTGAGTCTCTGCGAAAGCAGAGATCCCCAGTGCTGTTGCGGCTAAAGATAGGCTGCAGAGGGATAGTGAAGACCAGGAAGAGCTTTCAGGGCTGGACCCTTCCTTGTGGGAGAAGGAGCCAGACGTTTGCCTTTTCAGAAAAAGGCTCTGCCGAGAGCGAGCACCGTGACATGCTGAGTCTCTGGGAAAGCAGAGATCCCCAGTGCTGTTGTGCCTGTGGATAGGCTGCAGGGGGACGGTGAAGACAAGCAAGATCTTTCAGGGCTGGCACCTTCCTTGTGGAGAAGGAGCCAGACGGTTGCCTTTTCAGAAAAAGTTTCTGCCGAGAACGAGCACCGTGACATGCTGAGTCTCTGGGAAAGCAGAGATCCCCAGTGCTGTTGCGGCTAAAGATAGGCTGCAGAGGGATAGTGAAGACCAGCAAGAGCTTTCAGGGCTGGCAACTTCCTTGTGGGAGAAGGAGCCAGACGTTTGCCTTTTCAGAAAAAGTTTCTGCCGAGAACGAGCACCGTGACATGCTGAGTCTCTGGGAAAGCAGAGATCCCCAGTGCTGTTGTGCCTGTGGATAGGCTGCAGAGGGATAGTGAAGACCAGCAAGATCTTTCAGGGCTGGCACCTTCCTTGTGGGAGAAGGAGCCAGACGTTTGCCTTTTCAGAAAAACTTTCGGCCGAGAACGAGCACCGTGACATGCTGAGTCTCTGGGAAAGCAGAGATCCCCAGTGCTGTTGCGGCTAAAGATAGGCTGCAGAGGGATAGTGAAGACCAGCAAGAGCTTTCAGGGCTGGCACCTTCCTTTTGGGAGAAGGAGCCAGACGTTTGCCTTTTCAGAAAAAGGCTCTGCCGAGAGCGAGCACCGTGACATGCTGAGTCTCTGGGAAAGCAGAGATACCCAGTGCTGTTGTGCCTGTGGATAGGCTGCAGGGGGACGTTGAAGACCAGCAAGATCTTTCAGGGCTGGCACCTTCCTTGTGGGAGAAGGAGCCAGACGTTTGCCTTTTCAGAAAAAGGTTCTGCCGAGAACGAGCACCGTGACATGCTGAGTCTCTGGGAAAGCAGAGATCCCCAGTGCTGTTGCGGCTAAAGATAGGCTGCAGAGGGATAGTGAAGACCTGCAAGAGCTTTCAGGGCTGGCACCTTCCTTGTGGGAGAAGGAGCCAGACGTTTGCCTTTTCAGAAAAAGGCTCTGCCGAGAACGAGCACCGTGACATGCTGAGTCTCTGGGAAAGCAGAGATCCCCAGTGCTGTTGCGGCTAAAGATAGGCTGCAGAGGGATAGTGAAGACCAGCAAGATCTTTCAGGGCTGGCACCTTCCTTGTGGCAGAAGGAGCCAGACGTTTGCCTTTTCAGAAAAACTTTCGGCCGAGAACGAGCACCGTGACATGCTGAGTCTCTGGGAAAGCAGAGATCCCCAGTGCTGTTGTGCCTGTGGATAGGCTGCAGGGGGATGGTGAAGACCAGCAAGAGCTTTCAGGGCTGGCACCTTCCTTGTGGGAGAAGGAGCCAGACGTTTGCCTTTTCAGAAAAAGTTTCTGCCGAGAACGAGCACCGTGACATGCTGAGTCTCTGGGAAAGCAGAGATCCCCAGTGCTGTTGCGGCTAAAGATAGGCTGCAGAGGGATAGTGAAGACCAGCAAGATCTTTCAGGGCTGGCACCTTCCTTGTGGGAGAAGGAGCCAGACGTTTGCCTTTTCAGAAAAAGGCTCTGCTGAGAGCGAGCACCTTGAGATGCTGAGTCTCTGGGAAAGCAGAGATCCCCAGTGCTGTTGTGCCTGTGGATAGGCTGCAGTGGGACGGTGAAGACCAGCAAGATCTTTCAGGGCTGGCACCTTCCTTGTGGGAGAAGGAGCCAGACGTTTGCCTTTTCAGAAAAAGGCTCTGCCGAGAGCGAGCACCGTGACATGCTGAGTCTCTGGGAAAGCAGAGATCCCCAGTGCTGTTGTGCCTGTGGATAGGCTGCAGGGGGACGGTGAAGACCAGCAAGATCTTTCAGGGCTGGCACCTTCCTTGTGGGAGAAGGAGCCAGAGGTTTGCCTTTTCAGAACAACTTTCTGCCGAGAACGAGCACCGTGACATGCTGAGTCTCTGGGAAAGCAGAGATCCCCAGTGCTGTTGTGCCTGTGGATAGGCTGCAGGGGGACGGTGAAGACCAGCAAGATCTTTCAGGGCTGGCACCTTCCTTGTGGGAGAAGGAGCCAGACGTTTGCCTTTTCAGAAAAAGTTTCTGCCGAGAACGAGCACCGTGACATGCTGAGTCTCTGGGAAAGCAGAGATCCCCAGTGCTGTTGTGCCTGTGGATAGGCTGCAGAGGGATTGTGAAGACCAGCAAAATCTTTCAGGGCTGGTACCTTCCTTGTGGGAGAAGGAGCCAGACGTTTGCCTTTTCAGAAAAACTTTCGGCCGAGAACGAGCACCGTGACATGCTGAGTCTCTGCGAAAGCAGAGATCCCCAGTGCTGTTGCGGCTAAAGATAGGCTGCAGAGGGATAGTGAAGACCAGGAAGAGCTTTCAGGGCTGGACCCTTCCTTGTGGGAGAAGGAGCCAGACGTTTGCCTTTTCAGAAAAAGGCTCTGCCGAGAGCGAGCACCGTGACATGCTGAGTCTCTGGGAAAGCAGAGATCCCCAGTGCTGTTGTGCCTGTGGATAGGCTGCAGGGGGACGGTGAAGACAAGCAAGATCTTTCAGGGCTGGCACCTTCCTTGTGGAGAAGGAGCCAGACGGTTGCCTTTTCAGAAAAAGTTTCTGCCGAGAACGAGCACCGTGACATGCTGAGTCTCTGGGAAAGCAGAGATCCCCAGTGCTGTTGCGGCTAAAGATAGGCTGCAGAGGGATAGTGAAGACCAGCAAGATCTTTCAGGGCTGGCACCTTCCTTGTGGGAGAAGGAGCCAGACGTTTGCCTTTTCAGAAAAAGTTTCTGCCGAGAACGAGCACCGTGACATGCTGAGTCTCTGCGAAAGCAGAGATCCCCAATGCTGTTGTGCCTGTGGATAGGCTGCAGGGGGACGGTGAAGACCAGCAAGAGCTTTCAGGGCTGGCACCTTCCTTGTGGGAGAAGGAGCCAGACGTTTGCCTTTTCAGAAAAAGGTTCTGCCGAGAACGAGCACCGTGACATGCTGAGTCTCTGGGAAAGCAGAGATCCCCAGTGCTGTTGTGCCTGTGGATAGGCTGCAGGGGGACGGTGAAGACCAGCAAGATCTTTCAGGGCTGGCACCTTCCTTGTGGGAGAAGGAGCCAGACGTTTGCCTTTTGAGAAAAAGTTTCTGCCGAGAACGAGCACCGTGACATGCTGAGTCTCTGGGAAAGCAGAGATCCCCAGTGCTGTTGTGCCTGTGGATATGCTGCAGGGGGACGGTGAAGACCAGCAAGATCTTTCAGGGCTGGCACCCTCCTTGTGGGAGAAGGAGCCAGACGTTTGCCTTTTCAGAAAATTTTCTGCCAAGAACGAGCACCGTGACATGCTGAGTGTCTGGGAAAGCAGAGATCCCCAGTGCTGTTGCGGCTAAAGATAGGCTGCAGAGGGATAGTGAAGACCAGCAAGATCTTTCAGGGCTGGCACCTTCCTTGTGGGAGAAGGAGCCAGACGTTTGCCTTTTCAGAAAAAGGCTCTGCCGAGAGCGAGCACCGTGACATGCTGAGTCTCTGGGAAAGCAGAGATCCCCAGTGCTGTTGTGCCTGTGGATAGGCTGCAGGGGGACGGTGAAGACCAGCAAGATCTTTCAGGGCTGGCACCTTCCCTGTGGGAGAAGGAGCCAGAGGTTTGCCTTTTCAGAAAAACTTTCTGCCGAGAACAAGCACCGTGACATGCTGAGTCTCTGGGAAAGCAGAGATCCCCAGTGCTGTTGTGCCTGTGGATAGGCTGCAGGGGGACGGTGAAGACCAGCAAGATCTTTCAGGGCTGGCACCTTCCTTGTGGGAGAAGGAGCCAGACGTTTGCCTTTTCAGAAAAAGTTTCTGCCGAGAACGAGCACCGTGACATGCTGAGTCTCTGGGAAAGCAGAGATCCCCAGTGCTGTTGCGGCTAAAGATAGGCTGCAGAGGGATAGTGAAGACCAGGAAGAGCTTTCAGGGCTGGCACCTTCCTTGTGGGAGAAGGAGCCAGACGTTTGCCTTTTCAGAAAAAGGCTCTGCCGAGAGCGAGCACCGTGACATGCTGAGTCTCTGGGAAAGCAGAGATCCCCAGTGCTGTTGTGCCTGTGGATAGGCTGCAGGGGGACGGTGAAGACCAGCAAGATCTTTCAGGGCTGGCACCTTCCTTGTGGAGAAGGAGCCAGACGGTTGCCTTTTCAGAAAAAGTTTCTGCCGAGAACGAGCACCGTGACATGCTGAGTCTCTGGGAAAGCAGAGATCCCCAGTGCTGTTGCGGCTAAAGATAGGCTGCAGAGGGATAGTGAAGACCAGCAAGAGCTTTTAGGGCTGGCACCTTCCTTGTGGGAGAAGGAGCCAGACGGTTGCCTTTTCAGAAAAAGTTTCTGCCGAGAACGAGCACCGTGACATGCTGAGTCTCTGCGAAAGCAGAGATCCCCAATGCTGTTGTGCCTGTGGATAGGCTGCAGGGGGACGGTGAAGACCAGCAAGAGCTTTCAGGGCTGGCACCTTCCTTGTGGGAGAAGGAGCCAGACGTTTGCCTTTTCAGAAAAAGGTTCTGCCGAGAACGAGCACCGTGACATGCTGAGTCTCTGGGAAAGCAGAGATCCCCAGTGCTGTTGTGCCTGTGGATAGGCTGCAGGGGGACGGTGAAGACCAGCAAGATCTTTCAGGGCTGGCACCTTCCTTGTGGGAGAAGGAGCCAGACGTTTGCCTTTTCAGAAAAACTTTCGGCCGAGAACGAGCACCGTGACATGCTGAGTCTCTGGGAAAGCAGAGATCCCCAGTGCTGTTGTGCCTGTGGATAGGCTGCAGGGGGACGGTGAAGACCAGCAAGATCTTTCAGGGCTGGCACCTTCCTTGTGGGAGAAGGAGCCAGACGTTTGCCTTTTCAGAAAAAGTTTCTGCCGAGAACGAGCACCGTGACATGCTGAGTCTCTGGGAAAGCAGAGATCCCCAGTGCTGTTGTGCCTGTGGATAGGCTGCAGGGGGACGGTGAAGACCAGCAAGATCTTTCAGGGCTGGCACCTTCCTTGTGGGAGAAGGAGCCAGACGTTTGCCTTTTCAGAAAAAGTTTCTGCCGAGAACGAGCACCGTGACATGCTGAGTCTCTGGGAAAGCAGAGATCCCCAGTGCTGTTGTGCCTGTGGATAGGCTGCAGGGGGACGGTGAAGACCAGCAAGAGCTTTCAGGGCTGGCACCTTCCTTGTGGGAGAAGGAGCCAGACGTTTGCCTTTTCAGAAAAAGTTTCTGCCGAGAACGAGCACCGTGACATGCTGAGTCTCTGGGAAAGCAGAGATCCCCAGTGCTGTTGTGCCTGTGGATAAGCTGCAGGGGGACGGTGAAGACCAGCAAGATCTTTCAGGGCTGGCACCTTCCTTGTGGGAGAAGGAGCCAGACGTTTGCCTTTTCAGAAAAAGTTTCTGCCGAGAACGAGCACCGTGACATGCTGAGTCTCTGGGAAAGCAGAGATCCCCAGTGCTGTTGCGGCTAAAGATAGGCTGCAGAGGGATAGTGAAGACCAGCAAGATCTTTCAGGGCTGGCACCTTCCTTGTGGGAGAAGGAGCCAGACGTTTGCCTTTTCAGAAAAAGGCTCTGCCGAGAGCGAGCACCGTGACATGCTGAGTCTCTGGGAAAGCAGAGATACCCATTGCTGTTGTGCCTGTGGATAGGCTGCAGGGGGACGGTGAAGACCAGCAAGATCTTTCAGGGCTGGCACCTTCCTTGTGGGAGAAGGAGCCAGACGTTTGCCTTTTCAGAAAAAGTTTCTGCCGAGAACGAGCACCGTGACATGCTGAGTCTCTGGGAAAGCAGAGATCCCCAGTGCTGTTGCGGCTAAAGATAGGCTGCAGAGGGATAGTGAAGACCTTCAAGAGCTTTCAGGGCTGGCACCTTCCTTGTGGGAGAAGGAGCCAGACGTTTGCCTTTTCAGAAAAAGTTTCTGCCGAGAACGAGCACCGTGACATGCTGAGTCTCTGGGAAAGCAGAGATCCCCAGTGCTGTTGTGCCTGTGGATAGGCTGCAGGGGGACGGTGAAGACCAGCAAGAGCTTTCAGGGCTGGCACCTTCCTTGTGGGAGAAGGAGCCAGACGTTTGCCTTTTCAGAAAAACTTTCGGCCGAGAACGAGCACCGTGACATGCTGAGTCTCTGGGAAAGCAGAGATCCCCAGTGCTGTTGTGCCTGTGGATAGGCTGCAGGGGGACGGTGAAGACCAGCAAGATCTTTCAGGGCTGGCACCTTCCTTGTGGGAGAAGGAGCCAGACGTTTGCCTTTTCAGAAAAAGTTTCTGCCGAGAACGAGCACCGTGACATGCTGAGTCTCTGGGAAAGCAGAGATCCCCAGTGCTGTTGCGGCTAAAGATAGGCTGCAGAGGGATAGTGAAGACCAGCAAGATCTTTCAGGGCTGGCACCTTCCTTGTGGGAGAAGGAGCCAGACGTTTGCCTTTTCAGAAAAAGTTTCTGCCGAGAACGAGCACCGTGACATGCTGAGTCTCTGGGAAAGCAGAGATCCCCGGTGCTGTTGTGCCTGTGGATAGGCTGCAGGGGGACGGTGAAGACCAGCAAGAGCTTTCAGGGCTGGCACCTTCCTTGTGGGAGAAGGAGCCAGACGTTTGCCTTTTCAGAAAAAGGCTCTGCCGAGAGCGAGCACCGTGACATGCTGAGTCTCTGGGAAAGCAGAGATCCCCAGTGCTGTTGTGCCTGTGGATAGGCTGCAGGGGGACGGTGAAGACCAGCAAGATCTTTCAGGGCTGGCACCTTCCTTGTGGGAGAAGGAGCCAGACGTTTGCCTTTTCAGAAAAAGTTTCTGCCGAGAACGAGCACCGTGACATGCTGAGTCTCTGGGAAAGCAGAGATCCCCAGTGCTGTTGCGGCTAAAGATAGGCTGCAGAGGGATAGTGAAGACCAGCAAGATCTTTCAGGGCTGGCACCTTCCTTGTGGGAGAAGGAGCCAGACGTTTGCCTTTTCAGAAAAAGGTTCTGCCGAGAACGAGCACCGTGACATGCTGAGTCTCTGGGAAAGCAGAGATCCCCAGTGCTGTTGTGCCTGTGGATAGGCTGCAGGGGGACGGTGAAGACCAGCAAGATCTTTCAGGGCTGGCACCTTCCTTGTGGGAGAAGGAGCCAGACGTTTGCCTTTTCAGAAAAAGTTTCTGCCGAGAACGAGCACCGTGACATGCTGAGTCTCTGGGAAAGCAGAGATCCCCAGTGCTGTTGTGCCTGTGGATAGGCTGCAGAGGGATAGTGAAGACCAGCAAAATCTTTCAGGGCTGGTACCTTCCTTGTGGGAGAAGGAGCCAGACGTTTGCCTTTTCAGAAAAACTTTCGGCCGAGAACGAGCACCGTGACATGCTGAGTCTCTGCGAAAGCAGAGATCCCCAGTGCTGTTGCGGCTAAAGATAGGCTGCAGAGGGATAGTGAAGACCAGCAAGAGCTTTCAGGGCTGGCACCTTCCTTGTGGGAGAAGGAGCCAGACGTTTGCCTTTTCAGAAAAAGGCTCTGCCGAGAGCGAGCACCGTGACATGCTGAGTCTCTGGGAAAGCAGAGATCCCCAGTGCTGTTGTGCCTGTGGATAGGCTGCAGGGGGACGGTGAAGACCAGCAAGATCTTTCAGGGCTGGCACCTTCCTTGTGGAGAAGGAGCCAGACGTTTGCCTTTTCAGAAAAAGTTTCTGCCGAGAACGAGCACCGTGACATGCTGAGTCTCTGGGAAAGCAGAGATCCCCAGTGCTGTTGCGGCTAAAGATAGGCTGCAGAGGGATAGTGAAGACCAGCAAGAGCTTTCAGGGCTGGCACCTTCCTTGTGGGAGAAGGAGCCAGACGTTTGCCTTTTCAGAAAAAGTTTCTGCCGAGAGCGAGCACCATGAGATGCTGAGTCTCTGGGAAAGCAGAGATCCCCAGTGCTGTTGTGCCTGTGGATAGGCTGCAGGGGGACGGTGAAGACCAGCAAGATCTTTCAGGGCTGGCACCTTCCTTGTGGGAGAAGGAGCCAGACGTTTGCCTTTTCAGAAAAAGTTTCTGCCGAGAACGAGCACCGTGACATGCTGAGTCTCTGCGAAAGCAGAGATCCCCAATGCTGTTGTGCCTGTGGATAGGCTGCAGGGGGACGGTGAAGACCAGCAAGAGCTTTCAGGGCTGGCACCTTCCTTGTGGGAGAAGGAGCCAGACGTTTGCCTTTTCAGAAAAAGGCTCTGCCGAGAGCGAGCACCGTGACATGCTGAGTCTCTGGGAAAGCAGAGATCCCCAGTGCTGTTGTGCCTGTGGATAGGCTGCAGGGGGACGGTGAAGACCAGCAAGATCTTTCAGGGCTGGCACCTTCCTTGTGGGAGAAGGAGCCAGACGTTTGCCTTTTCAGAAAAAGTTTCTGCCGAGAACGAGCACCGTGACATGCTGAGTCTCTGGGAAAGCAGAGATCCCCAGTGCTGTTGCGGCTAAAGATAGGCTGCAGAGGGATAGTGAAGACCAGCAAGATCTTTCAGGGCTGGCACCTTCCTTGTGGGAGAAGGAGCCAGACGTTTGCCTTTTCAGAAAAAGTTTCTGCCGAGAACGAGCACCGTGACATGCTGAGTCTCTGGGAAAGCAGAGATCCCCAGTGCTGTTGTGCCTGTGGATAGGCTGCAGGGGGACGGTGAAGACCAGCAAGATCTTTCAGGGCTGGCACCTTCCTTGTGGGAGAAGGAGCCAGACGTTTGCCTTTTCAGAAAAAGTTTCTGCCGAGAACGAGCACCATGACATGCTGAGTCTCTGGGAAAGCAGAGATCCCCAGTGCTGTTGTGCCTGTGGATAGGCTGCAGAGGGATAGTGAAGACCAGCAAAATCTTTCAGGGCTGGTACCTTCCTTGTGGGAGAAGGAGCCAGACGTTTGCCTTTTCAGAAAAAATTTCGGCCGAGAACGAGCACCGTGACATGCTGAGTCTCTGGGAAAGCAGAGATCCCCAGTGCTGTTGCGGCTAAAGATAGGCTGCAGAGGGATAGTGAAGACCAGCAAGAGCTTTCAGGGCTGGCACCTTCCTTGTGGGAGAAGGAGCCAGACGTTTGCCTTTTCAGAAAAACTTTCGGCCGAGAACGAGCACCGTGACATGCTGAGTCTCTGCGAAAGCAGAGATCCCCAGTGCTGTTGCGGCTAAAGATAGGCTGCAGGGGGACGGTGAAGACCAGCAAGATCTTTCAGGGCTGGCACCTTCCTTGTGGGAGAAGGAGCCAGACGTTTGCCTTTTCAGAAAAAGTTTCTGCCGAGAACGAGCACCGTGACATGCTGAGTCTCTGGGAAAGCAGAGATCCCCAGTGCTGTTGTGCCTGTGGATAGGCTGCAGAGGGATAGTGAAGACCAGCAAAATCTTTCAGGGCTGGTACCTTCCTTGTGGGAGAAGGAGCCAGACGTTTGCCTTTTCAGAAAAACTTTCGGCCGAGAACGAGCACCGTGACATGCTGAGTCTCTGCGAAAGCAGAGATCCCCAGTGCTGTTGCGGCTAAAGATAGGCTGCAGAGGGATAGTGAAGACCAGCAAGAGCTTTCAGGGCTGGCACCTTCCTTGTGGGAGAAGGAGCCAGACGTTTGCCTTTTCAGAAAAAGGCTCTGCCGAGAGCGAGCACCGTGACATGCTGAGTCTCTGGGAAAGCAGAGATCCCCAGTGCTGTTGTGCCTGTGGATAGGCTGCAGGGGGACGGTGAAGACCAGCAAGATCTTTCAGGGCTGGCACCTTCCTTGTGGAGAAGGAGCCAGACGGTTGCCTTTTCAGAAAAAGTTTCTGCCGAGAACGAGCACCGTGACATGCTGAGTCTCTGGGAAAGCAGAGATCCCCAGTGCTGTTGCGGCTAAAGATAGGCTGCAGAGGGATAGTGAAGACCAGCAAGAGCTTTCAGGGCTGGCACCTTCCTTGTGGGAGAAGGAGCCAGACGTTTGCCTTTTCAGAAAAAGGCTCTGCCGAGAGCGAGCACCGTGACATGCTGAGTCTCTGGGAAAGCAGAGATACCCATTGCTGTTGTGCCTGTGGATAGGCTGCAGGGGGACGGTGAAGACCAGCAAGATCTTTCAGGGCTGGCACCTTCCTTGTGGGAGAAGGAGCCAGACGTTTGCCTTTTCAGAAAAAGTTTCTGCCGAGAACGAGCACCGTGACATGCTGAGTCTCTGGGAAAGCAGAGATCCCCAGTGCTGTTGCGGCTAAAGATAGGCTGCAGAGGGATAGTGAAGACCAGCAAGAGCTTTCAGGGCTGGCACCTTCCTTGTGGGAGAAGGAGCCAGACGTTTGCCTTTTCAGAAAAAGGCTCTGCCGAGAGCGAGCACCGTGACATGCTGAGTCTCTGGGAAAGCAGAGATACCCATTGCTGTTGTGCCTGTGGATAGGCTGCAGGGGGACGGTGAAGACCAGCAAGATCTTTCAGGGCTGGCACCTTCCTTGTGGGAGAAGGAGCCAGACGTTTGCCTTTTCAGAAAAACTTTCGGCCGAGAACGAGCACCGTGACATGCTGAGTCTCTGGGAAAGCAGAGATCCCCAGTGCTGTTGCGGCTAAAGATAGGCTGCAGAGGGATAGTGAAGACCTGCAAGAGCTTTCAGGGCTGGCACCTTCCTTGTGGGAGAAGGAGCCAGACGTTTGCCTTTTCAGAAAAAGTTTCTGCCGAGAACGAGCACCGTGACATGCTGAGTCTCTGGGAAAGCAGAGATCCCCAGTGCTGTTGTGCCTGTGGATAGGCTGCAGAGGGATAGTGAAGACCTGCAAGAGCTTTCAGGGCTGGCACCTTCCTTGTGGGAGAAGGAGCCAGACGTTTGCCTTTTCAGAAAAAGGCTCTGCCGAGAGCGAGCACCGTGACATGCTGAGTCTCTGGGAAAGCAGAGATCCCCAGTGCTGTTGCGGCTAAAGATAGGCTGCAGAGGGATAGTGAAGACCAGCAAGATCTTTCAGGGCTGGCACCTTCCTTGTGGGAGAAGGAGCCAGACGTTTGCCTTTTCAGAAAAAGTTTCTGCCGATAACGAGCACCGTGACATGCTGAGTCTCTGGGAAAGCAGAGATCCCCAGTGCTGTTGTGCCTGTGGATAGGCTGCAGGGGGACGGTGAAGACCAGCAAGATCTTTCAGGGCTGGCACCTTCCTTGTGGGAGAAGGAGCCAGACGTTTGCCTTTTCAGAAAAAGTTTCTGCCGAGAACGAGCACCGTGACATGCTGAGTCTCTGGGAAAGCAGAGATCCCCAGTGCTGTTGTGCCTGTGGATAGGCTGCAGAGGGATAGTGAAGACCAGCAAAATCTTTCAGGGCTGGTACCTTCCTTGTGGGAGAAGGAGCCAGACGTTTGCCTTTTCAGAAAAACTTTCGGCCGAGAACGAGCACCGTGACATGCTGAGTCTCTGCGAAAGCAGAGATCCCCAGTGCTGTTGCGGCTAAAGATAGGCTGCAGAGGGATAGTGAAGACCAGCAAGAGCTTTCAGGGCTGGCACCTTCCTTGTGGGAGAAGGAGCCAGACGTTTGCCTTTTCAGAAAAAGGCTCTGCCGAGAGCGAGCACCGTGACATGCTGAGTCTCTGGGAAAGCAGAGATCCCCAGTGCTGTTGTGCCTGTGGATAGGCTGCAGGGGGACGGTGAAGACCAGCAAGATCTTTCAGGGCTGGCACCTTCCTTGTGGGAGAAGGAGCCAGACGTTTGCCTTTTCAGAAAAAGGCTCTGCCGAGAGCGAGCACCGTGACATGCTGAGTCTCTGGGAAAGCAGAGATCCCCAGTGCTGTTGTGCCTGTGGATAGGCTGCAGGGGGACGGTGAAGACCAGCAAGATCTTTCAGGGCTGGCACCTTCCTTGTGGGAGAAGGAGCCAGACGTTTGCCTTTTCAGAAAAAGTTTCTGCCGAGAACGAGCACCGTGACATGCTGAGTCTCTGGGAAAGCAGAGATCCCCAGTGCTGTTGCGGCTAAAGATAGGCTGCAGAGGGATAGTGAAGACCAGCAAGATCTTTCAGGGCTGGCACCTTCCTTGTGGGAGAAGGAGCCAGACGTTTGCCTTTTCAGAAAAAGTTTCTGCCGAGAACGAGCACCGTGACATGCTGAGTCTCTGGGAAAGCAGAGATCCCCAGTGCTGTTGTGCCTGTGGATAGGCTGCAGGGGGACGGTGAAGACCAGCAAGAGCTTTCAGGGCTGGCACCTTCCTTGTGGGAGAAGGAGCCAGACGTTTGCCTTTTCAGAAAAAGTTTCTGCCGAGAACGACCACCGTGACATGCTGAGTCTTGGGAAAGCAGAGATCCCCAGTGCTGTTGTGCCTGTGGATAGGCTGCAGAGGGATAGTGAAGACCAGCAAAATCTTTCAGGGCTGGTACCTTCCTTGTGGGAGAAGGAGCCAGACGTTTGCCTTTTCAGAAAAACTTTCGGCCGAGAACGAGCACCGTGACATGCTGAGTCTCTGCGAAAGCAGAGATCCCCAGTGCTGTTGCGGCTAAAGATAGGCTGCAGAGGGATAGTGAAGACCAGCAAGAGCTTTCAGGGCTGGCACCTTCCTTGTGGGAGAAGGAGCCAGACGTTTGCCTTTTCAGAAAAAGGCTCTGCCGAGAGCGAGCACCGTGACATGCTGAGTCTCTGGGAAAGCAGAGATCCCCAGTGCTGTTGTGCCTGTGGATAGGCTGCAGGGGGACGGTGAAGACCAGCAAGATCTTTCAGGGCTGGCACCTTCCTTGTGGAGAAGGAGCCAGACGGTTGCCTTTTCAGAAAAAGTTTCTGCCGAGAACGAGCACCGTGACATGCTGAGTCTCTGGGAAAGCAGAGATCCCCAGTGCTGTTGCGGCTAAAGATAGGCTGCAGGGGGACGGTGAAGACCAGCAAGAGCTTTCAGGGCTGGCACCTTCCTTGTGGGAGAAGGAGCCAGACGTTTGCCTTTTCAGAAAAAGTTTCTGCCGAGAGCGAGCACCATGAGATGCTGAGTCTCTGGGAAAGCAGAGATCCCCAGTGCTGTTGTGCCTGTGGATAGGCTGCAGGGGGACGGTGAAGACCAGCAAGATCTTTCAGGGCTGGCACCTTCCTTGTGGGAGAAGGAGCCAGACGTTTGCCTTTTCAGAAAAAGTTTCTGCCGAGAACGAGCACCGTGACATGCTGAGTCTCTGCGAAAGCAGAGATCCCCAATGCTGTTGTGCCTGTGGATAGGCTGCAGGGGGACGGTGAAGACCAGCAAGAGCTTTCAGGGCTGGCACCTTCCTTGTGGGAGAAGGAGCCAGACGTTTGCCTTTTCAGAAAAAGGTTCTGCCGAGAACGAGCACCGTGACATGCTGAGTCTCTGGGAAAGCAGAGATCCCCAGTGCTGTTGTGCCTGTGGATAGGCTGCAGGGGGACGGTGAAGACCAGCAAGAACTTTCAGGGCTGGCACCTTCCTTGTGGGAGAAGGAGCCAGACGTTTGCCTTTTCAGAAAAAGTTTCTGCCGAGAACGAGCACCGTGACATGCTGAGTCTCTGGGAAAGCAGAGATCCCCAGTGCTGTTGTGCCTGTGGATATGCTGCAGGGGGACGGTGAAGACCAGCAAGATCTTTCAGGGCTGGCACCTTCCTTGTGGGAGAAGGAGCCAGACGTTTGCCTTTTCAGAAAATTTTCTGCCAAGAACGAGCACCGTGACATGCTGAGTGTCTGGGAAAGCAGAGATCCCCAGTGCTGTTGCGGCTAAAGATAGGCTGCAGAGGGATAGTGAAGACCTGCAAGAGCTTTCAGGGCTGGCACCTTCCTTGTGGGAGAAGGAGCCAGACGTTTGCCTTTTCAGAAAAAGGCTCTGCCGAGAGCGAGCACCGTGACATGCTGAGTCTCTGGGAAAGCAGAGATCCCCAGTGCTGTTGTGCCTGTGGATAGGCTGCAGGGGGACGGTGAAGACCAGCAAGATCTTTCAGGGCTGGCACCTTCCTTGTGGAGAAGGAGCCAGACGGTTGCCTTTTCAGAAAAAGTTTCTGCCGAGAACGAGCACCGTGACATGCTGAGTCTCTGGGAAAGCAGAGATCCCCAGTGCTGTTGCGGCTAAAGATAGGCTGCAGAGGGATAGTGAAGACCAGCAAGAGCTTTCAGGGCTGGCACCTTCCTTGTGGGAGAAGGAGCCAGACGTTTGCCTTTTCAGAAAAAGGCTCTGCCGAGAGCGAGCACCGTGACATGCTGAGTCTCTGGGAAAGCAGAGATACCCATTGCTGTTGTGCCTGTGGATAGGCTGCAGGGGGACGGTGAAGACCAGCAAGATCTTTCAGGGCTGGCACCTTCCTTGTGGGAGAAGGAGCCAGACGTTTGCCTTTTCAGAAAAAGTTTCTGCCGAGAACGAGCACCGTGACATGCTGAGTCTCTGGGAAAGCAGAGATCCCCAGTGCTGTTGCGGCTAAAGATAGGCTGCAGAGGGATAGTGAAGACCAGCAAGAGCTTTCAGGGCTGGCACCTTCCTTGTGGGAGAAGGAGCCAGACGTTTGCCTTTTCAGAAAAAGGCTCTGCCGAGAGCGAGCACCGTGACATGCTGAGTCTCTGGGAAAGCAGAGATACCCATTGCTGTTGTGCCTGTGGATAGGCTGCAGGGGGACGGTGAAGACCAGCAAGATCTTTCAGGGCTGGCACCTTCCTTGTGGGAGAAGGAGCCAGACGTTTGCCTTTTCAGAAAAACTTTCGGCCGAGAACGAGCACCGTGACATGCTGAGTCTCTGGGAAAGCAGAGATCCCCAGTGCTGTTGCGGCTAAAGATAGGCTGCAGAGGGATAGTGAAGACCTGCAAGAGCTTTCAGGGCTGGCACCTTCCTTGTGGGAGAAGGAGCCAGACGTTTGCCTTTTCAGAAAAAGTTTCTGCCGAGAACGAGCACCGTGACATGCTGAGTCTCTGGGAAAGCAGAGATCCCCAGTGCTGTTGTGCCTGTGGATAGGCTGCAGGGGGACGGTGAAGACCAGCAAGAGCTTTCAGGGCTGGCACCTTCCTTGTGGGAGAAGGAGCCAGACGTTTGCCTTTTCAGAAAAAGGCTCTGCCGAGAGCGAGCACCGTGACATGCTGAGTCTCTGGGAAAGCAGAGATCCCCAGTGCTGTTGTGCCTGTGGATAGGCTGCAGGGGGACGGTGAAGACCAGCAAGATCTTTCAGGGCTGGCACCTTCCTTGTGGGAGAAGGAGCCAGACGTTTGCCTTTTCAGAAAAAGTTTCTGCCGAGAACGAGCACCGTGACATGCTGAGTCTCTGGGAAAGCAGAGATCCCCAGTGCTGTTGCGGCTAAAGATAGGCTGCAGAGGGATAGTGAAGACCAGCAAGAGCTTTCAGGGCTGGCACCTTCCTTGTGGGAGAAGGAGCCAGACGTTTGCCTTTTCAGAAAAAGGCTCTGCCGAGAGCGAGCACCGTGACATGCTGAGTCTCTGGGAAAGCAGAGATCCCCAGTGCTGTTGCGGCTAAAGATAGGCTGCAGAGGGATAGTGAAGACCAGCAAGATCTTTCAGGGCTGGCACCTTCCTTGTGGGAGAAGGAGCCAGACGTTTGCCTTTTCAGAAAAAGTTTCTGCCGATAACGAGCACCGTGACATGCTGAGTCTCTGGGAAAGCAGAGATCCCCAGTGCTGTTGTGCCTGTGGATAGGCTGCAGGGGGACGGTTAAGACCAGCAAGATCTTTCAGGGCTGGCACCTTCCTTGTGGGAGAAGGAGCCAGACGTTTGCCTTTTCAGAAAAAGTTTCTGCCGAGAACGAGCACCGTGACATGCTGAGTCTCTGGGAAAGCAGAGATCCCCAGTGCTGTTGTGCCTGTGGATAGGCTGCAGAGGGATAGTGAAGACCAGCAAAATCTTTCAGGGCTGGTACCTTCCTTGTGGGAGAAGGAGCCAGACGTTTGCCTTTTCAGAAAAACTTTCGGCCGAGAACGAGCACCGTGACATGCTGAGTCTCTGCGAAAGCAGAGATCCCCAGTGCTGTTGCGGCTAAAGATAGGCTGCAGAGGGATAGTGAAGACCAGCAAGAGCTTTCAGGGCTGGCACCTTCCTTGTGGGAGAAGGAGCCAGACGTTTGCCTTTTCAGAAAAAGGCTCTGCCGAGAGCGAGCACCGTGACATGCTGAGTCTCTGGGAAAGCAGAGATCCCCAGTGCTGTTGTGCCTGTGGATAGGCTGCAGGGGGACGGTGAAGACCAGCAAGATCTTTCAGGGCTGGCACCTTCCTTGTGGGAGAAGGAGCCAGACGTTTGCCTTTTCAGAAAAAGGCTCTGCCGAGAGCGAGCACCGTGACATGCTGAGTCTCTGGGAAAGCAGAGATCCCCAGTGCTGTTGTGCCTGTGGATAGGCTGCAGGGGGACGGTGAAGACCAGCAAGATCTTTCAGGGCTGGCACCTTCCTTGTGGGAGAAGGAGCCAGACGTTTGCCTTTTCAGAAAAAGTTTCTGCCGAGAACGAGCACCGTGACATGCTGAGTCTCTGGGAAAGCAGAGATCCCCAGTGCTGTTGCGGCTAAAGATAGGCTGCAGAGGGATAGTGAAGACCAGCAAGATCTTTCAGGGCTGGCACCTTCCTTGTGGGAGAAGGAGCCAGACGTTTGCCTTTTCAGAAAAAGTTTCTGCCGAGAACGAGCACCGTGACATGCTGAGTCTCTGGGAAAGCAGAGATCCCCAGTGCTGTTGTGCCTGTGGATAGGCTGCAGGGGGACGGTGAAGACCAGCAAGAGCTTTCAGGGCTGGCACCTTCCTTGTGGGAGAAGGAGCCAGACGTTTGCCTTTTCAGAAAAAGTTTCTGCCGAGAACGACCACCGTGACATGCTGAGTCTTGGGAAAGCAGAGATCCCCAGTGCTGTTGTGCCTGTGGATAGGCTGCAGAGGGATAGTGAAGACCAGCAAAATCTTTCAGGGCTGGTACCTTCCTTGTGGGAGAAGGAGCCAGACGTTTGCCTTTTCAGAAAAACTTTCGGCCGAGAACGAGCACCGTGACATGCTGAGTCTCTGCGAAAGCAGAGATCCCCAGTGCTGTTGCGGCTAAAGATAGGCTGCAGAGGGATAGTGAAGACCAGCAAGAGCTTTCAGGGCTGGCACCTTCCTTGTGGGAGAAGGAGCCAGACGTTTGCCTTTTCAGAAAAAGGCTCTGCCGAGAGCGAGCACCGTGACATGCTGAGTCTCTGGGAAAGCAGAGATCCCCAGTGCTGTTGTGCCTGTGGATAGGCTGCAGGGGGACGGTGAAGACCAGCAAGATCTTTCAGGGCTGGCACCTTCCTTGTGGAGAAGGAGCCAGACGGTTGCCTTTTCAGAAAAAGTTTCTGCCGAGAACGAGCACCGTGACATGCTGAGTCTCTGGGAAAGCAGAGATCCCCAGTGCTGTTGCGGCTAAAGATAGGCTGCAGGGGGACGGTGAAGACCAGCAAGAGCTTTCAGGGCTGGCACCTTCCTTGTGGGAGAAGGAGCCAGACGTTTGCCTTTTCAGAAAAAGTTTCTGCCGAGAGCGAGCACCATGAGATGCTGAGTCTCTGGGAAAGCAGAGATCCCCAGTGCTGTTGTGCCTGTGGATAGGCTGCAGGGGGACGGTGAAGACCAGCAAGATCTTTCAGGGCTGGCACCTTCCTTGTGGGAGAAGGAGCCAGACGTTTGCCTTTTCAGAAAAAGTTTCTGCCGAGAACGAGCACCGTGACATGCTGAGTCTCTGCGAAAGCAGAGATCCCCAATGCTGTTGTGCCTGTGGATAGGCTGCAGGGGGACGGTGAAGACCAGCAAGAGCTTTCAGGGCTGGCACCTTCCTTGTGGGAGAAGGAGCCAGACGTTTGCCTTTTCAGAAAAAGGCTCTGCCGAGAGCGAGCACCGTGACATGCTGAGTCTCTGGGAAAGCAGAGATCCCCAGTGCTGTTGTGCCTGTGGATAGGCTGCAGGGGGACGGTGAAGACCAGCAAGATCTTTCAGGGCTGGCACCTTCCTTGTGGGAGAAGGAGCCAGACGTTTGCCTTTTCAGAAAAAGTTTCTGCCGAGAACGAGCACCGTGACATGCTGAGTCTCTGGGAAAGCAGAGATCCCCAGTGCTGTTGCGGCTAAAGATAGGCTGCAGAGGGATAGTGAAGACCAGCAAGATCTTTCAGGGCTGGCACCTTCCTTGTGGGAGAAGGAGCCAGACGTTTGCCTTTTCAGAAAAAGTTTCTGCCGAGAACGAGCACCGTGACATGCTGAGTCTCTGGGAAAGCAGAGATCCCCAGTGCTGTTGTGCCTGTGGATAGGCTGCAGGGGGACGGTGAAGACCAGCAAGATCTTTCTGGGCTGGCACCTTCCTTGTGGGAGAAGGAGCCAGACGTTTGCCTTTTCAGAAAAAGTTTCTGCCGAGAACGAGCACCATGACATGCTGAGTCTCTGGGAAAGCAGAGATCCCCAGTGCTGTTGTGCCTGTGGATAGGCTGCAGAGGGATAGTGAAGACCAGCAAAATCTTTCAGGGCTGGTACCTTCCTTGTGGGAGAAGGAGCCAGACGTTTGCCTTTTCAGAAAAAATTTCGGCCGAGAACGAGCACCGTGACATGCTGAGTCTCTGCGAAAGCAGAGATCCCCAGTGCTGTTGCGGCTAAAGATAGGCTGCAGAGGGATAGTGAAGACCAGCAAGAGCTTTCAGGGCTGGCACCTTCCTTGTGGGAGAAGGAGCCAGACGTTTGCCTTTTCAGAAAAACTTTCGGCCGAGAACGAGCACCGTGACATGCTGAGTCTCTGCGAAAGCAGAGATCCCCAGTGCTGTTGCGGCTAAAGATAGGCTGCAGGGGGACGGTGAAGACCAGCAAGATCTTTCAGGGCTGGCACCTTCCTTGTGGGAGAAGGAGCCAGACGTTTGCCTTTTCAGAAAAAGTTTCTGCCGAGAACGAGCACCGTGACATGCTGAGTCTCTGGGAAAGCAGAGATCCCCAGTGCTGTTGTGCCTGTGGATAGGCTGCAGAGGGATAGTGAAGACCAGCAAAATCTTTCAGGGCTGGTACCTTCCTTGTGGGAGAAGGAGCCAGACGTTTGCCTTTTCAGAAAAACTTTCGGCCGAGAACGAGCACCGTGACATGCTGAGTCTCTGCGAAAGCAGAGATCCCCAGTGCTGTTGCGGCTAAAGATAGGCTGCAGAGGGATAGTGAAGACCAGCAAGAGCTTTCAGGGCTGGCACCTTCCTTGTGGGAGAAGGAGCCAGACGTTTGCCTTTTCAGAAAAAGGCTCTGCCGAGAGCGAGCACCGTGACATGCTGAGTCTCTGGGAAAGCAGAGATCCCCAGTGCTGTTGTGCCTGTGGATAGGCTGCAGGGGGACGGTGAAGACCAGCAAGATCTTTCAGGGCTGGCACCTTCCTTGTGGAGAAGGAGCCAGACGGTTGCCTTTTCAGAAAAAGTTTCTGCCGAGAACGAGCACCGTGACATGCTGAGTCTCTGGGAAAGCAGAGATCCCCAGTGCTGTTGCGGCTAAAGATAGGCTGCAGAGGGATAGTGAAGACCAGCAAGAGCTTTCAGGGCTGGCACCTTCCTTGTGGGAGAAGGAGCCAGACGTTTGCCTTTTCAGAAAAAGGCTCTGCCGAGAGCGAGCACCGTGACATGCTGAGTCTCTGGGAAAGCAGAGATACCCATTGCTGTTGTGCCTGTGGATAGGCTGCAGGGGGACGGTGAAGACCAGCAAGATCTTTCAGGGCTGGCACCTTCCTTGTGGGAGAAGGAGCCAGACGTTTGCCTTTTCAGAAAAAGTTTCTGCCGAGAACGAGCACCGTGACATGCTGAGTCTCTGGGAAAGCAGAGATCCCCAGTGCTGTTGCGGCTAAAGATAGGCTGCAGAGGGATAGTGAAGACCAGCAAGAGCTTTCAGGGCTGGCACCTTCCTTGTGGGAGAAGGAGCCAGACGTTTGCCTTTTCAGAAAAAGGCTCTGCCGAGAGCGAGCACCGTGACATGCTGAGTCTCTGGGAAAGCAGAGATACCCATTGCTGTTGTGCCTGTGGATAGGCTGCAGGGGGACGGTGAAGACCAGCAAGATCTTTCAGGGCTGGCACCTTCCTTGTGGGAGAAGGAGCCAGACGTTTGCCTTTTCAGAAAAACTTTCGGCCGAGAACGAGCACCGTGACATGCTGAGTCTCTGGGAAAGCAGAGATCCCCAGTGCTGTTGCGGCTAAAGATAGGCTGCAGAGGGATAGTGAAGACCTGCAAGAGCTTTCAGGGCTGGCACCTTCCTTGTGGGAGAAGTAGCCAGACGTTTGCCTTTTCAGAAAAAGTTTCTGCCGAGAACGAGCACCGTGACATGCTGAGTCTCTGGGAAAGCAGAGATCCCCAGTGCTGTTGTGCCTGTGGATAGGCTGCAGGGGGACGGTGAAGACCAGCAAGAGCTTTCAGGGCTGGCACCTTCCTTGTGGGAGAAGGAGCCAGACGTTTGCCTTTTCAGAAAAAGGCTCTGCCGAGAGCGAGCACCGTGACATGCTGAGTCTCTGGGAAAGCAGAGATCCCCAGTGCTGTTGTGCCTGTGGATAGGCTGCAGGGGGACGGTGAAGACCAGCAAGATCTTTCAGGGCTGGCACCTTCCTTGTGGGAGAAGGAGCCAGACGTTTGCCTTTTCAGAAAAAGTTTCTGCCGAGAACGAGCACCGTGACATGCTGAGTCTCTGGGAAAGCAGAGATCCCCAGTGCTGTTGCGGCTAAAGATAGGCTGCAGAGGGATAGTGAAGACCTGCAAGAGCTTTCAGGGCTGGCACCTTCCTTGTGGGAGAAGGAGCCAGACGTTTGCCTTTTCAGAAAAAGGCTCTGCCGAGAGCGAGCACCGTGACATGCTGAGTCTCTGGAAAAGCAGAGATCCCCAGTGCTGTTGCGGCTAAAGATAGGCTGCAGAGGGATAGTGAAGACCAGCAAGATCTTTCAGGGCTGGCACCTTCCTTGTGGGAGAAGGAGCCAGACGTTTGCCTTTTCAGAAAAAGTTTCTGCCGATAACGAGCACCGTGACATGCTGAGTCTCTGGGAAAGCAGAGATCCCCAGTGCTGTTGTGCCTGTGGATAGGCTGCAGGGGGACGGTGAAGACCAGCAAGATCTTTCAGGGCTGGCACCTTCCTTGTGGGAGAAGGAGCCAGACGTTTGCCTTTTCAGAAAAAGTTTCTGCCGAGAACGAGCACCGTGACATGCTGAGTCTCTGGGAAAGCAGAGATCCCCAGTGCTGTTGTGCCTGTGGATAGGCTGCAGAGGGATAGTGAAGACCAGCAAAATCTTTCAGGGCTGGTACCTTCCTTGTGGGAGAAGGAGCCAGACGTTTGCCTTTTCAGAAAAACTTTCGGCCGAGAACGAGCACCGTGACATGCTGAGTCTCTGCGAAAGCAGAGATCCCCAGTGCTGTTGCGGCTAAAGATAGGCTGCAGAGGGATAGTGAAGACCAGCAAGAGCTTTCAGGGCTGGCACCTTCCTTGTGGGAGAAGGAGCCAGACGTTTGCCTTTTCAGAAAAAGGCTCTGCCGAGAGCGAGCACCGTGACATGCTGAGTCTCTGGGAAAGCAGAGATCCCCAGTGCTGTTGTGCCTGTGGATAGGCTGCAGGGGGACGGTGAAGACCAGCAAGATCTTTCAGGGCTGGCACCTTCCTTGTGGGAGAAGGAGCCAGACGTTTGCCTTTTCAGAAAAAGGCTCTGCCGAGAGCGAGCACCGTGACATGCTGAGTCTCTGGGAAAGCAGAGATCCCCAGTGCTGTTGTGCCTGTGGATAGGCTGCAGGGGGACGGTGAAGACCAGCAAGATCTTTCAGGGCTGGCACCTTCCTTGTGGGAGAAGGAGCCAGACGTTTGCCTTTTCAGAAAAAGTTTCTGCCGAGAACGAGCACCGTGACATGCTGAGTCTCTGGGAAAGCAGAGATCCCCAGTGCTGTTGCGGCTAAAGATAGGCTGCAGAGGGATAGTGAAGACCAGCAAGATCTTTCAGGGCTGGCACCTTCCTTGTGGGAGAAGGAGCCAGACGTTTGCCTTTTCAGAAAAAGTTTCTGCCGAGAACGAGCACCGTGACATGCTGAGTCTCTGGGAAAGCAGAGATCCCCAGTGCTGTTGTGCCTGTGGATAGGCTGCAGGGGGACGGTGAAGACCAGCAAGAGCTTTCAGGGCTGGCACCTTCCTTGTGGGAGAAGGAGCCAGACGTTTGCCTTTTCAGAAAAAGTTTCTGCCGAGAACGACCACCGTGACATGCTGAGTCTTGGGAAAGCAGAGATCCCCAGTGCTGTTGTGCCTGTGGATAGGCTGCAGAGGGATAGTGAAGACCAGCAAAATCTTTCAGGGCTGGTACCTTCCTTGTGGGAGAAGGAGCCAGACGTTTGCCTTTTCAGAAAAACTTTCGGCCGAGAACGAGCACCGTGACATGCTGAGTCTCTGCGAAAGCAGAGATCCCCAGTGCTGTTGCGGCTAAAGATAGGCTGCAGAGGGATAGTGAAGACCAGCAAGAGCTTTCAGGGCTGGCACCTTCCTTGTGGGAGAAGGAGCCAGACGTTTGCCTTTTCAGAAAAAGGCTCTGCCGAGAGCGAGCACCGTGACATGCTGAGTCTCTGGGAAAGCAGAGATCCCCAGTGCTGTTGTGCCTGTGGATAGGCTGCAGGGGGACGGTGAAGACCAGCAAGATCTTTCAGGGCTGGCACCTTCCTTGTGGAGAAGGAGCCAGACGGTTGCCTTTTCAGAAAAAGTTTCTGCCGAGAACGAGCACCGTGACATGCTGAGTCTCTGGGAAAGCAGAGATCCCCAGTGCTGTTGCGGCTAAAGATAGGCTGCAGGGGGACGGTGAAGACCAGCAAGAGCTTTCAGGGCTGGCACCTTCCTTGTGGGAGAAGGAGCCAGACGTTTGCCTTTTCAGAAAAAGTTTCTGCCGAGAGCGAGCACCATGAGATGCTGAGTCTCTGGGAAAGCAGAGATCCCCAGTGCTGTTGTGCCTGTGGATAGGCTGCAGGGGGACGGTGAAGACCAGCAAGATCTTTCAGGGCTGGCACCTTCCTTGTGGGAGAAGGAGCCAGACGTTTGCCTTTTCAGAAAAAGTTTCTGCCGAGAACGAGCACCGTGACATGCTGAGTCTCTGCGAAAGCAGAGATCCCCAATGCTGTTGTGCCTGTGGATAGGCTGCAGGGGGACGGTGAAGACCAGCAAGAGCTTTCAGGGCTGGCACCTTCCTTGTGGGAGAAGGAGCCAGACGTTTGCCTTTTCAGAAAAAGGTTCTGCCGAGAACGAGCACCGTGACATGCTGAGTCTCTGGGAAAGCAGAGATCCCCAGTGCTGTTGTGCCTGTGGATAGGCTGCAGGGGGACGGTGAAGACCAGCAAGATCTTTCAGGGCTGGCACCTTCCTTGTGGGAGAAGGAGCCAGACGTTTGCCTTTTCAGAAAAAGTTTCTGCCGAGAACGAGCACCGTGACATGCTGAGTCTCTGGGAAAGCAGAGATCCCCAGTGCTGTTGTGCCTGTGGATATGCTGCAGGGGGACGGTGAAGACCAGCAAGATCTTTCAGGGCTGGCACCTTCCTTGTGGGAGAAGGAGCCAGACGTTTGCCTTTTCAGAAAATTTTCTGCCAAGAACGAGCACCGTGACATGCTGAGTGTCTGGGAAAGCAGAGATCCCCAGTGCTGTTGCGGCTAAAGATAGGCTGCAGAGGGATAGTGAAGACCTGCAAGAGCTTTCAGGGCTGGCACCTTCCTTGTGGGAGAAGGAGCCAGACGTTTGCCTTTTCAGAAAAAGGCTCTGCCGAGAGCGAGCACCGTGACATGCTGAGTCTCTGGGAAAGCAGAGATCCCCAGTGCTGTTGTGCCTGTGGATAGGCTGCAGGGGGACGGTGAAGACCAGCAAGATCTTTCAGGGCTGGCACCTTCCTTGTGGAGAAGGAGCCAGACGGTTGCCTTTTCAGAAAAAGTTTCTGCCGAGAACGAGCACCGTGACATGCTGAGTCTCTGGGAAAGCAGAGATCCCCAGTGCTGTTGCGGCTAAAGATAGGCTGCAGAGGGATAGTGAAGACCAGCAAGAGCTTTCAGGGCTGGCACCTTCCTTGTGGGAGAAGGAGCCAGACGTTTGCCTTTTCAGAAAAAGGCTCTGCCGAGAGCGAGCACCGTGACATGCTGAGTCTCTGGGAAAGCAGAGATACCCATTGCTGTTGTGCCTGTGGATAGGCTGCAGGGGGACGGTGAAGACCAGCAAGATCTTTCAGGGCTGGCACCTTCCTTGTGGGAGAAGGAGCCAGACGTTTGCCTTTTCAGAAAAAGTTTCTGCCGAGAACGAGCACCGTGACATGCTGAGTCTCTGGGAAAGCAGAGATCCCCAGTGCTGTTGCGGCTAAAGATAGGCTGCAGAGGGATAGTGAAGACCAGCAAGAGCTTTCAGGGCTGGCACCTTCCTTGTGGGAGAAGGAGCCAGACGTTTGCCTTTTCAGAAAAAGGCTCTGCCGAGAGCGAGCACCGTGACATGCTGAGTCTCTGGGAAAGCAGAGATACCCATTGCTGTTGTGCCTGTGGATAGGCTGCAGGGGGACGGTGAAGACCAGCAAGATCTTTCAGGGCTGGCACCTTCCTTGTGGGAGAAGGAGCCAGACGTTTGCCTTTTCAGAAAAACTTTCGGCCGAGAACGAGCACCGTGACATGCTGAGTCTCTGGGAAAGCAGAGATCCCCAGTGCTGTTGCGGCTAAAGATAGGCTGCAGAGGGATAGTGAAGACCTGCAAGAGCTTTCAGGGCTGGCACCTTCCTTGTGGGAGAAGGAGCCAGACGTTTGCCTTTTCAGAAAAAGTTTCTGCCGAGAACGAGCACCGTGACATGCTGAGTCTCTGGGAAAGCAGAGATCCCCAGTGCTGTTGTGCCTGTGGATAGGCTGCAGGGGGACGGTGAAGACCAGCAAGAGCTTTCAGGGCTGGCACCTTCCTTGTGGGAGAAGGAGCCAGACGTTTGCCTTTTCAGAAAAAGGCTCTGCCGAGAGCGAGCACCGTGACATGCTGAGTCTCTGGGAAAGCAGAGATCCCCAGTGCTGTTGTGCCTGTGGATAGGCTGCAGGGGGACGGTGAAGACCAGCAAGATCTTTCAGGGCTGGCACCTTCCTTGTGGGAGAAGGAGCCAGACGTTTGCCTTTTCAGAAAAAGTTTCTGCCGAGAACGAGCACCGTGACATGCTGAGTCTCTGGGAAAGCAGAGATCCCCAGTGCTGTTGCGGCTAAAGATAGGCTGCAGAGGGATAGTGAAGACCAGCAAGAGCTTTCAGGGCTGGCACCTTCCTTGTGGGAGAAGGAGCCAGACGTTTGCCTTTTCAGAAAAAGGCTCTGCCGAGAGCGAGCACCGTGACATGCTGAGTCTCTGGGAAAGCAGAGATCCCCAGTGCTGTTGCGGCTAAAGATAGGCTGCAGAGGGATAGTGAAGACCAGCAAGATCTTTCAGGGCTGGCACCTTCCTTGTGGGAGAAGGAGCCAGACGTTTGCCTTTTCAGAAAAAGTTTCTGCCGATAACGAGCACCGTGACATGCTGAGTCTCTGGGAAAGCAGAGATCCCCAGTGCTGTTGTGCCTGTGGATAGGCTGCAGGGGGACGGTGAAGACCAGCAAGATCTTTCAGGGCTGGCACCTTCCTTGTGGGAGAAGGAGCCAGACGTTTGCCTTTTCAGAAAAAGTTTCTGCCGAGAACGAGCACCGTGACATGCTGAGTCTCTGGGAAAGCAGAGATCCCCAGTGCTGTTGTGCCTGTGGATAGGCTGCAGAGGGATAGTGAAGACCAGCAAAATCTTTCAGGGCTGGTACCTTCCTTGTGGGAGAAGGAGCCAGACGTTTGCCTTTTCAGAAAAACTTTCGGCCGAGAACGAGCACCGTGACATGCTGAGTCTCTGCGAAAGCAGAGATCCCCAGTGCTGTTGCGGCTAAAGATAGGCTGCAGAGGGATAGTGAAGACCAGCAAGAGCTTTCAGGGCTGGCACCTTCCTTGTGGGAGAAGGAGCCAGACGTTTGCCTTTTCAGAAAAAGGCTCTGCCGAGAGCGAGCACCGTGACATGCTGAGTCTCTGGGAAAGCAGAGATCCCCAGTGCTGTTGTGCCTGTGGATAGGCTGCAGGGGGACGGTGAAGACCAGCAAGATCTTTCAGGGCTGGCACCTTCCTTGTGGGAGAAGGAGCCAGACGTTTGCCTTTTCAGAAAAAGGCTCTGCCGAGAGCGAGCACCGTGACATGCTGAGTCTCTGGGAAAGCAGAGATCCCCAGTGCTGTTGTGCCTGTGGATAGGCTGCAGGGGGACGGTGAAGACCAGCAAGATCTTTCAGGGCTGGCACCTTCCTTGTGGGAGAAGGAGCCAGACGTTTGCCTTTTCAGAAAAAGTTTCTGCCGAGAACGAGCACCGTGACATGCTGAGTCTCTGGGAAAGCAGAGATCCCCAGTGCTGTTGCGGCTAAAGATAGGCTGCAGAGGGATAGTGAAGACCAGCAAGATCTTTCAGGGCTGGCACCTTCCTTGTGGGAGAAGGAGCCAGACGTTTGCCTTTTCAGAAAAAGTTTCTGCCGAGAACGAGCACCGTGACATGCTGAGTCTCTGGGAAAGCAGAGATCCCCAGTGCTGTTGTGCCTGTGGATAGGCTGCAGGGGGACGGTGAAGACCAGCAAGAGCTTTCAGGGCTGGCACCTTCCTTGTGGGAGAAGGAGCCAGACGTTTGCCTTTTCAGAAAAAGTTTCTGCCGAGAACGACCACCGTGACATGCTGAGTCTTGGGAAAGCAGAGATCCCCAGTGCTGTTGTGCCTGTGGATAGGCTGCAGAGGGATAGTGAAGACCAGCAAAATCTTTCAGGGCTGGTACCTTCCTTGTGGGAGAAGGAGCCAGACGTTTGCCTTTTCAGAAAAACTTTCGGCCGAGAACGAGCACCGTGACATGCTGAGTCTCTGCGAAAGCAGAGATCCCCAGTGCTGTTGCGGCTAAAGATAGGCTGCAGAGGGATAGTGAAGACCAGCAAGAGCTTTCAGGGCTGGCACCTTCCTTGTGGGAGAAGGAGCCAGACGTTTGCCTTTTCAGAAAAAGGCTCTGCCGAGAGCGAGCACCGTGACATGCTGAGTCTCTGGGAAAGCAGAGATCCCCAGTGCTGTTGTGCCTGTGGATAGGCTGCAGGGGGACGGTGAAGACCAGCAAGATCTTTCAGGGCTGGCACCTTCCTTGTGGAGAAGGAGCCAGACGGTTGCCTTTTCAGAAAAAGTTTCTGCCGAGAACGAGCACCGTGACATGCTGAGTCTCTGGGAAAGCAGAGATCCCCAGTGCTGTTGCGGCTAAAGATAGGCTGCAGGGGGACGGTGAAGACCAGCAAGAGCTTTCAGGGCTGGCACCTTCCTTGTGGGAGAAGGAGCCAGACGTTTGCCTTTTCAGAAAAAGTTTCTGCCGAGAGCGAGCACCATGAGATGCTGAGTCTCTGGGAAAGCAGAGATCCCCAGTGCTGTTGTGCCTGTGGATAGGCTGCAGGGGGACGGTGAAGACCAGCAAGATCTTTCAGGGCTGGCACCTTCCTTGTGGGAGAAGGAGCCAGACGTTTGCCTTTTCAGAAAAAGTTTCTGCCGAGAACGAGCACCGTGACATGCTGAGTCTCTGCGAAAGCAGAGATCCCCAATGCTGTTGTGCCTGTGGATAGGCTGCAGGGGGACGGTGAAGACCAGCAAGAGCTTTCAGGGCTGGCACCTTCCTTGTGGGAGAAGGAGCCAGACGTTTGCCTTTTCAGAAAAAGGTTCTGCCGAGAACGAGCACCGTGACATGCTGAGTCTCTGGGAAAGCAGAGATCCCCAGTGCTGTTGTGCCTGTGGATAGGCTGCAGGGGGACGGTGAAGACCAGCAAGATCTTTCAGGGCTGGCACCTTCCTTGTGGGAGAAGGAGCCAGACGTTTGCCTTTTCAGAAAAAGTTTCTGCCGAGAACGAGCACCGTGACATGCTGAGTCTCTGGGAAAGCAGAGATCCCCAGTGCTGTTGCGGCTAAAGATAGGCTGCAGAGGGATAGTGAAGACCAGCAAGATCTTTCAGGGCTGGCACCTTCCTTGTGGGAGAAGGAGCCAGACGTTTGCCTTTTCAGAAAAAGGCTCTGCCGAGAGCGAGCACCGTGACATGCTGAGTCTCTGGGAAAGCAGAGATCCCCAGTGCTGTTGTGCCTGTGGATAGGCTGCAGGGGGACGGTGAAGACCAGCAAGATCTTTCAGGGCTGGCACCTTCCTTGTGGAGAAGGAGCCAGACGGTTGCCTTTTCAGAAAAAGTTTCTGCCGAGAACGAGCACCGTGACATGCTGAGTCTCTGGGAAAGCAGAGATCCCCAGTGCTGTTGCGGCTAAAGATAGGCTGCAGAGGGATAGTGAAGACCAGCAAGAGCTTTCAGGGCTGGCACCTTCCTTGTGGGAGAAGGAGCCAGACGTTTGCCTTTTCAGAAAAAGGCTCTGCCGAGAGCGAGCACCGTGACATGCTGAGTCTCTGGGAAAGCAGAGATACCCATTGCTGTTGTGCCTGTGGATAGGCTGCAGGGGGACGGTGAAGACCAGCAAGATCTTTCAGGGCTGGCACCTTCCTTGTGGGAGAAGGAGCCAGACGTTTGCCTTTTCAGAAAAAGTTTCTGCCGAGAACGAGCACCGTGACATGCTGAGTCTCTGGGAAAGCAGAGATCCCCAGTGCTGTTGCGGCTAAAGATAGGCTGCAGAGGGATAGTGAAGACCAGCAAGAGCTTTCAGGGCTGGCACCTTCCTTGTGGGAGAAGGAGCCAGACGTTTGCCTTTTCAGAAAAAGGCTCTGCCGAGAGCGAGCACCGTGACATGCTGAGTCTCTGGGAAAGCAGAGATACCCATTGCTGTTGTGCCTGTGGATAGGCTGCAGGGGGACGGTGAAGACCAGCAAGATCTTTCAGGGCTGGCACCTTCCTTGTGGGAGAAGGAGCCAGACGTTTGCCTTTTCAGAAAAAGTTTCTGCCGAGAACGAGCACCGTGACATGCTGAGTCTCTGGGAAAGCAGAGATCCCCAGTGCTGTTGCGGCTAAAGATAGGCTGCAGAGGGATAGTGAAGACCTGCAAGAGCTTTCAGGGCTGGCACCTTCCTTGTGGGAGAAGGAGCCAGACGTTTGCCTTTTCAGAAAAAGTTTCTGCCGAGAACGAGCACCGTGACATGCTGAGTCTCTGGGAAAGCAGAGATCCCCAGTGCTGTTGTGCCTGTGGATAGGCTGCAGGGGGACGGTGAAGACCAGCAAGAGCTTTCAGGGCTGGCACCTTCCTTGTGGGAGAAGGAGCCAGACGTTTGCCTTTTCAGAAAAAGGCTCTGCCGAGAGCGAGCACCGTGACATGCTGAGTCTCTGGGAAAGCAGAGATCCCCAGTGCTGTTGTGCCTGTGGATAGGCTGCAGGGGGACGGTGAAGACCAGCAAGATCTTTCAGGGCTGGCACCTTCCTTGTGGGAGAAGGAGCCAGACGTTTGCCTTTTCAGAAAAAGTTTCTGCCGAGAACGAGCACCGTGACATGCTGAGTCTCTGGGAAAGCAGAGATCCCCAGTGCTGTTGCGGCTAAAGATAGGCTGCAGAGGGATAGTGAAGACCAGCAAGAGCTTTCAGGGCTGGCACCTTCCTTGTGGGAGAAGGAGCCAGACGTTTGCCTTTTCAGAAAAAGGCTCTGCCGAGAGCGAGCACCGTGACATGCTGAGTCTCTGGGAAAGCAGAGATCCCCAGTGCTGTTGCGGCTAAAGATAGGCTGCAGAGGGATAGTGAAGACCAGCAAGATCTTTCAGGGCTGGCACCTTCCTTGTGGGAGAAGGAGCCAGACGTTTGCCTTTTCAGAAAAAGTTTCTGCCGATAACGAGCACCGTGACATGCTGAGTCTCTGGGAAAGCAGAGATCCCCAGTGCTGTTGTGCCTGTGGATAGGCTGCAGGGGGACGGTGAAGACCAGCAAGATCTTTCAGGGCTGGCACCTTCCTTGTGGGAGAAGGAGCCAGACGTTTGCCTTTTCAGAAAAAGTTTCTGCCGAGAACGAGCACCGTGACATGCTGAGTCTCTGGGAAAGCAGAGATCCCCAGTGCTGTTGTGCCTGTGGATAGGCTGCAGAGGGATAGTGAAGACCAGCAAAATCTTTCAGGGCTGGTACCTTCCTTGTGGGAGAAGGAGCCAGACGTTTGCCTTTTCAGAAAAACTTTCGGCCGAGAACGAGCACCGTGACATGCTGAGTCTCTGCGAAAGCAGAGATCCCCAGTGCTGTTGCGGCTAAAGATAGGCTGCAGAGGGATAGTGAAGACCAGCAAGAGCTTTCAGGGCTGGCACCTTCCTTGTGGGAGAAGGAGCCAGACGTTTGCCTTTTCAGAAAAAGGCTCTGCCGAGAGCGAGCACCGTGACATGCTGAGTCTCTGGGAAAGCAGAGATCCCCAGTGCTGTTGTGCCTGTGGATAGGCTGCAGGGGGACGGTGAAGACCAGCAAGATCTTTCAGGGCTGGCACCTTCCTTGTGGGAGAAGGAGCCAGACGTTTGCCTTTTCAGAAAAAGGCTCTGCCGAGAGCGAGCACCGTGACATGCTGAGTCTCTGGGAAAGCAGAGATCCCCAGTGCTGTTGTGCCTGTGGATAGGCTGCAGGGGGACGGTGAAGACCAGCAAGATCTTTCAGGGCTGGCACCTTCCTTGTGGGAGAAGGAGCCAGACGTTTGCCTTTTCAGAAAAAGTTTCTGCCGAGAACGAGCACCGTGACATGCTGAGTCTCTGGGAAAGCAGAGATCCCCAGTGCTGTTGCGGCTAAAGATAGGCTGCAGAGGGATAGTGAAGACCAGCAAGATCTTTCAGGGCTGGCACCTTCCTTGTGGGAGAAGGAGCCAGACGTTTGCCTTTTCAGAAAAAGTTTCTGCCGAGAACGAGCACCGTGACATGCTGAGTCTCTGGGAAAGCAGAGATCCCCAGTGCTGTTGTGCCTGTGGATAGGCTGCAGGGGGACGGTGAAGACCAGCAAGAGCTTTCAGGGCTGGCACCTTCCTTGTGGGAGAAGGAGCCAGACGTTTGCCTTTTCAGAAAAAGTTTCTGCCGAGAACGACCACCGTGACATGCTGAGTCTTGGGAAAGCAGAGATCCCCAGTGCTGTTGTGCCTGTGGATAGGCTGCAGAGGGATAGTGAAGACCAGCAAAATCTTTCAGGGCTGGTACCTTCCTTGTGGGAGAAAGAGCCAGACGTTTGCCTTTTCAGAAAAACTTTCGGCCGAGAACGAGCACCGTGACATGCTGAGTCTCTGCGAAAGCAGAGATCCCCAGTGCTGTTGCGGCTAAAGATAGGCTGCAGAGGGATAGTGAAGACCAGCAAGAGCTTTCAGGGCTGGCACCTTCCTTGTGGGAGAAGGAGCCAGACGTTTGCCTTTTCAGAAAAAGGCTCTGCCGAGAGCGAGCACCGTGACATGCTGAGTCTCTGGGAAAGCAGAGATCCCCAGTGCTGTTGTGCCTGTGGATAGGCTGCAGGGGGACGGTGAAGACCAGCAAGATCTTTCAGGGCTGGCACCTTCCTTGTGGAGAAGGAGCCAGACGGTTGCCTTTTCAGAAAAAGTTTCTGCCGAGAACGAGCACCGTGACATGCTGAGTCTCTGGGAAAGCAGAGATCCCCAGTGCTGTTGCGGCTAAAGATAGGCTGCAGGGGGACGGTGAAGACCAGCAAGAGATTTCAGGGCTGGCACCTTCCTTGTGGGAGAAGGAGCCAGACGTTTGCCTTTTCAGAAAAAGTTTCTGCCGAGAGCGAGCACCATGAGATGCTGAGTCTCTGGGAAAGCAGAGATCCCCAGTGCTGTTGTGCCTGTGGATAGGCTGCAGGGGGACGGTGAAGACCAGCAAGATCTTTCAGGGCTGGCACCTTCCTTGTGGGAGAAGGAGCCAGACGTTTGCCTTTTCAGAAAAAGTTTCTGCCGAGAACGAGCACCGTGACATGCTGAGTCTCTGCGAAAGCAGAGATCCCCAATGCTGTTGTGCCTGTGGATAGGCTGCAGGGGGACGGTGAAGACCAGCAAGAGCTTTCAGGGCTGGCACCTTCCTTGTGGGAGAAGGAGCCAGACGTTTGCCTTTTCAGAAAAAGGTTCTGCCGAGAACGAGCACCGTGACATGCTGAGTCTCTGGGAAAGCAGAGATCCCCAGTGCTGTTGTGCCTGTGGATAGGCTGCAGGGGGACGGTGAAGACCAGCAAGATCTTTCAGGGCTGGCACCTTCCTTGTGGGAGAAGGAGCCAGACGTTTGCCTTTTCAGAAAAAGTTTCTGCCGAGAACGAGCACCGTGACATGCTGAGTCTCTGGGAAAGCAGAGATCCCCAGTGCTGTTGTGCCTGTGGATATGCTGCAGGGGGACGGTGAAGACCAGCAAGATCTTTCAGGGCTGGCACCTTCCTTGTGGGAGAAGGAGCCAGACGTTTGCCTTTTCAGAAAATTTTCTGCCAAGAACGAGCACCGTGACATGCTGAGTGTCTGGGAAAGCAGAGATCCCCAGTGCTGTTGCGGCTAAAGATAGGCTGCAGAGGGATAGTGAAGACCTGCAAGAGCTTTCAGGGCTGGCACCTTCCTTGTGGGAGAAGGAGCCAGACGTTTGCCTTTTCAGAAAAAGTTTCTGCCGAGAGCGAGCACCGTGACATGCTGAGTCTCTGGGAAAGCAGAGATCCCCAGTGCTGTTGTGCCTGTGGATAGGCTGCAGGGGGACGGTGAAGACCAGCAAGATCTTTCAGGGCTGGCACCTTCCTTGTGGGAGAAGGAGCCAGACGTTTGCCTTTTCAGAAAAAGTTTCTGCCGAGAACGAGCACCGTGACATGCTGAGTCTCTGGGAAAGCAGAGATCCCCAGTGCTGTTGTGCCTGTGGATAGGCTGCAGGGGGACGGTGAAGACCAGCAAGATCTTTCAAGGGTTGCACCTTCCTTGTGGGAGAAGGAGCCAGACGTTTGCCTTTTCAGAAAAAGTTTCTGCCGAGAACGAGCACCGTGACATGCTGAGTCTCTGGGAAAGCAGAGATCCCCAGTGCTGTTGTGCCTGTGGATAGGCTGCAGGGGGACGGTGAAGACCAGCAAGAGCTTTCAGGGCTGGCACCTTCCTTGTGGGAGAAGGAGCCAGACGTTTGCCTTTTCAGAAAAAGTTTCTGCCGAGAAAGAGCACCGTGACATGCTGAGTCTCTGGGAAAGCAGAGATCCCCAGTGCTGTTGTGCCTGTGGATAGGCTGCAGGGGGACGGTGAAGACCAGCAAGATCTTTCAGGGCTGGCACCTTCCTTGTGGGAGAAGGAGCCAGACGTTTGCCTTTTCAGAAAAAGTTTCTGCCGAGAACGAGCACCGTGACATGCTGAGTCTCTGGGAAAGCAGAGATCCCCAGTGCTGTTGCGGCTAAAGATAGGCTGCAGAGGGATAGTGAAGACCAGCAAGATCTTTCAGGGCTGGCACCTTCCTTGTGGGAGAAGGAGCCAGACGTTTGCCTTTTCAGAAAAAGGCTCTGCCGAGAGCGAGCACCGTGACATGCTGAGTCTCTGGGAAAGCAGAGATCCCCAGTGCTGTTGTGCCTGTGGATAGGCTGCAGGGGGACGGTGAAGACCAGCAAGATCTTTCAGGGCTGGCACCTTCCTTGTGGGAGAAGGAGCCAGACGTTTGCCTTTTCAGAAAAAGTTTCTGCCGAGAACGAGCACCGTGACATGCTGAGTCTCTGGGAAAGCAGAGATCCCCAGTGCTGTTGCGAATAAAGATAGGCTGCAGAGGGATAGTGAAGACCTGCAAGAGCTTTCAGGGCTGGCACCTTCCTTGTGGGAGAAGGAGCCAGACGTTTGCCTTTTCAGAAAAAGTTTCTGCCGAGAACGAGCACCGTGACATGCTGAGTCTCTGGGAAAGCAGAGATCCCCAGTGCTGTTGTGCCTGTGGATAGGCTGCAGGGGGACGGTGAAGACCAGCAAGAGCTTTCAGGGCTGGCACCTACCTTGTGGGAGAAGGAGCCAGACGTTTGCCTTTTCAGAAAAACTTTCTGCCGAGAACGAGCACCGTGACATGCTGAGTCTCTGGGAAAGCAGAGATCCCCAGTGCTGTTGTGCCTGTGGATAGGCTGCAGGGGGACGGTGAAGACCAGCAAGATCTTTCAGGGCTGGCACCTTCCTTGTGGGAGAAGGAGCCAGACGTTTGCCTTTTCAGAAAAAGTTTCTGCCGAGAACGAGCACCGTGACATGCTGAGTCTCTGGGAAAGCAGAGATCCCCAGTGCTGTTGCGGCTAAAGATAGGCTGCAGAGGGATAGTGAAGACCAGCAAGATCTTTCAGGGCTGGCACCTTCCTTGTGGGAGAAGGAGCCAGACGTTTGCCTTTTCAGAAAAAGTTTCTGCCGAGAACGAGCACCGTGACATGCTGAGTCTCTGGGAAAGCAGAGATCCCCAGTGCTGTTGTGCCTGTGGATAGGCTGCAGGGGGACGGTGAAGACCAGCAAGATCTTTCAGGGCTGGCACCTTCCTTGTGGGAGAAGGAGCCAGACGTTTGCCTTTTCAGAAAAAGTTTCTGCCGAGAACGAGCACCGTGACATGCTGAGTCTCTGGGAAAGCAGAGATCCCCAGTGCTGTTGCGGCTAAAGATAGGCTGCAGAGGGATAGTGAAGACCAGCAAGATCTTTCAGGGCTGGCACCTTCCTTGTGGGAGAAGGAGCCAGACGTTTGCCTTTTCAGAAAAAGTTTCTGCCGAGAACGAGCACCGTGACATGCTGAGTCTCTGGGAAAGCAGAGATCCCCAGTGCTGTTGCGGCTAAAGATAGGCGCAGAGGGATAGTGAAGACCAGCAAGAGCTTTCAGGGCTGGCACCTTCCTTGTGGGAGAAGGAGCCAGACGTTTGCCTTTTCAGAATAAGGCTCTGCCGAGAGCGAGCACCATGAGATGCTGAGTCTCTGGGAAAGCAGAGATCCCCAGTGCTGTTGCGGCTAAAGATAGGCTGCAGAGGGATAGTGAAGACCTGCAAGAGCTTTCAGGGCTGGCACCTTCCTTGTGGGAGAAGGAGCCAGACGTTTGCCTTTTCAGAAAAAGGTTCTGCCGAGAACGAGCACCGTGACATGCTGAGTGTCTGGGAAAGCAGAGATCCCCAGTGCTGTTGCGGCTAAAGATAGGCTGCAGAGGGATAGTGAAGACCAGCAAGATCTTTCAGGGCTGGCACCTTCCTTGTGGGAGAAGGAGCCAGACGTTTGCCTTTTCAGAAAAAGTTTCTGCCGAGAGCGAGCACCGTGACATGCTGAGTCTCTGGGAAAGCAGAGATCCCCAGTGCTGTTGTGCCTGTGGATAGGCTGCAGGGGGACGGTGAAGACCAGCAAGATCTTTCAGGGCTGGCACCTTCCTTGTGGGAGAAGGAGCCAGACGTTTGCCTTTTCAGAAAAAGTTTCTGCCGAGAACGAGCACCGTGACATGCTGAGTCTCTGGGAAAGCAGAGATCCCCAGTGCTGTTGTGCCTGTGGATAGGCTGCAGGGGGACGGTGAAGACCAGCAAGATCTTTCAAGGGTTGGCACCTTCCTTGTGGGAGAAGGAGCCAGACGTTTGCCTTTTCAGAAAAAGTTTCTGCCGAGAACGAGCACCGTGACATGCTGAGTCTCTGGGAAAGCAGAGATCCCCAGTGCTGTTGTGCCTGTGGATAGGCTGCAGGGGGACGGTGAAGACCAGCAAGAGCTTTCAGGGCTGGCACCTTCCTTGTGGGAGAAGGAGCCAGACGTTTGCCTTTTCAGAAAAAGTTTCTGCCGAGAACGAGCACCGTGACATGCTGAGTCTCTGGGAAAGCAGAGATCCCCAGTGCTGTTGCGGCTAAAGATAGGCTGCAGAGGGATAGTGAAGACCAGCAAGATCTTTCAGGGCTGGCACCTTCCTTGTGGGAGAAGGAGCCAGACGTTTGCCTTTTCAGAAAAAGGCTCTGCCGAGAGCGAGCACCGTGACATGCTGAGTCTCTGGGAAAGCAGAGATCCCCAGTGCTGTTGTGCCTGTGGATAGGCTGCAGGGGGACGGTGAAGACCAGCAAGATCTTTCAGGGCTGGCACCTTCCTTGTGGGAGAAGGAGCCAGACGTTTGCCTTTTCAGAAAAAGTTTCTGCCGAGAACGAGCACCGTGACATGCTGAGTCTCTGGGAAAGCAGAGATCCCCAGTGCTGTTGCGAATAAAGATAGGCTGCAGAGGGATAGTGAAGACCTGCAAGAGCTTTCAGGGCTGGCACCTTCCTTGTGGGAGAAGGAGCCAGACGTTTGCCTTTTCAGAAAAAGTTTCTGCCGAGAACGAGCACCGTGACATGCTGAGTCTCTGGGAAAGCAGAGATCCCCAGTGCTGTTGTGCCTGTGGATAGGCTGCAGGGGGACGGTGAAGACCAGCAAGAGCTTTCAGGGCTGGCACCTACCTTGTGGGAGAAGGAGCCAGACGTTTGCCTTTTCAGAAAAACTTTCTGCCGAGAACGAGCACCGTGACATGCTGAGTCTCTGGGAAAGCAGAGATCCCCAGTGCTGTTGTGCCTGTGGATAGGCTGCAGGGGGACGGTGAAGACCAGCAAGATCTTTCAGGGCTGGCACCTTCCTTGTGGGAGAAGGAGCCAGACGTTTGCCTTTTCAGAAAAAGTTTCTGCCGAGAACGAGCACCGTGACATGCTGAGTCTCTGGGAAAGCAGAGATCCCCAGTGCTGTTGCGGCTAAAGATAGGCTGCAGAGGGATAGTGAAGACCAGCAAGATCTTTCAGGGCTGGCACCTTCCTTGTGGGAGAAGGAGCCAGACGTTTGCCTTTTCAGAAAAAGTTTCTGCCGAGAACGAGCACCGTGACATGCTGAGTCTCTGGGAAAGCAGAGATCCCCAGTGCTGTTGTGCCTGTGGATAGGCTGCAGGGGGACGGTGAAGACCAGCAAGATCTTTCAGGGCTGGCACCTTCCTTGTGGGAGAAGGAGCCAGACGTTTGCCTTTTCAGAAAAAGTTTCTGCCGAGAACGAGCACCGTGACATGCTGAGTCTCTGGGAAAGCAGAGATCCCCAGTGCTGTTGCGGCTAAAGATAGGCTGCAGAGGGATAGTGAAGACCAGCAAGATCTTTCAGGGCTGGCACCTTCCTTGTGGGAGAAGGAGCCAGACGTTTGCCTTTTCAGAAAAAGTTTCTGCCGAGAACGAGCACCGTGACATGCTGAGTCTCTGGGAAAGCAGAGATCCCCAGTGCTGTTGCGGCTAAAGATAGGCTGCAGAGGGATAGTGAAGACCAGCAAGAGCTTTCAGGGCTGGCACCTTCCTTGTGGGAGAAGGAGCCAGACGTTTGCCTTTTCAGAATAAGGCTCTGCCGAGAGCGAGCACCATGAGATGCTGAGTCTCTGGGAAAGCAGAGATCCCCAGTGCTGTTGCGGCTAAAGATAGGCTGCAGAGGGATAGTGAAGACCTGCAAGATCTTTCAGGGCTGGCACCTTCCTTGTGGGAGAAGGAGCCAGACGTTTTCCTTTTCAGAAAAAGTATCTGCCGAGAACGAGCACCTTGACATGCTGAGTCTCTGGGAAAGCAGAGATCCCCAGTGCTGTTGTGCCTGTGGATAGGCTGCAGGGGGACGGTGAAGACCAGCAAGATCTTTCAGGGCTGGCACCTTCCTTGTGGGAGAAGGAGCCAGACGTTTGCCTTTTGAGAAAAAGTTTCTGCCGAGAACGAGCACCGTGACATGCTGAGTCTCTGGGAAAGCAGAGATCCCCAGTGCTGTTGTGCCTGTGGATAGGCTGCAGAGGGATGGTGAAGACCAGCAAGATCTTTCAGGGCTGGCACCTTCCTTGTGGGAGAAGGAGCCAGACGTTTGCCTTTTCAGAAAAAGGCTCTGCCGAGAGCGAGCACCATGAGATGCTGAGTCTCTGGGAAAGCAGAGATCCCCAGTGCTGTTGTGCCTGTGGATAGGCTGCAGGGGGACGGTGAAGACCAGCAAGATCTTTCAGGGCTGGCACCTTCCTTGTGGGAGAAGGAGCCAGACGTTTGCCTTTTCAGAAAAAGTTTCTGCCGAGAGCGAGCACCATGAGATGCTGAGTCTCTGCGAAAGCAGAGATCCCCAGTGCTGTTGCGGCTATAGGTAGGCTGCAGAGGGATAGTGAAGACCTGCAAGAGCTTTCAGGGCTGGCACCTTCCTTGTGGGAGAAGGAGCCAGACGTTTGCCTTTTCAGAAAAAGTTTCTGCCGAGAACGAGCACCGTGACATGCTGAGTCTCTGGGAAAGCAGAGATCCCCAGTGCTGTTGTGCCTGTGGATAGGCTGCAGGGGGACGGTGAAGACCAGCAAGATCTTTCAGGGCTGGCACCTTCCTTGTGGGAGAAGGAGCCAGACGTTTGCCTTTTCAGAAAAAGTTTCTGCCGAGAACGAGCACCGTGACATGCTGAGTCTCTGGGAAAGCAGAGATCCCCAGTGCTGTTGCGGCTAAAGATAGGCTGCAGAGGGATAGTGAAGACCTGCAAGAGCTTTCAGGGCTGGCACCTTCCTTGTGGGAGAAGGAGCCAGACATTTGCCTTTTCAGAAAAAGGCTCTGCCGAGAGCGAGCACCATGAGATGCTGAGTCTCTGGGAAAGCAGAGATCCCCAGTGCTGTTGCGGCTATAGGTAGGCTGCAGAGGGATAGTGAAGACCTGCAAGAGCTTTCAGGGCTGGCACCTTCCTTGTGGGAGAAGGAGCCAGACGTTTGCCTTTTCAGAAAAAGTTTCTGCCGAGAACGAGCACCGTGACATGCTGAGTCTCTGGGAAAGCAGAGATCCCCAGTGCTGTTGTGCCTGTGGATAGGCTGCAGGGGGACGGTGAAGACCAGCAAGATCTTTCAGGGCTGGCACCTTCCTTGTGGGAGAAGGAGCCAGACGTTTGCCTTTTCAGAAAAAGTTTCTGCCGAGAGCGAGCACCGTGACATGCTGAGTCTCTGGGAAAGCAGAGATCCCCAGTGCTGTTGCGGCTAAAGATAGGCTGCAGAGGGATAGTGAAGACCAGCAAGAGCTTTCAGGGCTGGCACCTTCCTTGTGGGAGAAGGAGCCAGACGTTTGACTTTTCAGAAAATTTTCTGCCAAGAACGAGCACCGTGACATGCTGAGTGTCTGGGAAAACAGAGATCCCCAGTGCTGTTGCGGCTAAAGATAGGCTGCAGAGGGATAGTGAAGACCAGCAAGAGCTTTCAGGGCTGGCACCTTCCTTGTGGGAGAAGGAGCCAGACGTTTGCCTTTTCAGAAAAAGTTTCTGCCGAGAACGAGCACTGTGACATGCTGAGTCTCTGGGAAAGCAGAGATCCCCAGTGCTGTTGGGGGTAAAGATAGGCTGCAGAGGGATAGTGAAGACCAGCAAGAGCTTTCAGGGCTGGCACCTTCCTTGTGGGAGAAGGAGCCAGATGTTTGCCTTTTCAGAAAAAGTTTCTGCCGAGAGCGAGCACCATGAGATGCTGAGTCTCTGGGAAAGCAGAGATCCCCAGTGCTGTTGTGCCTGTGGATAGGCTGCAGGGGGACGGTGAAGACCAGCAAGATCTTTCAGGGCTGGCACCTTCCTTGTGGGAGAAGGAGCCAGACGTTTGCCTTTTCAGAAAAAGTTTCTGCCGAGAACGAGCACCGTGACATGCTGAGTCTCTGGGAAAGCAGAGATCCCCAGTGCTGTTGCGGCTAAAGATAGGCTGCAGAGGGATAGTGAAGACCAGCAAGATCTTTCAGGGCTGGCACCGTCCTTGTGGGAGAAGGAGCCAGATGTTTCCCTTTTCAGAAAAACTTTCTGCCGAGAACGAGCACCGTGACATGCTGAGTCTCTGGGAAAGCAGAGATCCCCAGTGCTGTTGCGGCTAAAGATAGGCTGCAGAGGGATAGTGAAGACCAGCAAGATCTTTCAGGGCTGGCACCTTCCTTGTGGGAGAAGGAGCCAGACGTTTGCCTTTTCAGAAAAAGGCTCTGCTGAGAGCGAGCACCATGAGATGCTGAGTCTCTGGGAAAGCAGAGATCCCCAGTGCTGTTGTGCCTGTGGATAGGCTGCAGGGGGACGGTGAAGACCAGCAAGATCTTTCAGGGCTGGCACCTTCCTTGTGGGAGAAGGAGCCAGACGTTTGCCTTTTCAGAAAAAGTTTCTGCCGAGAACGAGCACCGTGACATGCTGAGTCTCTGGGAAAGCAGAGATCCCCAGTGCTGTTGCGGCTAAAGATAGGCTGCAGAGGGATAGTGAAGACCAGCAAGATCTTTCAGGGCTGGCACCTTCCTTGTGGGAGAAGGAGCCAGACGTTTGCCTTTTCAGAAAAAGGCTCTGCCGAGAGCGAGCACCATGAGATGCTGAGTCTCTGGGAAAGCAGAGATCCCCAGTGCTGTTGTGCCTGTGGATAGGCTGCAGGGGGACGGTGAAGACCAGCAAGATCTTTCAGGGCTGGAACCTTCCTTGTGGGAGAAGGAGCCAGACGTTTGCCTTTTCAGAAAAAGTTTCTGCCGAGAGCGAGCACCATGAGATGCTGAGTCTCTGCGAAAGCAGAGATCCCCAGTGCTGTTGCGGCTATAGGTAGGCTGCAGAGGGATAGTGAAGACCTGCAAGAGCTTTCAGGGCTGGCACCTTCCTTGTGGGAGAAGGAGCCAGACGTTTGCCTTTTCAGAAAAAGTTTCTGCCGAGAACGAGCACCGTGACATGCTGAGTCTCTGGGAAAGCAGAGATCCCCAGTGCTGTTGTGCCTGTGGATAGGCTGCAGGGGGACGGTGAAGACCAGCAAGATCTTTCAGGGCTGGCACCTTCCTTGTGGGAGAAGGAGCCAGACGTTTGCCTTTTCAGAAAAAGGCTCTGCCGAGAACGAGCACCGTGACATGCTGAGTCTCTGGGAAAGCAGAGATCCCCAGTGCTGTTGCGGCTAAAGATAGGCTGCAGAGGGATAGTGAAGACCTGCAAGAGCTTTCAGGGCTGGCACCTTCCTTGTGGGAGAAGGAGCCAGACATTTGCCTTTTCAGAAAAAGGCTTTGCCGAGAGCGAGCACCATGAGATGCTGAGTCTCTGGGAAAGCAGAGATCCCCAGTGCTGTTGCGGCTATAGGTAGGCTGCAGAGGGATAGTGAAGACCTGCAAGAGCTTTCAGGGCTGGCACCTTCCTTGTGGGAGAAGGAGCCAGACGTTTGCCTTTTCAGAAAAAGTTTCTGCCGAGAACGAGCACCGTGACATGCTGAGTCTCTGGGAAAGCAGAGATCCCCAGTGCTGTTGCGGGTAAAGATAGGCTGCAGAGGGATAGTGAAGACCAGCAAGAGCTTTCAGGGCTGGCACCTTCCTTGTGGGAGAAGGAGCCAGACGTTTGCCTTTTCAGAAAAAGTTTCTGCCGAGAACGAGCACCGTGACATGCTGAGTCTCTGGGAAAGCAGAGATCCCCAGTGCTGTTGTGCCTGTGGATAGGCTGCAGGGGGACGGTGAAGACCAGCAAGATCTTTCAGGGCTGGCACCTTCCTTGTGGGAGAAGGAGCCAGACGTTTGCCTTTTCAGAAAAAGTTTCTGCCGAGAACGAGCACCGTGACATGCTGAGTCTCTGGGAAAGCAGAGATCCCCAGTGCTGTTGTGCCTGTGGATAGGCTGCAGAGGGATAGTGAAGACCAGCAAAATCTTTCAGGGCTGGTACCTTCCTTGTGGGAGAAGGAGCCAGACGTTTGCCTTTTCAGAAAAACTTTCGGCCGAGAACGAGCACCGTGACATGCTGAGTCTCTGTGAAAGCAGAGATCCCCAGTGCTGTTGCGGCTAAAGATAGGCTGCAGAGGGATAGTGAAGACCAGCAAGAGCTTTCAGGGCTGGCACCTTCCTTGTGGGAGAAGGAGCCAGACGTTTGCCTTTTCAGAAAAAGTTTCTGCCGAGAACGAGCACCGTGACATGCTGAGTCTCTGGGAAAGCAGAGATCCCCAGTGCTGTTGCGGGTAAAGATAGGCTGCAGAGGGATAGTGAAGACCAGCAAGATCTTTCAGGGCTGGCACCTTCCTTGTGGGAGAAGGAGCCAGACGTTTGCCTTTTCAGAAAAAGGCTCTGCCGAGAGCGAGCACCGTGACATGCTGAGTCTCTGGGAAAGCAGAGATCCCCAGTGCTGTTGTGCCTGTGGATAGGCTGCAGGGGGACGGTGAAGACCAGCAAGAGCTTTCAGGGCTGGCACCTTCCTTGTGGGAGAAGGAGCCAGACGTTTGCCTTTTCAGAAAAAGGCTCTGCCGAGAGCGAGCACCGTGACATGCTGAGTCTCTGGGAAAGCAGAGATCCCCAGTGCTGTTGTGCCTGTGGATAGGCTGCAGGGGGACGGTGAAGACCAGCAAGAGCTTTCAGGGCTGGCACCTTCCTTGTGGGAGAAGGAGCCAGACGTTTGCCTTTTCAGAAAAACTTTCTGCCGAGAACGAGCACCGTGACATGCTGAGTCTCTGGGAAAGCAGAGATCCCCAGTGCTGTTGTGCCTGTGGATAGGCTGCAGGGGGACGGTGAAGACCAGCAAGATCTTTCAGGGCTGGCACCTTCCTTGTGGGAGAAGGAGCCAGACGTTTGCCTTTTCAGAAAAAGTTTCTGCCGAGAACGAGCACCGTGACATGCTCAGTCTCTGGGAAAGCAGAGATCCCCAGTGCTTTTGTGCCTGTGGATAGGCTGCAGAGGGATAGTGAAGACCAGCAAAATCTTTCAGGGCTGGTACCTTCCTTGTGGGAGAAGGAGCCAGACGTTTGCCTTTTCAGAAAAACTTTCGGCCGAGAACGAGCACCGTGACATGCTGAGTCTCTGTGAAAGCAGAGATCCCCAGTGCTGTTGCGGCTAAAGATAGGCTGCAGAGGGATAGTGAAGACCAGCAAGAGCTTTCAGGGCTGGCACCTTCCTTGTGGGAGAAGGAGCCAGACGTTTGCCTTTTCAGAAAAAGTTTCTGCCGAGAACGAGCACCGTGACATGCTGAGTCTCTGGGAAAGCAGAGATCCCCAGTGCTGTTGCGGGTAAAGATAGGCTGCAGAGGGATAGTGAAGACCAGCAAGATCTTTCAGGGCTGGCACCTTCCTTGTGGGAGAAGGAGCCAGACGTTTGCCTTTTCAGAAAAAGGCTCTGCCGAGAGCGAGCACCGTGACATGCTGAGTCTCTGGGAAAGCAGAGATCCCCAGTGCTGTTGTGCCTGTGGATAGGCTGCAGGGGGACGGTGAAGACCAGCAAGAGCTTTCAGGGCTGGCACCTTCCTTGTGGGAGAAGGAGCCAGACGTTTGCCTTTTCAGAAAAAGGCTCTGCCGAGAGCGAGCACCGTGACATGCTGAGTCTCTGGGAAAGCAGAGATCCCCAGTGCTGTTGTGCCTGTGGATAGGCTGCAGGGGGACGGTGAAGACCAGCAAGATCTTTCAGGGCTGGCACCTTCCTTGTGGGAGAAGGAGCCAGACGTTTGCCTTTTCAGAAAAAGTTTCTGCCGAGAACGAGCACCGTGACATGCTGAGTCTCTGGGAAAGCAGAGATCCCCAGTGCTGTTGTGCCTGTGGATAGGCTGCAGAGGGATAGTGAAGACCAGCAAGATCTTTCAGGGCTGGCACCTTCCTTGTGGGAGAAGGAGCCAGACGTTTGCCTTTTCAGAAAAAGTTTCTGCCGAGAACGAGCACCGTGACATGCTGAGTCTCTGGGAAAGCAGAGATCCCCAGTGCTGTTGTGCCTGTGGATAGGCTGCAGGGGGACGGTGAAGACCAGCAAGATCTTTCAGGGCTGGCACCTTCCTTGTGGGAGAAGGAGCCAGACGTTTGCCTTTTCAGAAAAAGTTTCTGCCGAGAACGAGCACCGTGACATGCTGAGTCTCTGGGAAAGCAGAGATCCCCAGTGCTGTTGCGGCTAAAGATAGGCTGCAGAGGGATAGTGAAGACCAGCAAGATCTTTCAGGGCTGGCACCTTCCTTGTGGGAGAAGGAGCCAGACGTTTGCCTTTTCAGAAAAAGTTTCTGCCGAGAACGAGCACCGTGACATGCTGAGTCTCTGGGAAAGCAGAGATCCCCAGTGCTGTTGCGGCTAAAGATAGGCTGCAGAGGGATAGTGAAGACCAGCAAGATCTTTCAGGGCTGGCACCTTCCTTGTGGGAGAAGGAGCCAGACGTTTGCCTTTTCAGAAAAAGTTTCTGCCGAGAACGAGCACCGTGACATGCTGAGTCTCTGGGAAAGCAGAGATCCCCAGTGCTGTTGCGGGTAAAGATAGGCTGCAGAGGGATAGTGAAGACCTGCAAGAGCTTTCAGGGCTGGCACCTTCCTTGTGGGAGAAGGAGCCAGACGTTTGCCTTTTCAGAAAAAGGTTCTGCCGAGAACGAGCACCGTGACATGCTGAGTCTCTGGGAAAGCAGAGATCCCCAGTGCTGTTCTGCCTGTGGATAGGCTGCAGAGGGATAGTGAAGACCAGCAAGATCTTTCAGGGCTGGCACCTTCCTTGTGGGAGAAGGAGCCAGACGTTTGCCTTTTCAGAAAAAGTTTCTGCCGAGAACGAGCACCGTGACATGCTGAGTCTCTGGGAAAGCAGAGATCCCCAGTGCTGTTGTGCCTGTGGATAGGCTGCAGGGGGACGGTGAAGACCAGCAAGATCTTTCAGGGCTGGCACCTTCCTTGTGGGAGAAGGAGCCAGACGTTTGCCTTTTCAGAAAAAGTTTCTGCCGAGAACGAGCACCGTGACATGCTGAGTCTCTGGGAAAGCAGAGATCCCCAGTGCTGTTGCGGCTAAAGATAGGCTGCAGAGGGATAGTGAAGACCAGCAAGATCTTTCAGGGCTGGCACCTTCCTTGTGGGAGAAGGAGCCAGACGTTTGCCTTTTCAGAAAAAGTTTCTGCCGAGAACGAGCACCGTGACATGCTGAGTCTCTGGGAAAGCAGAGATCCCCAGTGCTGTTGCGGCTAAAGATAGGCTGCAGAGGGATAGTGAAGACCAGCAAGATCTTTCAGGGCTGGCACCTTCCTTGTGGGAGAAGGAGCCAGACGTTTGCCTTTTCAGAAAAAGGCTCTGCCGAGAGCGAGCACCATGAGATGCTGAGTCTCTGGGAAAGCAGAGATCCCCAGTGCTGTTGCGGCTAAAGATAGCTGCAGAGGGATAGTGAAGACCTGCAAGAGCTTTCAGGGCTGGCACCTTCCTTGTGGGAGAAGGAGCCAGACGTTTGCCTTTTCAGAAAAAGGTTCTGCCGAGAACGAGCACCGTGACATGCTGAGTCTCTGGGAAAGCAGAGATCCCCAGTGCTGTTGTGCCTGTGGATAGGCTGCAGAGGGATAGTGAAGACCAGCAAGATCTTTCAGGGCTGGCACCTTCCTTGTGGGAGAAGGAGCCAGACGTTTGCCTTTTCAGAAAAAGTTTCTGCCGAGAACGAGCACCGTGACATGCTGAGTCTCTGGGAAAGCAGAGATCCCCAGTGCTGTTGCGGCTAAAGATAGGCTGCAGAGGGATAGTAAAGACCAGCAAGAGCTTTCAGGGCTGGCACCTTCCTTGTGGGAGAAGGAGCCAGACGTTTGCCTTTTCAGAATAAGGCTCTGCCGAGAGCGAGCACCATGAGATGCTGAGTCTCTGGGAAGGCAGAGATCCCCAGTGCTGTTGTGCCTGTGGATAGGCTGCAGGGGGACGGTGAAGACCAGCAAGATCTTTCAGGGCTGGCACCTTCCTTGTGGGAGAAGGAACCAGACGTTTGCCTTTTCAGAAAAAGTTTCTGCCGAGAGCGAGCACCTTGACATGCTGAGTCTCTGGGAAAGCAGAGATCCCCAGTGCTGTTGTGCCTGTGGATAGGCTGCAGGGGGACGGTGAAGACCAGCAAGATCTTTCAGGGCTGGCACCTTCCTTGTGGGAGAAGGAGCCAGACGTTTGCCTTTTGAGAAAAACTTTCTGCCGAGAACGAGCACCGTGACATGCTGAGTCTCTGGGAAAGCAGAGATCCCCAGTGCTGTTGTGCCTGTGGATAGGCTGCAGAGGGATGGTGAAGACCAGCAAGATCTTTCAGGGCTGGCACCTTCCTTGTGGGAGAAGGAGCCAGACGTTTGCCTTTTCAGAAAAAGGCTCTGCCGAGAGCGAGCACCATGAGATGCTGAGTCTCTGGGAAAGCAGAGATCCCCAGTGCTGTTGTGCCTGTGGATAGGCTGCAGAGGGATGGTGAAGACCAGCAAGATCTTTCAGGGCTGGCACCTTCCTTGTGGGAGAAGGAGCCAGACGTTTGCCTTTTCAGAAAAAGTTTCTGCTGAGAACGAGCACCGTGACATGCTGAGTCTCTGGGAAAGCAGAGATCCCCAGTGCTGTTGTGCCTGTGGATAGGCTGCAGGGGGACGGTGAAGACCAGCAAGAGCTTTCAGGGCTGGCACCTTCCTTGTGGGAGAAGGAGCCAGACGTTTGCCTTTTCAGAAAAAGTTTCTGCCGAGAACGAGCACCGTGACATGCTGAGTCTCTGGGAAAGCAGAGATCCCCAGTGCTGTTGCGGATAAAGATAGGCTGCAGAGGGATAGTGAAGACCTGCAAGAGCTTTCAGGGCTGGCACCTTCCTTGTGGGAGAAGGAGCCAGACATTTGCCTTTTCAGAAAAAGGCTCTGCCGAGAGCGAGCACCATGAGATGCTGAGTCTCTGGGAAAGCAGAGATCCCCAGTGCTGTTGCGGCTATAGGTAGGCTGCAGAGGGATAGTGAAGACCTGCAAGAGCTTTCAGGGCTGGCACCTTCCTTGTGGGAGAAGGAGCCAGACGTTTGCCTTTTCAGAAAAAGGTTCTGCCGAGAACGAGCACCGTGACATGCTGAGTCTCTGGGAAAGCAGAGATCCTCAGTGCTGTTGCGGCTAAAGATAGGCTGCAGAGGGATAGTGAAGACCAGCAAGAGCTTTCAGGGCTGGCACCTTCCTTGTGGGAGAAGGAGCCAGACGTTTGACTTTTCAGAAAATTTTCTGCCAAGAACGAGCACCGTGACATGCTGAGTGTCTGAAAAAACAGAGATCCCCAGTGCTGTTGCGGCTAAAGATAGGCTGCAGAGGGATAGTGAAGACCAGCAAGAGCTTTCAGGGCTGGCACCTTCCTTGTGGGAGAAGGAGCCAGACGTTTGACTTTTCAGAAAAAGTTTCTGCCGAGAACGAGCACTGTGACATGCTGAGTCTCTTGGAAAGCAGAGATCCCCAGTGCTGTTGCGGCTATAGATAGGCTGCAGAGGGATAGTGAAGACCAGCAAGAGCTTTCAGGGCTGGCACCTTCCTTGTGGGAGAAGGAGCCAGATGTTTGCCTTTTCAGAAAAAGTTTCTGCCGAGAGCGAGCACCATGAGATGCTGAGTCTCTGGGAAAGCAGAGATCCCCAGTGCTGTTGTGCCTGTGGATAGGCTGCAGGGGGACGGTGAAGACCAGCAAGATCTTTCAGGGCTGGCACCTTCCTTGTGGGAGAAGGAGCCAGACGTTTGCCTTTTCAGAAAAAGTTTCTGCCGAGAACGAGCACCGTGACATGCTGAGTCTCTGGGAAAGCAGAGATCCCCAGTGCTGTTGCGGCTAAAGATAGGCTGCAGAGGGATAGTGAAGACCAGCAAGATCTTTCAGGGCTGGCACCGTCCTTGTGGGAGAAGGAGCCAGATGTTTCCCTTTTCAGAAAAACTTTCTGCCGAGAACGAGCACCGTGACATGCTGAGTCTCTGGGAAAGCAGAGATCCCCAGTGCTGTTGCGGCTAAAGATAGGCTGCAGAGGGATAGTGAAGACCAGCAAGATCTTTCAGGGCTGGCACCTTCCTTGTGGGAGAAGGAGCCAGACGTTTGCCTTTTCAGAAAAAGGCTCTGCTGAGAGCGAGCACCATGAGATGCTGAGTCTCTGGGAAAGCAGAGATCCCCAGTGCTGTTGTGCCTGTGGATAGGCTGCAGGGGGACGGTGAAGACCAGCAAGATCTTTCAGGGCTGGCACCTTCCTTGTGGGAGAAGGAGCCAGACGTTTGCCTTTTCAGAAAAAGGCTCTGCCGAGAGCGAGCACCGTGACATGCTGAGTCTCTGGGAAAGCAGAGATCCCCAGTGCTGTTGTGCCTGTGGATAGGCTGCAGGGGGACGGTGAAGACCAGCAAGATCTTTCAGGGCTGGCACCTTCCTTGTGGGAGAAGGAGCCAGAGGTTTGCCTTTTCAGAAAAACTTTCTGCCGAGAACGAGCACCGTGACATGCTGAGTCTCTGGGAAAGCAGAGATCCCCAGTGCTGTTGTGCCTGTGGATAGGCTGCAGGGGGACGGTGAAGACCAGCAAGATCTTTCAGGGCTGGCACCTTCCTTGTGGGAGAAGGAACCAGACGTTTGCCTTTTCAGAAAAAGTTTCTGCCGAGAACGAGCACCGTGACATGCTGAGTCTCTGGGAAAGCAGAGATCCCCAGTGCTGTTGTGCCTGTGGATAGGCTGCAGAGGGATAGTGAAGACCAGCAAAATCTTTCAGGGCTGGTACCTTCCTTGTGGGAGAAGGAGCCAGACGTTTGCCTTTTCAGAAAAAGTTTCTGCCGAGAACGAGCACCGTGACATGCTGAGTCTCTGGGAAAGCAGAGATCCCCAGTGCTGTTGCGGCTAAAGATAGGCTGCAGAGGGATAGCGAAGACCAGCAAGATCTTTCAGGGCTGGCACCGTCCTTGTGGGAGAAGGAGCCAGATGTTTCCCTTTTCAGAAAAACTTTCTGCCGAGAACGAGCACCGTGACATGCTGAGTCTCTGGGAAAGCAGAGATCCCCAGTGCTGTTGCGGCTAAAGATAGGCTGCAGAGGGATAGTGAAGACCAGCAAGATCTTTCAGGGCTGGCACCTTCCTTGTGGGAGAAGGAGCCAGACGTTTGCCTTTTCAGAAAAAGGCTCTGCTGAGAGCGAGCACCATGAGATGCTGAGTCTCTGGGAAAGCAGAGATCCCCAGTGCTGTTGTGCCTGTGGATAGGCTGCAGGGGGACGGTGAAGACCAGCAAGATCTTTCAGGGCTGGCACCTTCCTTGTGGGAGAAGGAGCCAGACGTTTGCCTTTTCAGAAAAAGGCTCTGCCGAGAGCGAGCACCGTGACATGCTGAGTCTCTGGGAAAGCAGAGATCCCCAGTGCTGTTGTGCCTGTGGATAGGCTGCAGGGGGACGGTGAAGACCAGCAAGATCTTTCAGGGCTGGCACCTTCCTTGTGGGAGAAGGAGCCAGAGGTTTGCCTTTTCAGAAAAACTTTCTGCCGAGAACGAGCACCGTGACATGCTGAGTCTCTGGGAAAGCAGAGATCCCCAGTGCTGTTGTGCCTGTGGATAGGCTGCAGGGGGACGGTGAAGACCAGCAAGATCTTTCAGGGCTGGCACCTTCCTTGTGGGAGAAGGAACCAGACGTTTGCCTTTTCAGAAAAAGTTTCTGCCGAGAACGAGCACCGTGACATGCTGAGTCTCTGGGAAAGCAGAGATCCCCAGTGCTGTTGTGCCTGTGGATAGGCTGCAGAGGGATAGTGAAGACCAGCAAAATCTTTCAGGGCTGGTACCTTCCTTGTGGGAGAAGGAGCCAGACGTTTGCCTTTTCAGAAAAACTTTCGGCCGAGAACGAGCACCGTGACATGCTGAGTTTCTGCGAAAGCAGAGATCCCCAGTGCTGTTGCGGCTAAAGATAGGCTGCAGAGGGATAGTGAAGACCAGCAAGAGCTTTCAGGGCTGGCACCTTCCTTGTGGGAGAAGGAGCCAGACGTTTGCCTTTTCAGAAAAAGGCTGTGCCGAGAGCGAGCACCGTGACATGCTGAGTCTCTGGGAAAGCAGAGATCCCCAGTGCTGTTGTGCCTGTGGATAGGCTGCAGGGGGACGGTGAAGACCAGCAAGATCTTTCAGGGCTGGCACCTTCCTTGTGGAGAAGGAGCCAGACGTTTGCCTTTTCAGAAAAAGTTTCTGCCGAGAACGAGCACCGTGACATGCTGAGTCTCTGGGAAAGCAGAGATCCCCAGTGCTGTTGCGGCTAAAGATAGGCTGCAGAGGGATAGTGAAGACCAGCAAGATCTTTCAGGGCTGGCACCTTCCTTGTGGGAGAAGGAGCCAGACGTTTGCCTTTTCAGAAAAAGTTTCTGCCGAGAACGAGCACCGTGACATGCTGAGTCTCTGGGAAAGCAGAGATCCCCAGTGCTGTTGTGCCTGTGGATAGGCTGCAGGGGGACGGTGAAGACCAGCAAGATCTTTCAGGGCTGGCACCTTCCTTGTGGGAGAAGGAGCCAGACGTTTGCCTTTTCAGAAAAAGTTTCTGCCGAGAACGAGCACCGTGACATGCTGAGTCTCTGGGAAAGCAGAGATCCCCAGTGCTGTTGTGCCTGTGGATAGGCTGCAGGGGGACGGTGAAGACCAGCAAGAGCTTTCAGGGCTGGCACCTTCCTTGTGGGAGAAGGAGCCAGACGTTTGCCTTTTCAGAAAAAGGCTCTGCCGAGAGCGACCACCGTGACATGCTGAGTCTCTGGGAAAGCAGAGATCCCCAGTGCTGTTGTGCCTGTGGATAGGCTGCAGGGGGACGGTGAAGACCAGCAAGATCTTTCAGGGCTGGCACCTTCCTTGTGGGAGAAGGAGCCAGACGTTTGCCTTTTGAGAAAAAGTTTCTGCCGAGAACGAGCACCGTGACATGCTGAGTCTCTGGGAAAGCAGAGATCCCCAGTGCTGTTGTGCCTGTGGATAGGCTGCAGGGGGACGGTGAAGACCAGCAAGATCTTTCAGGGCTGGCACCTTCCTTGTGGGAGAAGGAGCCAGACGTTTGCCTTTTCAGAAAATTTTCTGCCAAGAACGAGCACCGTGACATGCTGAGTGTCTGGGAAAGCAGAGATCCCCAGTGCTGTTGCGGCTAAAGATAGGCTGCAGAGGGATAGTGAAGACCAGCAAGAGCTTTCAGGGCTGGCACCTTCCTTGTGGGAGAAGGAGCCAGACGTTTGCCTTTTCAGAAAAAGTTTCTGCCGAGAACGAGCACCGTGACATGCTGAGTGTCTGGGAAAGCAGAGATCCCCAGTGCTGTTGCGGCTAAAGATAGGCTGCAGAGGGATAGTGAAGACCAGCAAGAGCTTTCAGGGCTGGCACCTTCCTTGTGGGAGAAGGAGCCAGACGTTTGCCTTTTCAGAAAAAGTTTCTGCCGAGAACGAGCACCGTGACATGCTGAGTCTCTGGGAAAGCAGAGATCCCCAGTGCTGTTGCGGCTATAGATAGGCTGCAGAGGGATAGTGAAGACCAGCAAGATCTTTCAGGGCTGGCACCTTCCTTGTGGGAGAAGGAGCCAGACGTTTGCCTTTTCAGAAAAACTTTCGGCCGAGAACGAGCACCGTGACATGCTGAGTCTCTGGGAAAGCAGAGATCCCCAGTGCTGTTGTGCCTGTGGATAGGCTGCAGGGGGACGGTGAAGACCAGCAAGATCTTTCAGGGCTGGCACCTTCCTTGTGGGAGAAGGAGCCAGACGTTTGCCTTTTCAGAAAAAGTTTCTGCCGAGAACGAGCACCGTGACATGCTGAGTCTCTGGGAAAGCAGAGATCCCCAGTGCTGTTGTGCCTGTGGATAGGCTGCAGGGGGACGGTGAAGACCAGCAAGATCTTTCAGGGCTGGCACCTTCCTTGTGGGAGAAGGAGCCAGACGTTTGCCTTTTCAGAAAAAGTTTCTGCCGAGAACGAGCACCGTGACATGCTGAGTCTCTGGGAAAGCAGAGATCCCCAGTGCTGTTGCGAATAAAGATAGGCTGCAGAGGGATAGTGAAGACCTGCAAGAGCTTTCAGGGCTGGCACCTTCCTTGTGGGAGAAGGAGCCAGACGTTTGCCTTTTCAGAAAAAGTTTCTGCCGAGAACGAGCACCGTGACATGCTGAGTCTCTGGGAAAGCAGAGATCCCCAGTGCTGTTGTGCCTGTGGATAGGCTGCAGGGGGACGGTGAAGACCAGCAAGAGCTTTCAGGGCTGGCACCTTCCTTGTGGGAGAAGGAGCCAGACGTTTGCCTTTTCAGAAAAACTTTCTGCCGAGAACGAGCACCGTGACATGCTGAGTCTCTGGGAAAGCAGAGATCCCCAGTGCTGTTGTGCCTGTGGATAGGCTGCAGGGGGACGGTGAAGACCAGCAAGATCTTTCAGGGCTGGCACCTTCCTTGTGGGAGAAGGAGCCAGACGTTTGCCTTTTCAGAAAAAGTTTCTGCCGAGAACGAGCACCGTGACATGCTGAGTCTCTGGGAAAGCAGAGATCCCCAGTGCTGTTGCGGCTAAAGATAGGCTGCAGAGGGATAGTGAAGACCAGCAAGAGCTTTCAGGGCTGGCACCTTCCTTGTGGGAGAAGGAGCCAGACGTTTGCCTTTTCAGAAAAAGGCTCTGCCGAGAGCGAGCACCGTGACATGCTGAGTCTCTGGGAAAGCAGAGATCCCCAGTGCTGTTGTGCCTGTGGATAGGCTGCAGGGGGACGGTGAAGACCAGCAAGATCTTTCAGGGCTGGCACCTTCCTTGTGGGAGAAGGAGCCAGACGTTTGCCTTTTCAGAAAAAGTTTCTGCCGAGAACGAGCACCGTGACATGCTGAGTCTCTGGGAAAGCAGAGATCCCCAGTGCTGTTGCGGCTAAAGATAGGCTGCAGAGGGATAGTGAAGACCTGCAAGAGCTTTCAGGGCTGGCACCTTCCTTGTGGGAGAAGGAGCCAGACGTTTGCCTTTTCAGAAAAAGTTTCTGCCGAGAACGAGCACCGTGACATGCTGAGTCTCTGGGAAAGCAGAGATCCCCAGTGCTGTTGCGGATAAAGATAGGCTGCAGAGGGATAGTGAAGACCTGCAAGAGCTTTCAGGGCTGGCACCTTCCTTGTGGGAGAAGGAGCCAGACGTTTGCCTTTTCAGAAAAAGGCTCTGCCGAGAGCGAGCACCGTGACATGCTGAGTCTCTGGGAAAGCAGAGATCCCCAGTGCTGTTGTGCCTGTGGATAGGCTGCAGGGGGACGGTGAAGACCAGCAAGATCTTTCAGGGCTGGCACCTTCCTTGTGGGAGAAGGAGCCAGACGTTTGCCTTTTCAGAAAAAGTTTCTGCCGAGAACGAGCACCGTGACATGCTGAGTCTCTGGGAAAGCAGAGATCCCCAGTGCTGTTGCGGCTAAAGATAGGCTGCAGAGGGATAGTGAAGACCAGCAAGATCTTTCAGGGCTGGCACCTTCCTTGTGGGAGAAGGAGCCAGACGTTTGCCTTTTCAGAAAAAGTTTCTGCCGAGAACGAGCACCGTGACATGCTGAGTCTCTGGGAAAGCAGAGATCCCCAGTGCTGTTGTGCCTGTGGATAGGCTGCAGGGGGACGGTGAAGACCAGCAAGATCTTTCAGGGCTGGCACCTTCCTTGTGGGAGAAGGAGCCAGACGTTTGCCTTTTCAGAAAAAGGCTCTGCCGAGAGCGACCACCGTGACATGCTGAGTCTCTGGGAAAGCAGAGATCCCCAGTGCTGTTGTGCCTGTGGATAGGCTGCAGGGGGACGGTGAAGACCAGCAAGATCTTTCAGGGCTGGCACCTTCCTTGTGGGAGAAGGAGCCAGACGTTTGCCTTTTCAGAAAAAGTTTCTGCCGAGAACGAGCACCGTGACATGCTGAGTCTCTGGGAAAGCAGAGATCCCCAGTGCTGTTGCGGCTAAAGATAGGCTGCAGAGGGATAGTGAAGACCAGCAAGAGCTTTCAGGGCTGGCACCTTCCTTGTGGGAGAAGGAGCCAGACGTTTGCCTTTTCAGAAAAAGTTTCTGCCGAGAACGAGCACCGTGACATGCTGAGTCTCTGGGAAAGCAGAGATCCCCAGTGCTGTTGTGCCTGTGGATAGGCTGCAGGGGGACGGTGAAGACCAGCAAGATCTTTCAGGGCTGGCACCTTCCTTGTGGGAGAAGGAGCCAGACGTTTGCCGTTTCAGAAAAAGTTTCTGCCGAGAGCGAGCACCATGAGATGCTGAGTCTCTGGGAAAGCAGAGATCCCCAGTGCTGTTGCGGCTATAGGTAGGCTGCAGAGGGATAGTGAAGACCTGCAAGAGCTTTCAGGGCTGGCACCTTCCTTGTGGGAGAAGGAGCCAGACGTTTGCCTTTTCAGAAAAAGGTTCTGCCGAGAACGAGCACCGTGACATGCTGAGTCTCTGGGAAAGCAGAGATCCCCAGTGCTGTTGTGCCTGTGGATAGGCTGCAGGGGGACGGTGAAGACCAGCAAGATCTTTCAGGGCTGGCACCTTCCTTGTGGGAGAAGGAGCCAGACGTTTGCCTTTTCAGAAAAAGTTTCTGCCGAGAACGAGCACCGTGACATGCTGAGTCTCTGGGAAAGCAGAGATCCCCAGTGCTGTTGCGGCTAAAGATAGGCTGCAGAGGGATAGTGAAGACCAGCAAGATCTTTCAGGGCTGGCACCTTCCTTGTGGGAGAAGGAGCCAGACGTTTGCCTTTTCAGAAAAAGTTTCTGCCGAGAACGAGCACCGTGACATGCTGAGTCTCTGGGAAAGCAGAGATCCCCAGTGCTGTTGCGGCTAAAGATAGGCTGCAGAGGGATAGTGAAGACCTGCAAGAGCTTTCAGGGCTGTCACCTTCCTTGTGGGAGAAGGAGCCAGACGTTTGCCTTTTCAGAAAAAGTTTCTGCCGAGAACGAGCACCGTGACATGCTGAGTCTCTGGGAAAGCAGAGATCCCCAGTGCTGTTGTGCCTGTGGATAGGCTGCAGAGGGATAGTGAAGACCAGCAAGATCTTTCAGGGCTGGCACCTTCCTTGTGGGAGAAGGAGCCAGACGTTTGCCTTTTCAGAAAAAGGCTCTGCCGAGAGCGAGCACCGTGACATGCTGAGTCTCTGGGAAAGCAGAGATCCCCAGTGCTGTTGCGGCTAAAGATAGGCTGCAGAGGGATAGTGAAGACCAGCAAGATCTTTCAGGGCTGGCACCTTCCTTGTGGGAGAAGGAGCCAGACGTTTGCCTTTTCAGAAAAACTTTCGGCCGAGAACGAGCACCGTGACATGCTGAGTCTCTGGGAAAGCAGAGATCCCCAGTGCTGTTGTGCCTGTGGATAGGCTGCAGGGGGACGGTGAAGACCAGCAAGATCTTTCAGGGCTGGCACCTTCCTTGTGGGAGAAGGAGCCAGACGTTTGCCTTTTCAGAAAAAGTTTCTGCCGAGAACGAGCACCGTGACATGCTGAGTCTCTGGGAAAGCAGAGATCCCCAGTGCTGTTGTGCCTGTGGATAGGCTGCAGGGGGACGGTGAAGACCAGCAAGATCTTTCAGGGCTGGCACCTTCCTTGTGGGAGAAGGAGCCAGACGTTTGCCTTTTCAGAAAAAGTTTCTGCCGAGAACGAGCACCGTGACATGCTGAGTCTCTGGGAAAGCAGAGATCCCCAGTGCTGTTGCGAATAAAGATAGGCTGCAGAGGGATAGTGAAGACCTGCAAGAGCTTTCAGGGCTGGCACCTTCCTTGTGGGAGAAGGAGCCAGACGTTTGCCTTTTCAGAAAAAGTTTCTGCCGAGAACGAGCACCGTGACATGCTGAGTCTCTGGGAAAGCAGAGATCCCCAGTGCTGTTGCGGCTAAAGATAGGCTGCAGAGGGATAGTGAAGACCAGCAAGATCTTTCAGGGCTGGCACCTTCCTTGTGGGAGAAGGAGCCAGACGTTTGCCTTTTCAGAAAAACTTTCGGCCGAGAACGAGCACCGTGACATGCTGAGTCTCTGGGAAAGCAGAGATCCCCAGTGCTGTTGTGCCTGTGGATAGGCTGCAGGGGGTCGGTGAAGACCAGCAAGATCTTTCAGGGCTGGCACCTTCCTTGTGGGAGAAGGAGCCAGACGTTTGCCTTTTCAGAAAAAGTTTCTGCCGAGAACGAGCACCGTGACATGCTGAGTCTCTGGGAAAGCAGAGATCCCCAGTGCTGTTGTGCCTGTGGATAGGCTGCAGGGGGACGGTGAAGACCAGCAAGATCTTTCAGGGCTGGCACCTTCCTTGTGGGAGAAGGAGCCAGACGTTTGCCTTTTCAGAAAAAGTTTCTGCCGAGAACGAGCACCGTGACATGCTGAGTCTCTGGGAAAGCAGAGATCCCCAGTGCTGTTGCGAATAAAGATAGGCTGCAGAGGGATAGTGAAGACCTGCAAGAGCTTTCAGGGCTGGCACCTTCCTTGTGGGAGAAGGAGCCAGACGTTTGCCTTTTCAGAAAAAGTTTCTGCCGAGAACGAGCACCGTGACATGCTGAGTCTCTGGGAAAGCAGAGATCCCCAGTGCTGTTGTGCCTGTGGATAGGCTGCAGGGGGACGGTGAAGACAAGCAAGAGCTTTCAGGGCTGGCACCTTCCTTGTGGGAGAAGGAGCCAGACGTTTGCCTTTTCAGAAAAACTTTCTGCCGAGAACGAGCACCGTGACATGCTGAGTCTCTGGGAAAGCAGAGATCCCCAGTGCTGTTGTGCCTGTGGATAGGCTGCAGGGGGACGGTGAAGACCAGCAAGATCTTTCAGGGCTGGCACCTTCCTTGTGGGAGAAGGAGCCAGACGTTTGCCTTTTCAGAAAAAGTTTCTGCCGAGAACGAGCACCGTGACATGCTGAGTCTCTGGGAAAGCAGAGATCCCCAGTGCTGTTGCGGGTAAAGATAGGCTGCAGAGGGATAGTGAAGACCAGCAAGATCTTTCAGGGCTGGCACCTTCCTTGTGGGAGAAGGAGCCAGACGTTTGCCTTTTCAGAAAAAGGCTCTGCCGAGAGCGAGCACCGTGACATGCTGAGTCTCTGGGAAAGCAGAGATCCCCAGTGCTGTTGTGCCTGTGGATAGGCTGCAGGGGGACGGTGAAGACCAGCAAGATCTTTCAGGGCTGGCACCTTCCTTGTGGGAGAAGGAGCCAGACGTTTGCCTTTTCAGAAAAAGTTTCTGCCGAGAACGAGCACCGTGACATGCTGAGTCTCTGGGAAAGCAGAGATCCCCAGTGCTGTTGCGGCTAAAGATAGGCTGCAGAGGGATAGTGAAGACCTGCAAGAGCTTTCAGGGCTGGCACCTTCCTTGTGGGAGAAGGAGCCAGACGTTTGCCTTTTCAGAAAAAGTTTCTGCCGAGAACGAGCACCGTGACATGCTGAGTCTCTGGGAAAGCAGAGATCCCCAGTGCTGTTGCGGATAAAGATAGGCTGCAGAGGGATAGTGAAGACCTGCAAGAGCTTTCAGGGCTGGCACCTTCCTTGTGGGAGAAGGAGCCAGACGTTTGCCTTTTCAGAAAAAGGCTCTGCCGAGAGCGACCACCGTGACATGCTGAGTCTCTGGGAAAGCAGAGATCCCCAGTGCTGTTGTGCCTGTGGATAGGCTGCAGGGGGACGGTGAAGACCAGCAAGATCTTTCAGGGCTGGCACCTTCCTTGTGGGAGAAGGAGCCAGACGTTTGCCTTTTCAGAAAAAGTTTCTGCCGAGAACGAGCACCGTGACATGCTGAGTCTCTGGGAAAGCAGAGATCCCCAGTGCTGTTGCGGCTAAAGATAGGCTGCAGAGGGATAGTGAAGACCAGCAAGATCTTTCAGGGCTGGCACCTTCCTTGTGGGAGAAGGAGCCAGACGTTTGCCTTTTCAGAAAAAGTTTCTGCCGAGAACGAGCACCGTGACATGCTGAGTCTCTGGGAAAGCAGAGATCCCCAGTGCTGTTGTGCCTGTGGATAGGCTGCAGGGGGACGGTGAAGACCAGCAAGAGCTTTCAGGGCTGGCACCTTCCTTGTGGGAGAAGGAGCCAGACGTTTGCCTTTTCAGAAAAAGGCTCTGCCGAGAGCGACCACCGTGACATGCTGAGTCTCTGGGAAAGCAGAGATCCCCAGTGCTGTTGTGCCTGTGGATAGGCTGCAGGGGGACGGTGAAGACCAGCAAGATCTTTCAGGGCTGGCACCTTCCTTGTGGGAGAAGGAGCCAGACGTTTGCCTTTTCAGAAAAAGTTTCTGCCGAGAACGAGCACCGTGACATGCTGAGTCTCTGGGAAAGCAGAGATCCCCAGTGCTGTTGCGGCTAAAGATAGGCTGCAGAGGGATAGTGAAGACCAGCAAGAGCTTTCAGGGCTGGCACCTTCCTTGTGGGAGAAGGAGCCAGACGTTTGCCTTTTCAGAAAAAGTTTCTGCCGAGAACGAGCACCGTGACATGCTGAGTCTCTGGGAAAGCAGAGATCCCCAGTGCTGTTGTGCCTGTGGATAGGCTGCAGGGGGACGGTGAAGACCAGCAAGATCTTTCAGGGCTGGCACCTTCCTTGTGGGAGAAGGAGCCAGACGTTTGCCTTTTCAGAAAAAGTTTCTGCCGAGAGCGAGCACCATGAGATGCTGAGTCTCTGGGAAAGCAGAGATCCCCAGTGCTGTTGCGGCTATAGGTAGGCTGCAGAGGGATAGTGAAGACCTGCAAGAGCTTTCAGGGCTGGCACCTTCCTTGTGGGAGAAGGAGCCAGACGTTTGCCTTTTCAGAAAAAGGTTCTGCCGAGACCGAGCACCGTGACATGCTGAGTCTCTGGGAAAGCAGAGATCCCCAGTGCTGTTGTGCCTGTGGATAGGCTGCAGGGGGACGGTGAAGACCAGCAAGATCTTTCAGGGCTGGCACCTTCCTTGTGGGAGAAGGAGCCAGACGTTTGCCTTTTCAGAAAAAGTTTCTGCCGAGAACGAGCACCGTGACATGCTGAGTCTCTGGGAAAGCAGAGATCCCCAGTGCTGTTGCGGCTAAAGATAGGCTGCAGAGGGATAGTGAAGACCAGCAAGATCTTTCAGGGCTGGCACCTTCCTTGTGGGAGAAGGAGCCAGACGTTTGCCTTTTCAGAAAAAGTTTCTGCCGAGAACGAGCACCGTGACATGCTGAGTCTCTGGGAAAGCAGAGATCCCCAGTGCTGTTGCGGCTAAAGATAGGCTGCAGAGGGATAGTGAAGACCTGCAAGAGCTTTCAGGGCTGTCACCTTCCTTGTGGGAGAAGGAGCCAGACGTTTGCCTTTTCAGAAAAAGTTTCTGCCGAGAACGAGCACCGTGACATGCTGAGTCTCTGGGAAAGCAGAGATCCCCAGTGCTGTTGTGCCTGTGGATAGGCTGCAGAGGGATAGTGAAGACCAGCAAGATCTTTCAGGGCTGGCACCTTCCTTGTGGGAGAAGGAGCCAGATGTTTGCCTTTTCAGAAAAACTTTCGGCCGAGAACGAGCACCGTGACATGCTGAGTCTCTGGGAAAGCAGAGATCCCCAGTGCTGTTGCGGCTAAAGATAGGCTGCAGAGGGATAGTGAAGACCAGCAAGAGCTTTCAGGGCTGGCACCTTCCTTGTGGGAGAAGGAGCCAGACGTTTGCCTTTTCAGAAAAAGGCTCTGCCGAGAGCGAGCACCGTGACATGCTGAGTCTCTGGGAAAGCAGAGATCCCCAGTGCTGTTGTGCCTGTGGATAGGCTGCAGGGGGACGGTGAAGACCAGCAAGATCTTTCAGGGCTGGCACCTTCCTTGTGGGAGAAGGAGCCAGACGTTTGCCTTTTCAGAAAAAGTTTCTGCCGAGAACGAGCACCGTGACATGCTGAGTCTCTGGGAAAGCAGAGATCCCCAGTGCTGTTGTGCTTGTGGATAGGCTGCAGGGGGATGGTGAAGACCAGCAAGAGCTTTCAGGGCTGGCACCTTCCTTGTGGGAGAAGGAGCCAGACGTTTGCCTTTTCAGAAAAAGGCTCTGCCGAGAGCGAGCACCGTGACATGCTGAGTCTCTGGGAAAGCAGAGATCCCCAGTGCTGTTGCGGCTAAAGATAGGCTGCAGAGGGATAGTGAAGACCTGCAAGAGCTTTCAGGGCTGGCACCTTCCTTGTGGGAGAAGGAGCCAGACGTTTGCCTTTTCAGAAAAAGTTTCTGCCGAGAACGAGCACCGTGACATGCTGAGTCTCTGGGAAAGCAGAGATCCCCAGTGCTGTTGTGCCTGTGGATAGGCTGCAGGGGGACGGTGAAGACCAGCAAGAGCTTTCAGGGCTGGCACCTTCCTTGTGGGAGAAGGAGCCAGACGTTTGCCTTTTCAGAAAAAGGCTCTGCCGAGAGCGAGCACCGTGACATGCTGAGTCTCTGGGAAAGCAGAGATCCCCAGTGCTGTTGTGCCTGTGGATAGGCTGCAGGGGGACGGTGAAGACCAGCAAGAGCTTTCAGGGCTGGCACCTTCCTTGTGGGAGAAGGAGCCAGACGTTTGCCTTTTCAGAAAAAGTTTCTGCCGAGAACGAGCACCGTGACATGCTGAGTCTCTGGGAAAGCAGAGATCCCCAGTGCTGTTGCGGCTAAAGATAGGCTGCAGAGGGATAGTGAAGACCTGCAAGAGCTTTCAGGGCTGGCACCTTCCTTGTGGGAGAAGGAGCCAGACGTTTGCCTTTTCAGAAAAAGTTTCTGCCGAGAACGAGCACCGTGACATGCTGAGTCTCTGGGAAAGCAGAGATCCCCAGTGCTGTTGTGCTTGTGGATAGGCTGCAGGGGGATGGTGAAGACCAGCAAGAGCTTTCAGGGCTGGCACCTTCCTTGTGGGAGAAGGAGCCAGACGTTTGCCTTTTCAGAAAAAGGCTCTGCCGAGAGCGAGCACCGTGACATGCTGAGTCTCTGGGAAAGCAGAGATCCCCAGTGCTGTTGTGCCTGTGGATAGGCTGCAGGGGGACGGTGAAGACCAGCAAGATCTTTCAGGGCTGGCACCTTCCTTGTGGGAGAAGGAGCCAGACGTTTGCCTTTTCAGAAAAAGTTTCTGCCGAGAACGAGCACCGTGACATGCTGAGTCTCTGGGAAAGCAGAGATCCCCAGTGCTGTTGTGCTTGTGGATAGGCTGCAGGGGGATGGTGAAGACCAGCAAGAGCTTTCAGGGCTGGCACCTTCCTTGTGGGAGAAGGAGCCAGACGTTTGCCTTTTCAGAAAAAGGCTCTGCCGAGAGCGAGCACCGTGACATGCTGAGTCTCTGGGAAAGCAGAGATCCCCAGTGCTGTTGCGGCTAAAGATAGGCTGCAGAGGGATAGTGAATACCTGCAAGAGCTTTCAGGGCTGGCACCTTCCTTGTGGGAGAAGGAGCCAGACGTTTGCCTTTTCAGAAAAAGTTTCTGCCGAGAACGAGCACCGTGACATGCTGAGTCTCTGGGAAAGCAGAGATCCCCAGTGCTGTTGTGCCTGTGGATAGGCTGCAGGGGGACGGTGAAGACCAGCAAGAGCTTTCAGGGCTGGCACCTTCCTTGTGGGAGAAGGAGCCAGACGTTTGCCTTTTCAGAAAAAGGCTCTGCCGAGAACGAGCACCGTGACATGCTGAGTCTCTGGGAAAGCAGAGATCCCCAGTGCTGTTGCGGCTAAAGATAGGCTGCAGAGGGATAGTGAAGACCTGCAAGAGCTTTCAGGGCTGGCACCTTCCTTGTGGGAGAAGGAGCCAGACGTTTGCCTTTTCAGAAAAAGTTTCTGCCGAGAACGAGCACCGTGACACGCTGAGTCTCTGGGAAAGCAGAGATCCCCAGTGCTGTTGTGCCTGTGGATAGGCTGCAGGGGGACGGTGAAGACCAGCAAGAGCTTTCAGGGCTGGCACCTTCCTTGTGGGAGAAGGAGCCAGACGTTTGCCTTTTCAGAAAAAGGCTCTGCCGAGAGCGAGCACCGTGACATGCTGAGTCTCTGGGAAAGCAGAGATCCCCAGTGCTGTTGTGCCTGTGGATAGGCTGCAGGGGGACGGTGAAGACCAGCAAGATCTTTCAGGGCTGGCACCTTCCTTGTGGGAGAAGGAGCCAGACGTTTGCCTTTTCAGAAAAAGTTTCTGCCGAGAACGAGCACCGTGACATGCTGAGTCTCTGGGAAAGCAGAGATCCCCAGTGCTGTTGTGCCTGTGGATAGGCTGCAGGGGGACGGTGAAGACCAGCAAGATCTTTCAGGGCTGGCACCTTCCTTGTGGGAGAAGGAGCCAGACGTTTGCCTTTTCAGAAAAAGTTTCTGCCGAGAACGAGCACCGTGACATGCTGAGTCTCTGCGAAAGCAGAGATCCCCAATGCTGTTGTGCCTGTGGATAGGCTGCAGGGGGACGGTGAAGACCAGCAAGAGCTTTCAGGGCTGGCACCTTCCTTGTGGGAGAAGGAGCCAGACGTTTGCCTTTTCAGAAAAAGGTTCTGCCGAGAACGAGCACCGTGACATGCTGAGTCTCTGGGAAAGCAGAGATCCCCAGTGCTGTTGTGCCTGTGGATAGGCTGCAGGGGGACGGTGAAGACCAGCAAGATCTTTCAGGGCTGGCACCTTCCTTGTGGGAGAAGGAGCCAGACGTTTGCCTTTTCAGAAAAAGTTTCTGCCGAGAACGAGCACCGTGACATGCTGAGTCTCTGGGAAAGCAGAGATCCCCAGTGCTGTTGCGGCTAAAGATAGGCTGCAGAGGGATAGTGAAGACCTGCAAGAGCTTTCAGGGCTGGCACCTTCCTTGTGGGAGAAGGAGCCAGACGTTTGCCTTTTCAGAAAAAGTTTCTGCCGAGAACGAGCACCGTGACATGCTGAGTCTCTGGGAAAGCAGAGATCCCCAGTGCTGTTGTGCCTGTGGATAGGCTGCAGGGGGACGGTGAAGACCAGCAAGAGCTTTCAGGGCTGGCACCTTCCTTGTGGGAGAAGGAGCCAGACGTTTGCCTTTTCAGAAAAAGGCTCTGCCGAGAGCGAGCACCGTGACATGCTGAGTCTCTGGGAAAGCAGAGATCCCCAGTGCTGTTGTGCCTGTGGATAGGCTGCAGGGGGACGGTGAAGACCAGCAAGATCTTTCAGGGCTGGCACCTTCCTTGTGGGAGAAGGAGCCAGACGTTTGCCTTTTCAGAAAAAGTTTCTGCCGAGAACGAGCACCGTGACATGCTGAGTCTCTGGGAAAGCAGAGATCCCCAGTGCTGTTGCGGCTAAAGATAGGCTGCAGAGGGATAGTGAAGACCTGCAAGAGCTTTCAGGGCTGGCACCTTCCTTGTGGGAGAAGGAGCCAGACGTTTGCCTTTTCAGAAAAAGGCTCTGCCGAGAGCGAGCACCGTGACATGCTGAGTCTCTGGGAAAGCAGAGATCCCCAGTGCTGTTGTGCCTGTGGATAGGCTGCAGGGGGACGGTGAAGACCAGCAAGAGCTTTCAGGGCTGGCACCTTCCTTGTGGGAGAAGGAGCCAGACGTTTGTCTTTTCAGAAAAAGGCTCTGCCGAGAGCGAGCACCGTGACATGCTGAGTCTCTGGGAAAGCAGAGATCCCCAGTGCTGTTGTGCCTGTGGATAGGCTGCAGGGGGACGGTGAAGACCAGCAAGATCTTTCAGGGCTGGCACCTTCCTTGTGGGAGAAGGAGCCAGACGTTTGCCTTTTCAGAAAAAGTTTCTGCCGAGAACGAGCACCGTGACATGCTGAGTCTCTGGGAAAGCAGAGATCCCCAGTGCTGTTGTGCCTGTGGATAGGCTGCAGGGGGACGGTGAAGACCAGCAAGATCTTTCAGGGCTGGCACCTTCCTTGTGGGAGAAGGAGCCAGACGTTTTCCTTTTCAGAAAAAGTTTCTGCCGAGAACGAGCACCGTGACATGCTGAGTCTCTGCGAAAGCAGAGATCCCCAATGCTGTTGTGCCTGTGGATAGGCTGCAGGGGGACGGTGAAGACCAGCAAGAGCTTTCAGGGCTGGCACCTTCCTTGTGGGAGAAGAAGCCAGACGTTTGCCTTTTCAGAAAAAGGTTCTGCCGAGAACGAGCACCGTGACATGCTGAGTCTCTGGGAAAGCAGAGATCCCCAGTGCTGTTGTGCCTGTGGATAGGCTGCAGGGGGACGGTGAAGACCAGCAAGATCTTTCAGGGCTGGCACCTTCCTTGTGGGAGAAGGAGCCAGACGTTTGCCTTTTCAGAAAAAGTTTCTGCCGAGAACGAGCACCGTGACATGCTGAGTCTCTGGGAAAGCAGAGATCCCCAGTGCTGTTGCAGCTAAAGATAGGCTGCAGAGGGATAGTGAAGACCTGCAAGAGCTTTCAGGGCTGGCACCTTCCTTGTGGGAGAAGGAGCCAGACGTTTTCCTTTTCAGAAAAAGTTTCTGCCGAGAACGAGCACCGTGACATGCTGAGTCTCTGGGAAAGCAGAGATCCCCAGTGCTGTTGTGCCTGTGGATAGGCTGCAGGGGGACGGTGAAGACCAGCAAGAGCTTTCAGGGCTGGCACCTTCCTTGTGGGAGAAGGAGCCAGACGTTTGCCTTTTCAGAAAAAGGCTCTGCCGAGAGCGAGCACCGTGACATGCTGAGTCTCTGGGAAAGCAGAGATCCCCAGTGCTGTTGTGCCTGTGGATAGGCTGCAGGGGGACGGTGAAGACCAGCAAGATCTTTCAGGGCTGGCACCTTCCTTGTGGGAGAAGGAGCCAGACGTTTGCCTTTTCAGAAAAAGTTTCTGCCGAGAACGAGCACCGTGACATGCTGAGTCTCTGGGAAAGCAGAGATCCCCAGTGCTGTTGCGGCTAAAGATAGGCTGCAGAGGGATAGTGAAGACCTGCAAGAGCTTTCAGGGCTGGCACCTTCCTTGTGGGAGAAGGAGCCAGACGTTTGCCTTTTCAGAAAAAGTTTCTGCCGAGAACGAGCACCGTGACATGCTGAGTCTCTGGGAAAGCAGAGATCCCCAGTGCTGTTGTGCCTGTGGATAGGCTGCAGGGGGACGGTGAAGACCAGCAAGAGCTTTCAGGGCTGGCACCTTCCTTGTGGGAGAAGGAGCCAGACGTTTGCCTTTTCAGAAAAAGGCTCTGCCGAGAGCGAGCACCGTGACATGCTGAGTCTCTGGGAAAGCAGAGATCCCCAGTGCTGTTGTGCCTGTGGATAGGCTGCAGGGGGACGGTGAAGACCAGCAAGATCTTTCAGGGCTGGCACCTTCCTTGTGGGAGAAGGAGCCAGACGTTTGCCTTTTCAGAAAAAGTTTCTGCCGAGAACGAGCACCGTGACATGCTGAGTCTCTGGGAAAGCAGAGATCCCCAGTGCTGTTGCGGCTAAAGATAGGCTGCAGAGGGATAGTGAAGACCTGCAAGAGCTTTCAGGGCTGGCACCTTCCTTGTGGGAGAGGAGCCAGATGTTTGCCTTTTCAGAAAAAGGCTCTGCCGAGAGCGAGCACCGTGACATGCTGAGTCTCTGGGAAAGCAGAGATCCCCAGTGCTGTTGTGCCTGTGGATAGGCTGCAGGGGGACGGTGAAGACCAGCAAGAGCTTTCAGGGCTGGCACCTTCCTTGTGGGAGAAGGAGCCAGACGTTTGTCTTTTCTGAAAAAGGCTCTGCCGAGAGCGAGCACCGTGACATGCTGAGTCTCTGGGAAAGCAGAGATCCCCAGTGCTGTTGTGCCTGTGGATAGGCTGCAGGGGGACGGTGAAGACCAGCAAGATCTTTCAGGGCTGGCACCTTCCTTGTGGGAGAAGGAGCCAGACGTTTGCCTTTTCAGAAAAAGTTTCTGCCGAGAACGAGCACCGTGACATGCTGAGTCTCTGGGAAAGCAGAGATCCCCAGTGCTGTTGTGCCTGTGGATAGGCTGCAGGGGGACGGTGAAGACCAGCAAGATCTTTCAGGGCTGGCACCTTCCTTGTGGGAGAAGGAGCCAGACGTTTTCCTTTTCAGAAAAAGTTTCTGCCGAGAACGAGCACCGTGACATGCTGAGTCTCTGCGAAAGCAGAGATCCCCAATGCTGTTGTGCCTGTGGATAGGCTGCAGGGGGACGGTGAAGACCAGCAAGAGCTTTCAGGGCTGGCACCTTCCTTGTGGGAGAAGAAGCCAGACGTTTGCCTTTTCAGAAAAAGGTTCTGCCGAGAACGAGCACCGTGACATGCTGAGTCTCTGGGAAAGCAGAGATCCCCAGTGCTGTTGTGCCTGTGGATAGGCTGCAGGGGGACGGTGAAGACCAGCAAGATCTTTCAGGGCTGGCACCTTCCTTGTGGGAGAAGGAGCCAGACGTTTGCCTTTTCAGAAAAAGTTTCTGCCGAGAACGAGCACCGTGACATGCTGAGTCTCTGGGAAAGCAGAGATCCCCAGTGCTGTTGCGGCTAAAGATAGGCTGCAGAGGGATAGTGAAGACCTGCAAGAGCTTTCAGGGCTGGCACCTTCCTTGTGGGAGAAGGAGCCAGACGTTTGCCTTTTCAGAAAAAGTTTCTGCCGAGAACGAGCACCGTGACATGCTGAGTCTCTGGGAAAGCAGAGATCCCCAGTGCTGTTGTGCCTGTGGATAGGCTGCAGGGGGACGGTGAAGACCAGCAAGAGCTTTCAGGGCTGGCACCTTCCTTGTGGGAGAAGGAGCCAGACGTTTGCCTTTTCAGAAAAAGGCTCTGCCGAGAGCGAGCACCGTGACATGCTGAGTCTCTGGGAAAGCAGAGATCCCCAGTGCTGTTGTGCCTGTGGATAGGCTGCAGGGGGACGGTGAAGACCAGCAAGATCTTTCAGGGCTGGCACCTTCCTTGTGGGAGAAGGAGCCAGACGTTTGCCTTTTCAGAAAAAGTTTCTGCCGAGAACGAGCACCGTGACATGCTGAGTCTCTGGGAAAGCAGAGATCCCCAGTGCTGTTGCGGCTAAAGATAGGCTGCAGAGGGATAGTGAAGACCTGCAAGAGCTTTCAGGGCTGGCACCTTCCTTGTGGGAGAAGGAGCCAGACGTTTGCCTTTTCAGAAAAAGTTTCTGCCGAGAACGAGCACCGTGACACGCTGAGTCTCTGGGAAAGCAGAGATCCCCAGTGCTGTTGTGCCTGTGGATAGGCTGCAGGGGGACGGTGAAGACCAGCAAGAGCTTTCAGGGCTGGCACCTTCCTTGTGGGAGAAGGAGCCAGACGTTTGCCTTTTCAGAAAAAGGCTCTGCCGAGAACGAGCACCGTGACATGCTGAGTCTCTGGGAAAGCAGAGATCCCCAGTGCTGTTGTGCCTGTGGATAGGCTGCAGGGGGACGGTGAAGACCAGCAAGAGCTTTCAGGGCTGGCACCTTCCTTGTGGGAGAAGGAGCCAGACGTTTGCCTTTTCAGAAAAAGTTTCTGCCGAGAACGAGCACCGTGACATGCTGAGTCTCTGGGAAAGCAGAGATCCCCAGTGCTGTTGTGCCTGTGGATAGGCTGCAGGGGGACGGTGAAGACCAGCAAGATCTTTCAGGGCTGGCACCTTCCTTGTGGGAGAAGGAGCCAGACGTTTTCCTTTTCAGAAAAAGTTTCTGCCGAGAACGAGCACCGTGACATGCTGAGTCTCTGCGAAAGCAGAGATCCCCAATGCTGTTGTGCCTGTGGATAGGCTGCAGGGGGACGGTGAAGACCAGCAAGAGCTTTCAGGGCTGGCACCTTCCTTGTGGGAGAAGAAGCCAGACGTTTGCCTTTTCAGAAAAAGTTTCTGCCGAGAACGAGCACCGTGACATGCTGAGTCTCTGGGAAAGCAGAGATCCCCAGTGCTGTTGTGCCTGTGGATAGGCTGCAGGGGGACGGTGAAGACCAGCAAGAGCTTTCAGGGCTGGCACCTTCCTTGTGGGAGAAGGAGCCAGACGTTTGCCTTTTCAGAAAAAGGCTCTGCCGAGAGCGAGCACCGTGACATGCTGAGTCTCTGGGAAAGCAGAGATCCCCAGTGCTGTTGTGCCTGTGGATAGGCTGCAGGGGGACGGTGAAGACCAGCAAGATCTTTCAGGGCTGGCACCTTCCTTGTGGGAGAAGGAGCCAGACGTTTGCCTTTTCAGAAAAAGTTTCTGCCGAGAACGAGCACCGTGACATGCTGAGTCTCTGGGAAAGCAGAGATCCCCAGTGCTGTTGCGGCTAAAGATAGGCTGCAGAGGGATAGTGAAGACCTGCAAGAGCTTTCAGGGCTGGCACCTTCCTTGTGGGAGAAGGAGCCAGACGTTTGCCTTTTCAGAAAAAGGCTCTGCCGAGAGCGAGCACCGTGACATGCTGAGTCTCTGGGAAAGCAGAGATCCCCAGTGCTGTTGTGCCTGTGGATAGGCTGCAGGGGGACGGTGAAGACCAGCAAGAGCTTTCAGGGCTGGCACCTTCCTTGTGGGAGAAGGAGCCAGACGTTTGTCTTTTCAGAAAAAGGCTCTGCCGAGAGCGAGCACCGTGACATGCTGAGTCTCTGGGAAAGCAGAGATCCCCAGTGCTGTTGTGCCTGTGGATAGGCTGCAGGGGGACGGTGAAGACCAGCAAGATCTTTCAGGGCTGGCACCTTCCTTGTGGGAGAAGGAGCCAGACGTTTGCCTTTTCAGAAAAAGTTTCTGCCGAGAACGAGCACCGTGACATGCTGAGTCTCTGGGAAAGCAGAGATCCCCAGTGCTGTTGTGCCTGTGGATAGGCTGCAGGGGGACGGTGAAGACCAGCAAGATCTTTCAGGGCTGGCACCTTCCTTGTGGGAGAAGGAGCCAGACGTTTTCCTTTTCAGAAAAAGTTTCTGCCGAGAACGAGCACCGTGACATGCTGAGTCTCTGCGAAAGCAGAGATCCCCAGTGCTGTTGTGCCTGTGGATAGGCTGCAGGGGGACGGTGAAGACCAGCAAGAGCTTTCAGGGCTGGCACCTTCCTTGTGGGAGAAGGAGCCAGACGTTTGCCTTTTCAGAAAAAGTTTCTGCCGAGAACGAGCACCGTGACATGCTGAGTCTCTGGGAAAGCAGAGATCCCCAGTGCTGTTGCGGCTAAAGATAGGCTGCAGAGGGATAGTGAAGACCTGCAAGAGCTTTCAGGGCTGGCACCTTCCTTGTGGGAGAAGGAGCCAGACGTTTTCCTTTTCAGAAAAAGTTTCTGCCGAGAACGAGCACCGTGACATGCTGAGTCTCTGGGAAAGCAGAGATCCCCAGTGCTGTTGTGCCTGTGGATAGGCTGCAGGGGGACGGTGAAGACCAGCAAGAGCTTTCAGGGCTGGCACCTTCCTTGTGGGAGAAGGAGCCAGACGTTTGCCTTTTCAGAAAAAGGCTCTGCCAAGAGCGAGCACCGTGACATGCTGAGTCTCTGGGAAAGCAGAGATCCCCAGTGCTGTTGTGCCTGTGGATAGGCTGCAGGGGGACGGTGAAGACCAGCAAGATCTTTCAGGGCTGGCACCTTCCTTGTGGGAGAAGGAGCCAGACGTTTGCCTTTTCAGAAAAAGTTTCTGCCGAGAACGAGCACCGTGACATGCTGAGTCTCTGGGAAAGCAGAGATCCCCAGTGCTGTTGCGGCTAAAGATAGGCTGCAGAGGGATAGTGAAGACCTGCAAGAGCTTTCAGGGCTGGCACCTTCCTTGTGGGAGAAGGAGCCAGACGTTTGCCTTTTCAGAAAAAGTTTCTGCCGAGAACGAGCACCGTGACATGCTGAGTCTCTGGGAAAGCAGAGATCCCCAGTGCTGTTGTGCCTGTGGATAGGCTGCAGGGGGACGGTGAAGACCAGCAAGAGCTTTCAGGGCTGGCACCTTCCTTGTGGGAGAAGGAGCCAGACGTTTGCCTTTTCAGAAAAAGGCTCTGCCGAGAGCGAGCACCGTGACATGCTGAGTCTCTGGGAAAGCAGAGATCCCCAGTGCTGTTGTGCCTGTGGATAGGCTGCAGGGGGACGGTGAAGACCAGCAAGATCTTTCAGGGCTGGCACCTTCCTTGTGGGAGAAGGAGCCAGACGTTTGCCTTTTCAGAAAAAGTTTCTGCCGAGAACGAGCACCGTGACATGCTGAGTCTCTGGGAAAGCAGAGATCCCCAGTGCTGTTGCGGCTAAAGATAGGCTGCAGAGGGATAGTGAAGACCTGCAAGAGCTTTCAGGGCTGGCACCTTCCTTGTGGGAGAAGGAGCCAGACGTTTGCCTTTTCAGAAAAAGGCTCTGCCGAGAGCGAGCACCGTGACATGCTGAGTCTCTGGGAAAGCAGAGATCCCCAGTGCTGTTGTGCCTGTGGATAGGCTGCAGGGGGACGGTGAAGACCAGCAAGAGCTTTCAGGGCTGGCACCTTCCTTGTGGGAGAAGGAGCCAGACGTTTGTCTTTTCAGAAAAAGGCTCTGCCGAGAGCGAGCACCGTGACATGCTGAGTCTCTGGGAAAGCAGAGATCCCCAGTGCTGTTGTGCCTGTGGATAGGCTGCAGGGGGACGGTGAAGACCAGCAAGATCTTTCAGGGCTGGCACCTTCCTTGTGGGAGAAGGAGCCAGACGTTTGCCTTTTCAGAAAAAGTTTCTGCCGAGATCGAGCACCGTGACATGCTGAGTCTCTGGGAAAGCAGAGATCCCCAGTGCTGTTGTGCCTGTGGATAGGCTGCAGGGGGACGGTGAAGACCAGCAAGATCTTTCAGGGCTGGCACCTTCCTGGTGGGAGAAGGAGCCAGACGTTTTCCTTTTCAGAAAAAGTTTCTGCCGAGAACGAGCACCGTGACATGCTGAGTCTCTGCGAAAGCAGAGATCCCCAATGCTGTTGTGCCTGTGGATAGGCTGCAGGGGGACGGTGAAGACCAGCAAGAGCTTTCAGGGCTGGCACCTTCCTTGTGGGAGAAGAAGCCAGACGTTTGCCTTTTCAGAAAAAGGTTCTGCCGAGAACGAGCACCGTGACATGCTGAGTCTCTGGGAAAGCAGAGATCCCCAGTGCTGTTGTGCCTGTGGATAGGCTGCAGGGGGACGGTGAAGACCAGCAAGATCTTTCAGGGCTGGCACCTTCCTTGTGGGAGAAGGAGCCAGACGTTTGCCTTTTCAGAAAAAGTTTCTGCCGAGAACGAGCACCGTGACATGCTGAGTCTCTGGGAAAGCAGAGATCCCCAGTGCTGTTGCGGCTAAAGATAGGCTGCAGAGGGATAGTGAAGACCTGCAAGAGCTTTCAGGGCTGGCACCTTCCTTGTGGGAGAAGGAGCCAGACGTTTGCCTTTTCAGAAAAAGTTTCTGCCGAGAACGAGCACCGTGACATGCTGAGTCTCTGGGAAAGCAGAGATCCCCAGTGCTGTTGTGCCTGTGGATAGGCTGCAGGGGGACGGTGAAGACCAGCAAGAGCTTTCAGGGCTGGCACCTTCCTTGTGGGAGAAGGAGCCAGACGTTTGCCTTTTCAGAAAAAGGCTCTGCCGAGAGCGAGCACCGTGACATGCTGAGTCTCTGGGAAAGCAGAGATCCCCAGTGCTGTTGTGCCTGTGGATAGGCTGCAGGGGGACGGTGAAGACCAGCAAGATCTTTCAGGGCTGGCACCTTCCTTGTGGGAGAAGGAGCCAGACGTTTGCCTTTTCAGAAAAAGTTTCTGCCGAGAACGAGCACCGTGACATGCTGAGTCTCTGGGAAAGCAGAGATCCCCAGTGCTGTTGCGGCTAAAGATAGGCTGCAGAGGGATAGTGAAGACCTGCAAGAGCTTTCAGGGCTGGCACCTTCCTTGTGGGAGAAGGAGCCAGACGTTTGCCTTTTCAGAAAAAGTTTCTGCCGAGAACGAGCACCGTGACACGCTGAGTCTCTGGGAAAGCAGAGATCCCCAGTGCTGTTGTGCCTGTGGATAGGCTGCAGGGGGACGGTGAAGACCAGCAAGAGCTTTCAGGGCTGGCACCTTCCTTGTGGGAGAAGGAGCCAGACGTTTGCCTTTTCAGAAAAAGGCTCTGCCGAGAACGAGCACCGTGACATGCTGAGTCTCTGGGAAAGCAGAGATCCCCAGTGCTGTTGTGCCTGTGGATAGGCTGCAGGGGGACGGTGAAGACCAGCAAGAGCTTTCAGGGCTGGCACCTTCCTTGTGGGAGAAGGAGCCAGACGTTTGCCTTTTCAGAAAAAGTTTCTGCCGAGAACGAGCACCGTGACATGCTGAGTCTCTGGGAAAGCAGAGATCCCCAGTGCTGTTGTGCCTGTGGATAGGCTGCAGGGGGACGGTGAAGACCAGCAAGATCTTTCAGGGCTGGCACCTTCCTTGTGGGAGAAGGAGCCAGACGTTTGCCTTTTCAGAAAAAGTTTCTGCCGAGAACGAGCACCGTGACATGCTGAGTCTCTGGGAAAGCAGAGATCCCCAGTGCTGTTGCGGCTAAAGATAGGCTGCAGAGGGATAGTGAAGACCAGCAAGATCTTTCAGGGCTGGCACCTTCTTTGTGGGAGAAGGAGCCAGACGTTTGCCTTTTCAGAAAAAGTTTCTGCCGAGAACGAGCACCGTGACATGCTGAGTCTCTGGGAAAGCAGAGATCCCCAGTGCTGTTGCGGCTAAAGATAGGCTGCAGAGGGATAGTGAAGACCAGCAAGATCTTTCAGGGCTGGCACCTTCCTTGTGGGAGAAGGAGCCAGACGTTTGCCTTTTCAGAAAAAGGCTCTGCCGAGAACGAGCACCGTGACATGCTGAGTCTCTGGGAAAGCAGAGATCCCCAGTGCTGTTGCGGCTAAAGATAGGCTGCAGAGGGATAGTGAAGACCTGCAAGAGCTTTCAGGGCTGGCACCTTCCTTGTGGGAGAAGGAGCCAGACGTTTGCCTTTTCAGAAAAAGTTTCTGACGAGAACGAGCACCGTGACACGCTGAGTCTCTGGGAAAGCAGAGATCCCCAGTGCTGTTGTGCCTGTGGATAGGCTGCAGGGGGACGGTGAAGACCAGCAAGATCTTTCAGGGCTGGCACCTTCCTTGTGGGAGAAGGAGCCAGACGTTTGCCTTTTCAGAAAAAGTTTCTGCCGAGAACGAGCACCGTGACATGCTGAGTCTCTGGGAAAGCAGAGATCCCCAGTGCTGTTGCGGCTAAAGATAGGCTGCAGAGGGATAGTGAAGACCTGCAAGAGCTTTCAGGGCTGGCACCTTCCTTGTGGGAGAAGGAGCCAGACGTTTGCCTTTTCAGAAAAAGTTTCTGCCGAGAACGAGCACCGTGACACGCTGAGTCTCTGGGAAAGCAGAGATCCCCAGTGCTGTTGTGCCTGTGGATAGGCTGCAGGGGGACGGTGAAGACCAGCAAGATCTTTCAGGGCTGGCACCTTCCTTGTGGGAGAAGGAGCCAGATGTTTGCCTTTTCAGAAAAACTTTCGGCCGAGAACGAGCACCGTGACATGCTGAGTCTCTGGGAAAGCAGAGATCCCCAGTGCTGTTGCGGCTAAAGATAGGCTGCAGAGGGATAGTGAAGACCAGCAAGAGCTTTCAGGGCTGGCACCTTCCTTGTGGGAGAAGGAGCCAGACGTTTGCCTTTTCAGAAAAAGGCTCTGCCGAGAGCGAGCACCGTGACATGCTGAGTCTCTGGGAAAGCAGAGATCCCCAGTGCTGTTGTGCCTGTGGATAGGCTGCAGGGGGACGGTGAAGACCAGCAAGATCTTTCAGGGCTGGCACCTTCCTTGTGGGAGAAGGAGCCAGACGTTTGCCTTTTCAGAAAAAGTTTCTGCCGAGAACGAGCACCGTGACATGCTGAGTCTCTGGGAAAGCAGAGATCCCCAGTGCTGTTGCGGCTAAAGATAGGCTGCAGAGGGATAGTGAAGACCAGCAAGATCTTTCAGGGCTGGCACCTTCCTTGTGGGAGAAGGAGCCAGACGTTTGCCTTTTCAGAAAAAGTTTCTGCCGAGAACGAGCACCGTGACATGCTGAGTCTCTGGGAAAGCAGAGATCCCCAGTGCTGTTGTGCTTGTGGATAGGCTGCAGGGGGATGGTGAAGACCAGCAAGAGCTTTCAGGGCTGGCACCTTCCTTGTGGGAGAAGGAGCCAGACGTTTGCCTTTTCAGAAAAAGGCTCTGCCGAGAGCGAGCACCGTGACATGCTGAGTCTCTGGGAAAGCAGAGATCCCCAGTGCTGTTGTGCCTGTGGATAGGCTGCAGGGGGACGGTGAAGACCAGCAAGATCTTTCAGGGCTGGCACCTTCCTTGTGGGAGAAGGAGCCAGACGTTTGCCTTTTCAGAAAAAGTTTCTGCCGAGAACGAGCACCGTGACATGCTGAGTCTCTGGGAAAGCAGAGATCCCCAGTGCTGTTGTGCTTGTGGATAGGCTGCAGGGGGATGGTGAAGACCAGCAAGAGCTTTCAGGGCTGGCACCTTCCTTGTGGGAGAAGGAGCCAGACGTTTGCCTTTTCAGAAAAAGGCTCTGCCGAGAGCGAGCACCGTGACATGCTGAGTCTCTGGGAAAGCAGAGATCCCCAGTGCTGTTGCGGCTAAAGATAGGCTGCAGAGGGATAGTGAATACCTGCAAGAGCTTTCAGGGCTGGCACCTTCCTTGTGGGAGAAGGAGCCAGACGTTTGCCTTTTCAGAAAAAGTTTCTGCCGAGAACGAGCACCGTGACATGCTGAGTCTCTGGGAAAGCAGAGATCCCCAGTGCTGTTGTGCCTGTGGATAGGCTGCAGGGGGACGGTGAAGACCAGCAAGAGCTGTCAGGGCTGGCACCTTCCTTGTGGGAGAAGGAGCCAGACGTTTGCCTTTTCAGAAAAAGGCTCTGCCGAGAACGAGCACCGTGACATGCTGAGTCTCTGGGAAAGCAGAGATCCCCAGTGCTGTTGCGGCTAAAGATAGGCTGCAGAGGGATAGTGAAGACCTGCAAGAGCTTTCAGGGCTGGCACCTTCCTTGTGGGAGAAGGAGCCAGACGTTTGCCTTTTCAGAAAAAGTTTCTGCCGAGAACGAGCACCGTGACACGCTGAGTCTCTGGGAAAGCAGAGATCCCCAGTGCTGTTGTGCCTGTGGATAGGCTGCAGGGGGACGGTGAAGACCAGCAAGAGCTTTCAGGGCTGGCACCTTCCTTGTGGGAGAAGGAGCCAGACGTTTGCCTTTTCAGAAAAAGGCTCTGCCGAGAGCGAGCACCGTGACATGCTGAGTCTCTGGGAAAGCAGAGATCCCCAGTGCTGTTGTGCCTGTGGATAGGCTGCAGGGGGACGGTGAAGACCAGCAAGATCTTTCAGGGCTGGCACCTTCCTTGTGGGAGAAGGAGCCAGACGTTTGCCTTTTCAGAAAAAGTTTCTGCCGAGAACGAGCACCGTGACATGCTGAGTCTCTGGGAAAGCAGAGATCCCCAGTGCTGTTGTGCCTGTGGATAGGCTGCAGGGGGACGGTGAAGACCAGCAAGATCTTTCAGGGCTGGCACCTTCCTTGTGGGAGAAGGAGCCAGACGTTTGCCTTTTCAGAAAAAGTTTCTGCCGAGAACGAGCACCGTGACATGCTGAGTCTCTGCGAAAGCAGAGATCCCCAATGCTGTTGTGCCTGTGGATAGGCTGCAGGGGGACGGTGAAGACCAGCAAGAGCTTTCAGGGCTGGCACCTTCCTTGTGGGAGAAGGAGCCAGACGTTTGCCTTTTCAGAAAAAGGTTCTGCCGAGAACGAGCACCGTGACATGCTGAGTCTCTGGGAAAGCAGAGATCCCCAGTGCTGTTGTGCCTGTGGATAGGCTGCAGGGGGACGGTGAAGACCAGCAAGATCTTTCAGGGCTGGCACCTTCCTTGTGGGAGAAGGAGCCAGACGTTTGCCTTTTCAGAAAAAGTTTCTGCCGAGAACGCTCACCGTGGATCATGCTGAGTCTCTGGGAAAGCAGAGATCCCCAGTGCTGTTGCGGCTAAAGATAGGCTGCAGAGGGATAGTGAAGACCTGCAAGAGCTTTCAGGGCTGGCACCTTCCTTGTGGGAGAAGGAGCCAGACGTTTGCCTTTTTCAGAAAAAGTTTCTGCCGAGAACGAGCACCGTGACATGCTGAGTCCTCTGGGAAAGCAGAGATCCCCAGTGCTGTTGTGCCTGTGGATAGGCTGCAGGGGGACGGTGAAGACCAGCAAGAGCTTTCAGGGCTGGCACCTTCCTTGTGGAGGAGCCAGACGTTTGCCTTTTCAGAAAAAGGCTCTGCCGAGAGCGAGCACCGTGACATGCTGAGTCTCTGGGAAAGCAGAGATCCCCAGTGCTGTTGTGCCTGTGGATAGGCTGCAGGGGGACGGTGAAGACCAGCAAGATCTTTCAGGGCTGGCACCTTCCTTGTGGGAGAAGGAGCCAGACGTTTGCCTTTTCAGAAAAAGTTTCTGCCGAGAACGAGCACCGTGACATGCTGAGTCTCTGGGAAAGCAGAGATCCCCAGTGCTGTTGTGCCTGTGGATAGGCTGCAGGGGGACGGTGAAGACCAGCAAGAGCTTTCAGGGCTGGCACCTTCCTTGTGGGAGAAGGAGCCAGACGTTTGCCTTTTCAGAAAAAGGCTCTGCCGAGAGCGAGCACCGTGACATGCTGAGTCTCTGGGAAAGCAGAGATCCCCAGTGCTGTTGTGCCTGTGGACAGGCTGCAGGGGGACGGTGAAGACCAGCAAGATCTTTCAGGGCTGGCACCTTCCTTGTGGGAGAAGGAGCCAGACGTTTGCCTTTTCAGAAAAAGTTTCTGCCGAGAACGAGCACCGTGACATGCTGAGTCTCTGGGAAAGCAGAGATCCCCAGTGCTGTTGCGGCTAAAGATAGGCTGCAGAGGGATAGTGAAGACCTGCAAGAGCTTTCAGGGCTGGCACCTTCCTTGTGGGAGAAGGAGCCAGACGTTTGCCTTTTCAGAAAAAGTTTCTGCCGAGAACGAGCACCGTGACATGCTGAGTCTCTGGGAAAGCAGAGATCCCCAGTGCTGTTGTGCCTGTGGATAGGCTGCAGGGGGACGGTGAAGACCAGCAAGATCTTTCAGGGCTGGCACCTTCCTTGTGGGAGAAGGAGCCAGACGTTTGCCTTTTCAGAAAAAGTTTCTGCCGAGAACGAGCACCGTGACATGCTGAGTCTCTGGGAAAGCAGAGATCCCCAGTGCTGTTGCGGCTAAAGATAGGCTGCAGAGGGATAGTGAAGACCAGCAAGATCTTTCAGGGCTGGCTCCTTCTTTGTGGGAGAAGGAGCCAGACGTTTGCCTTTTCAGAAAAAGTTTCTGCCGAGAACGAGCACCGTGACATGCTGAGTCTCTGGGAAAGCAGAGATCCCCAGTGCTGTTGCGGCTAAAGATAGGCTGCAGAGGGATAGTGAAGACCAGCAAGATCTTTCAGGGCTGGCACCTTCCTTGTGGGAGAAGGAGCCAGACGTTTGCCTTTTCAGAAAAAGGCTCTGCCGAGAACGAGCACCATGAGATGCTGAGTCTCTGGGAAAGCAGAGATCCCCAGTGCTGTTGCGGCTAAAGATAGGCTGCAGAGGGATAGTGAAGACCTGCAAGAGCTTTCAGGGCTGGCACCTTCCTTGTGGGAGAAGGAGCCAGACGTTTGCCTTTTCAGAAAAAGGTTCTGCCGAGAACGAGCACCGTGACATGCTGAGTCTCTGGGAAATCAGAGATCCCCAGTGCTGTTGTGCCTGTGGATAGGCTGCAGAGGGATAGTGAAGACCAGCAAGATCTTTCAGGGCTGGCACCTTCCTTGTGGGAGAAGGAGCCAGACGTTTGCCTTTTCAGAAAAAGTTTCTGCCGAGAACGAGCACCGTGACATGCTGAGTCTCTGGGAAAGCAGAGATCCCCAGTGCTGTTGCGGCTAAAGATAGGCTGCAGAGGGATAGTGAAGACCAGCAAGAGCTTTCAGGGCTGGCACCTTCCTTGTGGGAGAAGGAGCCAGACGTTTGCCTTTTCAGAAAAAGGCTCTGCCGAGAGCGAGCACCGTGACATGCTGAGTCTCTGGGAAAGCAGAGATCCCCAGTGCTGTTGTGCCTGTGGATAGGCTGCAGGGGGACGGTGAAGACCAGCAAGATCTTTCAGGGCTGGCACCTTCCTTGTGGGAGAAGGAGCCAGACGTTTGCCTTTTCAGAAAAAGTTTCTGCCGAGAACGAGCACCGTGACATGCTGAGTCTCTGGGAAAGCAGAGATCCCCAGTGCTGTTGTGCCTGTGGATAGGCTGCAGGGGGACGGTGAAGACCAGCAAGAGCTTTCAGGGCTGGCACCTTCCTTGTGGGAGAAGGAGCCAGACGTTTGCCTTTTCAGAAAAAGGCTCTGCCGAGAGCGAGCACCGTGACATGCTGAGTCTCTGGGAAAGCAGAGATCCCCAGTGCTGTTGTGCCTGTGGACAGGCTGCAGGGGGACGGTGAAGACCAGCAAGATCTTTCAGGGCTGGCACCTTCCTTGTGGGAGAAGGAGCCAGACGTTTGCCTTTTCAGAAAAAGTTTCTGCCGAGAACGAGCACCGTGACATGCTGAGTCTCTGGGAAAGCAGAGATCCCCAGTGCTGTTGCGGCTAAAGATAGGCTGCAGAGGGATAGTGAAGACCTGCAAGAGCTTTCAGGGCTGGCACCTTCCTTGTGGGAGAAGGAGCCAGACGTTTGCCTTTTCAGAAAAAGTTTCTGCCGAGAACGAGCACCGTGACACGCTGAGTCTCTGGGAAAGCAGAGATCCCCAGTGCTGTTGTGCCTGTGGATAGGCTGCAGGGGGACGGTGAAGACCAGCAAGAGCTTTCAGGGCTGGCACCTTCCTTGTGGGAGAAGGAGCCAGACGTTTGCCTTTTCAGAAAAAGGCTCTGCCGAGAACGAGCACCGTGACATGCTGAGTCTCTGGGAAAGCAGAGATCCCCAGTGCTGTTGTGCCTGTGGATAGGCTGCAGGGGGACGGTGAAGACCAGCAAGAGCTTTCAGGGCTGGCACCTTCCTTGTGGGAGAAGGAGCCAGACGTTTGCCTTTTGAGAAAAAGTTTCTGCCGAGAACGAGCACCGTGACATGCTGAGTCTCTGGGAAAGCAGAGATCCCCAGTGCTGTTGTGCCTGTGGATAGGCTGCAGGGGGACGGTGAAGACCAGCAAGATCTTTCAGGGCTGGCACCTTCCTTGTGGGAGAAGGAGCCAGACGTTTGCCTTTTCAGAAAAAGTTTCTGCCGAGAACGAGCACCGTGACATGCTGAGTCTCTGGGAAAGCAGAGATCCCCAGTGCTGTTGCGGCTAAAGATAGGCTGCAGAGGGATAGTGAAGACCAGTAAGATCTTTCAGGGCTGGCACCTTCCTTGTGGGAGAAGGAGCCAGACGTTTGCCTTTTCAGAAAAAGTTTCTGCCGAGAGGGAGCACCGTGACATGCTGAGTCTCTGGGAAAGCAGAGATACCCAGTGCTGTTGTGCCTGTGGATAGGCTGCAGGGGGACGGTGAAGACCAGCAAGATCTTTCAGGGCTGGCACCTTCCTTGTGGGAGAAGGAGCCAGACGTTTGCCTTTTCAGAAAAAGTTTCTGCCGAGAACGAGCACCGTGACATGCTGAGTCTCTGGGAAAGCAGAGATCCCCAGTGCTGTTGTGCCTGTGGATAGGCTGCAGGGGGACGGTGAAGACCAGCAAGAGCTTTCAGGGCTGGCACCTACCTTGTGGGAGAAGGAGCCAGACGTTTGCCTTTTCAGAAAAAGTTTCTGCCGAGAACGAGCACCGTGACATGCTGAGTCTCTGGGAAAGCAGAGATCCCCAGTGCTGTTGTGCCTGTGGATAGGCTGCAGGGGGACGGTGAAGACCAGCAAGATCTTTCAGGGCTGGCACCTTCCTTGTGGGAGAAGGAGCCAGACGTTTGCCTTTTCAGAAAAAGTTTCTGCCGAGAACGAGCACCGTGACATGCTGAGTCTCTGGGAAAGCAGAGATCCCCAGTGCTGTTGCGGCTAAAGATAGGCTGCAGAGGGATAGTGAAGACCTGCAAGAGCTTTCAGGGCTGGCACCTTCCTTGTGGGAGAAGGAGCCAGACGTTTGCCTTTTCAGAAAAAGTTTCTGCCGAGAACGAGCACCGTGACATGCTGAGTCTCTGGGAAAGCAGAGATCCCCAGTGCTGTTGTGCCTGTGGATAGGCTGCAGGGGGACGGTGAAGACCAGCAAGATCTTTCAGGGCTGGCACCTTCCTTGTGGGAGAAGGAGCCAGACGTTTGCCTTTTCAGAAAAAGTTTCTGCCGAGAACGAGCACCGTGACATGCTGAGTCTCTGGGAAAGCAGAGATCCCCAGTGCTGTTGCGGCTAAAGATAGGCTGCAGAGGGATAGTGAAGACCAGCAAGATCTTTCAGGGCTGGCACCTTCTTTGTGGGAGAAGGAGCCAGACGTTTGCCTTTTCAGAAAAAGTTTCTGCCGAGAACGAGCACCGTGACATGCTGAGTCTCTGGGAAAGCAGAGATCCCCAGTGCTGTTGCGGCTAAAGATAGGCTGCAGAGGGATAGTGAAGACCAGCAAGATCTTTCAGGGCTGGCACCTTCCTTGTGGGAGAAGGAGCCAGACGTTTGCCTTTTCAGAAAAAGGCTCTGCCGAGAACGAGCACCATGAGATGCTGAGTCTCTGGGAAAGCAGAGATCCCCAGTGCTGTTGCGGCTAAAGATAGGCTGCAGAGGGATAGTGAAGACCTGCAAGAGCTTTCAGGGCTGGCACCTTCCTTGTGGGAGAAGGAGCCAGACGTTTGCCTTTTCAGAAAAAGGTTCTGCCGAGAACGAGCACCGTGACATGCTGAGTCTCTGGGAAATCAGAGATCCCCAGTGCTGTTGTGCCTGTGGATAGGCTGCAGAGGGATAGTGAAGACCAGCAAGATCTTTCAGGGCTGGCACCTTCCTTGTGGGAGAAGGAGCCAGACGTTTGCCTTTTCAGAAAAAGTTTCTGCCGAGAACGAGCACCGTGACATGCTGAGTCTCTGGGAAAGCAGAGATCCCCAGTGCTGTTGCGGCTAAAGATAGGCTGCAGCGGGATTGTGAAGACCAGCAAGAGCTTTCAGGGCTGGCACCTTCCTTGTGGGAGAAGGAGCCAGACGTTTGCCTTTTCAGAAAAAGGCTCTGCCGAGAGCGAGCACCGTGACATGCTGAGTCTCTGGGAAAGCAGAGATCCCCAGTGCTGTTGTGCCTGTGGATAGGCTGCAGGGGGACGGTGAAGACCAGCAAGATCTTTCAGGGCTGGCACCTTCCTTGTGGGAGAAGGAGCCAGACGTTTGCCTTTTCAGAAAAAGTTTCTGCCGAGAACGAGCACCGTGACATGCTGAGTCTCTGGGAAAGCAGAGATCCCCAGTGCTGTTGCGGCTAAAGATAGGCTGCAGAGGGATAGTGAAGACCAGCAAGATCTTTCAGGGCTGGCACCTTCCTTGTGGGAGAAGGAGCCAGACGTTTGCCTTTTCAGAAAAAGTTTCTGCCGAGAACGAGCACCGTGACATGCTGAGTCTCTGGGAAAGCAGAGATCCCCAGTGCTGTTGCGGCTAAAGATAGGCTGCAGAGGGATAGTGAAGACCTGCAAGAGCTTTCAGGGCTGGCACCTTCCTTGTGGGAGAAGGAGCCAGACGTTTGCCTTTTCAGAAAAAGTTTCTGCCGAGAACGAGCACCGTGACATGCTGAGTCTCTGGGAAAGCAGAGATCCCCAGTGCTGTTGTGCCTGTGGATAGGCTGCAGAGGGATAGTGAAGACCAGCAAGATCTTTCAGGGCTGGCACCTTCCTTGTGGGAGAAGGAGCCAGATGTTTGCCTTTTCAGAAAAACTTTCGGCCGAGAACGAGCACCGTGACATGCTGAGTCTCTGGGAAAGCAGAGATCCCCAGTGTTGTTGCGGCTAAAGATAGGCTGCAGAGGGATAGTGAAGACCAGCAAGATCTTTCAGGGCTGGCACCTTCCTTGTGGGAGAAGGAGCCAGACGTTTGCCTTTTCAGAAAAAGGCTCTGCCGAGAGCGAGCACCGTGACATGCTGAGTCTCTGGGAAAGCAGAGATCCCCAGTGCTGTTGTGCCTGTGGATAGGCTGCAGGGGGACGGTGAAGACCAGCAAGATCTTTCAGGGCTGGCACCTTCCTTGTGGGAGAAGGAGCCAGAGGTTTGCCTTTTCAGAAAAAGTTTCTGCCGAGAACGAGCACCGTGACATGCTGAGTCTCTGGGAAAGCAGAGATCCCCAGTGCTGTTGTGCGTGTGGATAGGCTGCAGGGGGATGGTGAAGACCAGCAAGAGCTTTCAGGGCTGGCACCTTCCTTGTGGGAGAAGGAGCCAGACGTTTGACTTTTCAGAAAAAGGCTCTGCCGAGAGCGAGCACCGTGACATGCTGAGTCTCTGGGAAAGCAGAGATCCCCAGTGCTGTTGCGGCTAAGGATAGGCTGCAGAGGGATAGTGAAGACCTGCAAGAGCTTTCAGGGCTGGCACCTTCCTTGTGGGAGAAGGAGCCAGACGTTTGCCTTTTCAGAAAAAGTTTCTGCCGAGAACGAGCACCGTGACATGCTGAGTGTCTGGGAAAGCAGAGATCCCCAGTGCTGTTGTGCCTGTGGATAGGCTGCAGGGGGACGGTGAAGACCAGCAAGAGCTTTCAGGGCTGGCACCTTCCTTGTGGGAGAAGGAGCCAGACGTTTGCCTTTTCAGAAAAAGGCTCTGCCGAGAGCGAGCACCGTGACATGCTGAGTCTCTGGGAAAGCAGAGATCCCCAGTGCTGTTGTGCCTGTGGATAGGCTGCAGGGGGACGGTGAAGACCAGCAAGATCTTTCAGGGCTGGCACCTTCCTTGTGGGAGAAGGAGCCAGACGTTTGCCTTTTCAGAAAAAGTTTCTGCCGAGAACGAGCAGCGTGACATGCTGAGTCTCTGGGAAAGCAGAGATCCCCAGTGCTGTTGCGGCTAAAGATAGGCTGCAGAGGGATAGTGAAGACCAGCAAGATCTTTCAGGGCTGGCACCTTCCTTGTTGGAGAAGGAGCCAGATGTTTCCCTTTTCAGAAAAACTTTCTGCCGAGAACGAGCACCGTGACATGCTGAGTCTCTGGGAAAGCAGAGATCCCCAGTGCTGTTGCGGCTAAAGATAGGCTGCAGAGGGATAGTGAAGACCAGCAAGATCTTTCAGGGCTGGCACCTTCCTTGTGGGAGAAGGAGCCAGACGTTTGCCTTTTCAGAAAAAGTTTCTGCCGAGAACGAGCACCGTGACATGCTGAGTCTCTGGGAAAGCAGAGATCCCCAGTGCTGTTGTGCCTGTGGATAGGCTGCAGGGGGACGGTGAAGACCAGCAAGAGCTTTCAGGGCTGGCACCTTCCTTGTGGGAGAAGGAGCCAGACGTTTGCCTTTTCAGAAAAAGTTTCTGCCGAGAACGAGCACCGTGACATGCTGAGTCTCTGGGAAAGCAGAGATCCCCAGTGCTGTTGTGCCTGTGGATAGGCTGCAGGGGGACGGTGAAGACCAGCAAGATCTTTCAGGGCTGGCACCTTCCTTGTGGGAGAAGGAGCCAGACGTTTGCCTTTTCAGAAAAAGTTTCTGCCGAGAACGAGCACCGTGACATGCTGAGTCTCTGGGAAAGCAGAGATCCCCAGTGCTGTTGCGGGTAAAGATAGGCTGCAGAGGGATAGTGAAGAGCAGCAAGATCTTTCAGGGCTGGCACCTTCCTTGTGGGAGAAGGAGCCAGACGTTTGCCTTTTCAGAAAAAGGCTCTGCCGAGAGCGAGCACCGTGACATGCTGAGTCTCTGGGAAAGCAGAGATACCCAGTGCTGTTGTGCCTGTGGATAGGCTGCAGGGGGACGGTGAAGACCAGCAAGATCTTTCAGGGCTGGCACCTTCCTTGTGGGAGAAGGAGCCAGACGTTTGCCTTTTCAGAAAAAGTTTCTGCCGAGAACGAGCACCGTGACATGCTGAGTCTCTGGGAAAGCAGAGATCCCCAGTGCTGTTGCGAATAAAGATAGGCTGCAGAGGGATAGTGAAGACCTGCAAGAGCTTTCAGGGCTGGCACCTTCCTTGTGGGAGAAGGAGCCAGACGTTTGCCTTTTCAGAAAAAGTTTCTGCCGAGAACGAGCACCGTGACATGCTGAGTCTCTGGGAAAGCAGAGATCCCCAGTGCTGTTGTGCCTGTGGATAGGCTGCAGGGGGACGGTGAAGACCAGCAAGAGCTTTCAGGGCTGGCACCTACCTTGTGGGAGAAGGAGCCAGACGTTTGCCTTTTCAGAAAAAGTTTCTGCCGAGAACGAGCACCGTGACATGCTGAGTCTCTGGGAAAGCAGAGATCCCCAGTGCTGTTGTGCCTGTGGATAGGCTGCAGGGGGACGGTGAAGACCAGCAAGAGCTTTCAGGGCTGGCACCTTCCTTGTGGGAGAAGGAGCCAGACGTTTGCCTTTTCAGAAAAAGTTTCTGCCGAGAACGAGCACCGTGACATGCTGAGTCTCTGGGAAAGCAGAGATCCCCAGTGCTGTTGCGGCTAAAGATAGGCTGCAGAGGGATAGTGAAGACCTGCAAGAGCTTTCAGGGCTGGCACCTTCCTTGTGGGAGAAGGAGCCAGACGTTTGCCTTTTCAGAAAAAGTTTCTGCCGAGAACGAGCACCGTGACATGCTGAGTCTCTGGGAAAGCAGAGATCCCCAGTGCTGTTGTGCCTGTGGATAGGCTGCAGGGGGACGGTGAAGACCAGCAAGAGCTTTCAGGGCTGGCACCTTCCTTGTGGGAGAAGGAGCCAGACGTTTGCCTTTTCAGAAAAAGGCTCTGCCGAGAGCGAGCACCGTGACATGCTGAGTCTCTGGGAAAGCAGAGATCCCCAGTGCTGTTGTGCCTGTGGATAGGCTGCAGGGGGACGGTGAAGACCAGCAAGATCTTTCAGGGCTGGCACCTTCCTTGTGGGAGAAGGAGCCAGACGTTTGCCTTTTCAGAAAAAGTTTCTGCCGAGAACGAGCACCGTGACATGCTGAGTCTCTGGGAAAGCAGAGATCCCCAGTGCTGTTGCGGCTAAAGATAGGCTGCAGAGGGATAGTGAAGACCAGCAAGATCTTTCAGGGCTGGCACCTTCCTTGTGGGAGAAGGAGCCAGACGTTTGCCTTTTCAGAAAAACTTTCTGCCGAGAACGAGCACCGTGACATGCTGAGTCTCTGGGAAAGCAGAGATCCCCAGTGCTGTTGTGCCTGTGGATAGGCTGCAGGGGGACGGTGAAGACCAGCAAGAGCTTTCAGGGCTGGCACCTTCCTTGTGGGAGAAGGAGCCAGACGTTTGCCTTTTCAGAAAAAGTTTCTGCCGAGAACGAGCACCGTGACATGCTGAGTCTCTGGGAAAGCAGAGATCCCCAGTGCTGTTGCGGCTAAAGATAGGCTGCAGAGGGATAGTGAAGACCTGCAAGAGCTTTCAGGGCTGGCACCTTCCTTGTGGGAGAAGGAGCCAGACGTTTGCCTTTTCAGAAAAAGTTTCTGCCGAGAACGAGCACCGTGACATGCTGAGTCTCTGGGAAAGCAGAGATCCCCAGTGCTGTTGTGCCTGTGGATAGGCTGCAGGGGGACGGTGAAGACCAGCAAGAGCTTTCAGGGCTGGCACCTTCCTTGTGGGAGAAGGAGCCAGACGTTTGCCTTTTCAGAAAAAGGCTCTGCCGAGAGCGAGCACCGTGACATGCTGAGTCTCTGGGAAAGCAGAGATCCCCAGTGCTGTTGTGCCTGTGGATAGGCTGCAGGGGGACGGTGAAGACCAGCAAGATCTTTCAGGGCTGGCACCTTCCTTGTGGGAGAAGGAGCCAGACGTTTGCCTTTTCAGAAAAAGTTTCTGCCGAGAACGAGCACCGTGACATGCTGAGTCTCTGGGAAAGCAGAGATCCCCAGTGCTGTTGCGGCTAAAGATAGGCTGCAGAGGGATAGTGAAGACCAGCAAGAGCTTTCAGGGCTGGCACCTTCCTTGTGGGAGAAGGAGCCAGACGTTTGCCTTTTCAGAAAAAGTTTCTGCCGAGAACGAGCACCGTGACATGCTGAGTCTCTGGGAAAGCAGAGATCCCCAGTGCTGTTGCGGCTAAAGATAGGCTGCAGAGGGATAGTGAAAACCAGCAAGATCTTTCAGGGCTGGCACCTTCCTTGTGGGAGAAGGAGCCAGACGTTTGCCTTTTCAGAAAAAGTTTCTGCCGAGAACGAGCACCGTGACATGCTGAGTCTCTGGGAAAGCAGAGATCCCCAGTGCTGTTGCGGCTAAAGATAGGCTGCAGAGGGATAGTGAAGACCAGCAAGATCTTTCAGGGCTGGCACCTTCCTTGTGGGAGAAGGAGCCAGACGTTTGCCTTTTCAGAAAAAGGCTCTGCCGAGAGCGAGCACCATGAGATGCTGAGTCTCTGGGAAAGCAGAGATCCCCAGTGCTGTTGCGGCTAAAGATAGGCTGCAGAGGGATAGTGAAGACCTGCAAGAGCTTTCAGGGCTGGCACCTTCCTTGTGGGAGAAGGAGCCAGACGTTTGCCTTTTCAGAAAAAGTTTCTGCCGAGAACGAGCACCGTGACATGCTGAGTCTCTGGGAAAGCAGAGATCCCCAGTGCTGTTGTGCCTGTGGATAGGCTGCAGGGGGACGGTGAAGACCAGCAAGATCTTTCAGGGCTGGCACCTTCCTTGTGGGAGAAGGAGCCAGACGTTTGCCTTTTCAGAAAAAGTTTCTGCCGAGAACGAGCACCGTGACATGCTGAGTCTCTGGGAAAGCAGAGATCCCCAGTGCTGTTGCGGCTAAAGATAGGCTGCAGAGGGATAGTGAAGACCAGCAAGATCTTTCAGGGCTGGCACCTTCCTTGTGGGAGAAGGAGCCAGACGTTTGCCTTTTCAGAAAAAGTTTCTGCCGAGAACGAGCACCGTGACATGCTGAGTCTCTGGGAAAGCAGAGATCCCCAGTGCTGTTGCGGCTAAAGATAGGCTGCAGAGGGATAGTGAAGACCAGCAAGATCTTTCAGGGCTGGCACCTTCCTTGTGGGAGAAGGAGCCAGACGTTTGCCTTTTCAGAAAAAGTTTCTGCCGAGAACGAGCACCGTGACATGCTGAGTCTCTGGGAAAGCAGAGATCCCCAGTGCTGTTGCGGCTAAAGATAGGCTGCAGAGGGATAGTGAAGACCAGCAAGATCTTTCAGGGCTGGCACCTTCCTTGTGGGAGAAGGAGCCAGACGTTTGCCTTTTCAGAAAAAGGCTCTGCCGAGAGCGAGCACCATGAGATGCTGAGTCTCTGGGAAAGCAGAGATCCCCAGTGCTGTTGCGGCTAAAGATAGGCTGCAGAGGGATAGTGAAGACCTGCAAGAGCTTTCAGGGCTGTCACCTTCCTTGTGGGAGAAGGAGCCAGACGTTTGCCTTTTCAGAAAAAGTTTCTGCCGAGAACGAGCACCGTGACATGCTGAGTCTCTGGGAAAGCAGAGATCCCCAGTGCTGTTGTGCCTGTGGATAGGCTGCAGAGGGATAGTGAAGACCAGCAAGATCTTTCAGGGCTGGCACCTTCCTTGTGGGAGAAGGAGCCAGACGTTTGCCTTTTCAGAAAAAGTTTCTGCCGAGAACGAGCACCGTGACATGCTGAGTCTCTGGGAAAGCAGAGATCCCCAGTGCTGTTGCGGCTAAAGATAGGCTGCAGGGGGACGGTGAAGACCAGCAAGATCTTTCAGGGCTGGCACCTTCCTTGTGGGAGAAGGAGCCAGACGTTTGCCTTTTCAGAAAAAGGCTCTGCCGAGAGCGAGCACCGTGACATGCTGAGTCTCTGGGAAAGCAGAGATCCCCAGTGCTGTTGTGCCTGTGGATAGGCTGCAGGGGGACGGTGAAGACCAGCAAGATCTTTCAGGGCTGGCACCTTCCTTGTGGGAGAAGGAGCCAGACGTTTGCCTTTTCAGAAAAAGTTTCTGCCGAGAACGAGCACCGTGACATGCTGAGTCTCTGGGAAAGCAGAGATCCCCAGTGCTGTTGCGGCTAAAGATAGGCTGCAGAGGGATAGTGAAGACCAGCAAGATCTTTCAGGGCTGGCACCTTCCTTGTGGGAGAAGGAGCCAGACGTTTGCCTTTTCAGAAAAAGTTTCTGCCGAGAACGAGCACCTTGACATGCTGAGTCTCTGGGAAAGCAGAGATCCCCAGTGCTGTTGTGCCTGTGGATAGGCTGCAGGGGGACGGTGAAGACCAGCAAGATCTTTCAGGGCTGGCACCTTCCTTGTGGGAGAAGGAGCCAGAGGTTTGCCTTTTCAGAAAAACTTTCTGCCGAGAACGAGCACCGTGACATGCTGAGTCTCTGGGAAAGCAGAGATCCCCAGTGCTGTTGTGCCTGTGGATAGGCTGCAGAGGGATGGTGAAGACCAGCAAGATCTTTCAGGGCTGGCACCTTCCTTGTGGGAGAAGGAGCCAGACGTTTGCCTTTTCAGAAAAAGTTTCTGCCGAGAGCGAGCACCATGAGATGCTGAGTCTCTGGGAAAGCAGAGATCCCCAGTGCTGTTGTGCCTGTGGATAGGCTGCAGGGGGACGGTGAAGACCAGCAAGATCTTTCAGGGCTGGCACCTTCCTTGTGGGAGAAGGAGCCAGACGTTTGCCTTTTCAGAAAAAGTTTCTGCCGAGAGCGAGCACCATGAGATGCTGAGTCTCTGCGAAAGCAGATATCCCCAGTGCTGTTGCGGCTATAGGTAGGCTGCAGAGGGATAGTGAAGACCAGCAAGAGCTTTCAGGGCTGGCACCTTCCTTGTGGGAGAAGGAGCCAGACGTTTGCCTTTTCAGAAAAAGTTTCTGCCGAGAACGAGCACTGTGACATGCTGAGTCTCTGGGAAAGCAGAGATCCCCAGTGCTGTTGCGGCTATAGATAGGCTGCAGAGGGATAGTGAAGACCAGCAAGAGCTTTCAGGGCTGGCACCTTCCTTGTGGGAGAAGGAGCCAGATGTTTGCCTTTTCAGAAAAAGGCTCTGCCGAGAGCGAGCACCATGAGATGCTGAGTCTCTGGGAAAGCAGAGATCCCCAGTGCTGTTGTGCCTGTGGATAGGCTGCAGGGGGACGGTGAAGACCAGCAAGATCTTTCAGGGCTGGCACCTTCCTTGTGGGAGAAGGAGCCAGACGTTTGCCTTTTCAGAAAAAGTTTCTGCCGAGAACGAGCACCGTGACATGCTGAGTCTCTGGGAAAGCAGAGATCCCCAGTGCTGTTGCGGCTAAAGATAGGCTGCAGAGGGATAGTGAAGACCAGCAAGATCTTTCAGGGCTGGCACCTTCCTTGTGGGAGAAGGAGCCAGACGTTTGCCTTTTCAGAAAAAGGCTCTGCTGAGAGCGAGCACCATGAGATGCTGAGTCTCTGGGAAAGCAGAGATCCCCAGTGCTGTTGTGCCTGTGGATAGGCTGCAGGGGGACGGTGAGGACCAGCAAGATCTTTCAGGGCTGGCACATTCCTTGTGGGAGAAGGAGCCAGATGTTTGCCTTTTCAGAAAAAGGCTCTGCCGAGAGCGAGCACCGTGACATGCTGAGTCTCTGGGAAAGCAGAGATCCCCAGTGCTGTTGTGCCTGTGGATAGGCTGCAGGGGGACGGTGAAGACCAGCAAGATCTTTCAGGGCTGGCACCTTCCTTGTGGGAGAAGGAGCCAGACGTTTGCCTTTTCAGAAAAACTTTCTGCCGAGAACGAGCACCGTGACATGCTGAGTCTCTGGGAAAGCAGAGATCCCCAGTGCTGTTGTGCCTGTGGATAGGCTGCAGGGGGACGGTGAAGACCAGCAAGATCTTTCAGGGCTGGCACCTTCCTTGTGGGAGAAGGAGCCAGACGTTTGCCTTTTCAGAAAAAGTTTCTGCCGAGAGCGAGCACCATGAGATGCTGAGTCTCTGGGAAAGCAGAGATCCCCAGTGCTGTTGTGCCTGTGGATAGGCTGCAGGGGGACGGTGAAGACCAGCAAGAGCTTTCAGGGCTGGCACCTTCCTTGTGGGAGAAGGAGCCAGACGTTTGCCTTTTCAGAAAAAGTTTCTGCCGAGAACAAGCACCGTGACATGCTGAGTCTCTGGGAAAGCAGAGATCCCCAGTGCTGTTGTGCCTGTGGATAGGCTGCAGGGGGACGGTGAAGACCAGCAAGATCTTTCAGGGCTGGCACCTTCCTTGTGGGAGAAGGAGCCAGACGTTTGCCTTTTCAGAAAAAGTTTCTGCCGAGAACGAGCACCGTGACATGCTGAGTCTCTGGGAAAGCAGAGATCCCCAGTGCTGTTGCGGCTATAGGTAGGCTGCAGAGGGATAGTGAAGACCAGCAAGAGCTTTCATGGCTGGCACCTTCCTTGTGGGAGAAGGAGCCAGACGTTTGCCTTTTCAGAAAAACTTTCGGCCGAGAACGAGCACCGTGACATGCTGAGTCTCTGGGAAAGCAGAGATCCCCAGTGCTGTTGTGCCTGTGGATAGGCTGCAGGGGGACGGTGAAGACCAGCAAGATCTTTCAGGGCTGGCACCTTCCTTGTGGGAGAAGGAGCCAGACGTTTGCCTTTTCAGAAAAAGTTTCTGCCGAGAACGAGCACCGTGACATGCTGAGTCTCTGGGAAAGCAGAGATCCCCAGTGCTGTTGCGGCTAAAGATAGGCTGCAGAGGGATAGTGAAGACCAGCAAGAGCTTTCAGGGCTGGCACCTTCCTTGTGGGAGAAGGAGCCAGACGTTTGCCTTTTCAGAAAAAGTTTCTGCCGAGAACGAGCACCGTGACATGCTGAGTCTCTGGGAAAGCAGAGATCCCCAGTGCTGTTGCGGCTAAAGATAGGCTGCAGAGGGATAGTGAAGACCAGCAAGAGCTTTCAGGGCTGGCACCTTCCTTGTGGGAGAAGGAGCCAGACGTTTGCCTTTTCAGAAAAACTTTCGGCCGAGAACGAGCACCGTGACATGCTGAGTCTCTGGGAAAGCAGAGATCCCCAGTGCTGTTGTGCCTGTGGATAGGCTGCAGGGGGACGGTGAAGACCAGCAAGATCTTTCAGGGCTGGCACCTTCCTTGTGGGAGAAGGAGCCAGACGTTTGCCTTTTCAGAAAAAGTTTCTGCCGAGAACGAGCACCGTGACATGCTGAGTCTCTGGGAAAGCAGAGATCCCCAGTGCTGTTGCGGGTAAAGATAGGCTGCAGAGGGATAGTGAAGACCAGCAAGATCTTTCAGGGCTGGCACCTTCCTTGTGGGAGAACGAGCCAGACGTTTGCCTTTTCAGAAAAACTTTCTGCCGAGAACGAGCACCGTGACATGCTGAGTCTCTGGGAAAGCAGAGATCCCCAGTGCTGTTGTGCCTGTGGATAGGCTGCAGGGGGACGGTGAAGACCAGCAAGATCTTTCAGGGCTGGCACCTTCCTTGTGGGAGAAGGAGCCAGACGTTTGCCTTTTCAGAAAAAGTTTCTGCCGAGAACGAGCACCGTGACATGCTGAGTCTCTGGGAAAGCAGAGATCCCCAGTGCTGTTGCGGCTAAAGATAGGCTGCAGAGGGATAGTGAAGACCTGCAAGAGCTTTCAGGGCTGGCACCTTCCTTGTGGGAGAAGGAGCCAGACGTTTGCCTTTTCAGAAAAAGTTTCTGCCGAGAACGAGCACCGTGACATGCTGAGTCTCTGGGAAAGCAGAGATCCCCAGTGCTGTTGTGCCTGTGGATAGGCTGCAGGGGGACGGTGAAGACCAGCAAGATCTTTCAGGGCTGGCACCTTCCTTGTGGGAGAAGGAGCCAGACGTTTGCCTTTTCAGAAAAACTTTCTGCCGAGAACGAGCACCGTGACATGCTGAGTCTCTGGGAAAGCAGAGATCCCCAGTGCTGTTGTGCCTGTGGATAGGCTGCAGGGGGACGGTGAAGACCAGCAAGATCTTTCAGGGCTGGCACCTTCCTTGTGGGAGAAGGAGCCAGACGTTTGCCTTTTCAGAAAAAGTTTCTGCCGAGAACGAGCACCGTGACATGCTGAGTCTCTGGGAAAGCAGAGATCCCCAGTGCTGTTGCGGCTAAAGATAGGCTGCAGAGGGATAGTGAAGACCAGCAAGATCTTTCAGGGCTGGCACCTTCCTTGTGGGAGAAGGAGCCAGACGTTTGCCTTTTCAGAAAAAGGCTCTGCCGAGAGCGAGCACCGTGACATGCTGAGTCTCTGGGAAAGCAGAGATCCCCAGTGCTGTTGTGCCTGTGGATAGGCTGCAGGGGGACGGTGAAGACCAGCAAGATCTTTCAGGGCTGGCACCTTCCTTGTGGGAGAAGGAGCCAGACGTTTGCCTTTTCAGAAAAAGGCTCTGCCGAGAGCGAGCACCGTGACATGCTGAGTCTCTGGGAAAGCAGAGATCCCCAGTGCTGTTGTGCCTGTGGATAGGCTGCAGGGGGACGGTGAAGACCAGCAAGATCTTTCAGGGCTGGCACCTTCCTTGTGGGAGAAGGAGCCAGACGTTTGCCTTTTCAGAAAAACTTTCTGCCGAGAACGAGCACCGTGACATGCTGAGTCTCTGGGAAAGCAGAGATCCCCAGTGCTGTTGCGGCTAAAGATAGGCTGCAGAGGGATAGTGAAGACCAGCAAGATCTTTCAGGGCTGGCACCTTCCTTGTGGGAGAAGGAGCCAGACGTTTGCCTTTTCAGAAAAAGTTTCTGCCGAGAACGAGCACCGTGACATGCTGAGTCTCTGGGAAAGCAGAGATCCCCAGTGCTGTTGTGCCTGTGGATAGGCTGCAGGGGGACGGTGAAGACCAGCAAGATCTTTCAGGGCTGGCACCTTCCTTGTGGGAGAAGGAGCCAGACGTTTGCCTTTTCAGAAAAAGTTTCTGCCGAGAACGAGCACCGTGACATGCTGAGTCTCTGGGAAAGCAGAGATCCCCAGTGCTGTTGCGGCTAAAGATAGGCTGCAGAGGGATAGTGAAGACCAGCAAGATCTTTCAGGGCTGGCACCTTCCTTGTGGGAGAAGGAGCCAGACGTTTGCCTTTTCAGAAAAAGTTTCTGCCGAGAACGAGCACCGTGACATGCTGAGTCTCTGGGAAAGCAGAGATCCCCAGTGCTGTTGCGGCTAAAGATAGGCTGCAGAGGGATAGTGAAGACCAGCAAGATCTTTCAGGGCTGGCACCTTCCTTGTGGGAGAAGGAGCCAGACGTTTGCCTTTTCAGAAAAAGGCTCTGCCGAGAGCGAGCACCATGAGATGCTGAGTCTCTGGGAAAGCAGAGATCCCCAGTGCTGTTGCGGCTAAAGATAGGCTGCAGAGGGATAGTGAAGACCTGCAAGAGCTTTCAGGGCTGTCACCTTCCTTGTGGGAGAAGGAGCCAGACGTTTGCCTTTTCAGAAAAAGTTTCTGCCGAGAACGAGCACCGTGACATGCTGAGTCTCTGGGAAAGCAGAGATCCCCAGTGCTGTTGTGCCTGTGGATAGGCTGCAGGGGGACGGTGAAGACCAGCAAGATCTTTCAGGGCTGGCACCTTCCTTGTGGGAGAAGGAGCCAGACGTTTGCCTTTTCAGAAAAAGTTTCTGCCGAGAACGAGCACCGTGACATGCTGAGTCTCTGGGAAAGCAGAGATCCCCAGTGCTGTTGCGGCTAAAGATAGGCTGCAGAGGGATAGTGAAGACCAGCAAGATCTTTCAGGGCTGGCACCTTCCTTGTGGGAGAAGGAGCCAGACGTTTGCCTTTTCAGAAAAAGTTTCTGCCGAGAACGAGCACCTTGACATGCTGAGTCTCTGGGAAAGCAGAGATCCCCAGTGCTGTTGTGCCTGTGGATAGGCTGCAGGGGGACGGTGAAGACCAGCAAGATCTTTCAGGGCTGGCACCTTCCTTGTGGGAGAAGGAGCCAGACGTTTGCCTTTTCAGAAAAACTTTCTGCCGAGAACGAGCACCGTGACATGCTGAGTCTCTGGGAAAGCAGAGATCCCCAGTGCTGTTGCGGCTAAAGATAGGCTGCAGAGGGATAGTGAAGACCAGCAAGATCTTTCAGGGCTGGCACCTTCCTTGTGGGAGAAGGAGCCAGACGTTTGCCTTTTCAGAAAAAGGCTCTGCTGAGAGCGAGCACCATGAGATGCTGAGTCTCTGGGAAAGCAGAGATCCCCAGTGCTGTTGTGCCTGTGGATAGGCTGCAGGGGGACGGTGAAGACCAGCAAGATCTTTCAGGGCTGGCACCTTCCTTGTGGGAGAAGGAGCCAGACGTTTGCCTTTTCAGAAAAAGGCTCTGCCGAGAGCGAGCACCGTGACATGCTGAGTCTCTGGGAAAGCAGAGATCCCCAGTGCTGTTGTGCCTGTGGATAGGCTGCAGGGGGACGGTGAAGACCAGCAAGATCTTTCAGGGCTGGCACCTTCCTTGTGGGAGAAGGAGCCAGACGTTTGCCTTTTCAGAAAAAGTTTCTGCCGAGAACGAGCACCGTGACATGCTGAGTCTCTGGGAAAGCAGAGATCCCCAGTGCTGTTGTGCCTGTGGATAGGCTGCAGGGGGACGGTGAAGACCAGCAAGATCTTTCAGGGCTGGCACCTTCCTTGTGGGAGAAGGAGCCAGACGTTTGCCTTTTCAGAAAAAGTTTCTGCCGAGAACGAGCACCATGAGATGCTGAGTCTCTGCGAAAGCAGAGATCCCCAATGCTGTTGTGCCTGTGGATAGGCTGCAGGGGGACGGTGAAGACCAGCAAGATCTTTCAGGGCTGGCACCTTCCTTGTGGGAGAAGGAGCCAGACGTTTGCCTTTTCAGAAAAAGTTTCTGCCGAGAACGAGCACCGTGACATGCTGAGTCTCTGGGAAAGCAGAGATCCCCAGTGCTGTTGCGGCTAAAGATAGGCTGCAGAGGGATAGTGAAGACCAGCAAGATCTTTCAGGGCTGGCACCTTCCTTGTGGGAGAAGGAGCCAGACGTTTGCCTTTTCAGAAAAAGGCTCTGCCGAGAGCGAGCACCATGAGATGCTGAGTCTCTGGGAAAGCAGAGATCCCCAGTGCTGTTGCGGCTAAAGATAGGCTGCAGAGGGATAGTGAAGACCTGCAAGATCTTTCAGGGCTGTCACCTTCCTTGTGGGAGAAGGAGCCAGACGTTTGCCTTTTCAGAAAAAGTTTCTGCCGAGAACGAGCACCGTGACATGCTGAGTCTCTGGGAAAGCAGAGATCCCCAGTGCTGTTGTGCCTGTGGATAGGCTGCAGGGGGACGGTGAAGACCAGCAAGATCTTTCAGGGCTGGCACCTTCCTTGTGGGAGAAGGAGCCAGACGTTTGCCTTTTCAGAAAAAGTTTCTGCCGAGAACGAGCACCGTGACATGCTGAGTCTCTGGGAAAGCAGAGATCCCCAGTGCTGTTGCGGCTAAAGATAGGCTGCAGAGGGATAGTGAAGACCAGCAAGATCTTTCAGGGCTGGCACCTTCCTTGTGGGAGAAGGAGCCAGACGTTTGCCTTTTCAGAAAAAGTTTCTGCCGAGAACGAGCACCTTGACATGCTGAGTCTCTGGGAAAGCAGAGATCCCCAGTGCTGTTGTGCCTGTGGATAGGCTGCAGGGGGACGGTGAAGACCAGCAAGATCTTTCAGGGCTGGCACCTTCCTTGTGGGAGAAGGAGCCAGAGGTTTGCCTTTTCAGAAAAACTTTCTGCCGAGAACGAGCACCGTGACATGCTGAGTCTCTGGGAAAGCAGAGATCCCCAGTGCTGTTGTGCCTGTGGATAGGCTGCAGAGGGATGGTGAAGACCAGCAAGATCTTTCAGGGCTGGCACCTTCCTTGTGGGAGAAGGAGCCAGACGTTTGCCTTTTCAGAAAAAGGCTCTGCCGAGAGCGAGCACCATGAGATGCTGAGTTTCTGGGAAAGCAGAGATCCCCAGTGCTGTTGTGCCTGTGGATAGGCTGCAGGGGGACGGTGAAGACCAGCAAGATCTTTCAGGGCTGGCACCTTCCTTGTGGGAGAAGGAGCCAGACGTTTGCCTTTTCAGAAAAAGTTTCTGCCGAGAGCGAGCACCATGAGATGCTGAGTCTCTGGGAAAGCAGATAGCCCCAGTGCTGTTGCGGCTATAGGTAGGCTGCAGAGGGATAGTGAAGACCAGCAAGAGCTTTCAGGGCTGGCACCTTCCTTGTGGGAGAAGGAGCCAGACGTTTGCCTTTTCAGAAAAAGTTTCTGCCGAGAACGAGCACTGTGACATGCTGAGTCTCTGGGAAAGCAGAGATCCCCAGTGCTGTTGCGGCTATAGATAGGCTGCAGAGGGATAGTGAAGACCAGCAAGAGCTTTCAGGGCTGGCACCTTCCTTGTGGGAGAAGGAGCCAGATGTTTGCCTTTTCAGAAAAAGTTTCTGCCGAGAGCGAGCACCATGAGATGCTGAGTCTCTGGGAAAGCAGAGATCCCCAGTGCTGTTGTGCCTGTGGATAGGCTGCAGGGGGACGGTGAAGACCAGCAAGATCTTTCAGGGCTAGCACCTTCCTTGTGGGAGAAGGAGCCAGACGTTTGCCTTTTCAGAAAAAGTTTCTGCCGAGAACGAGCACCGTGACATGCTGAGTCTCTGGGAAAGCAGAGATCCCCAGTGCTGTTGCGGCTAAAGATAGGCTGCAGAGGGATAGTGAAGACCAGCAAGATCTTTCAGGGCTGGCACCGTCCTTGTGGGAGAAGGAGCCAGATGTTTCCCTTTTCAGAAAAACTTTCTGCCGAGAACGAGCACCGTGACATGCTGAGTCTCTGGGAAAGCAGAGATCCCCAGTGCTGTTGCGGCTAAAGATAGGCTGCAGAGGGATAGTGAAGACCAGCAAGATCTTTCAGGGCTGGCACCTTCCTTGTGGGAGAAGGAGCCAGACGTTTGCCTTTTCAGAAAAAGGCTCTGCTGAGAGCGAGCACCATGAGATGCTGAGTCTCTGGGAAAGCAGAGATCCCCAGTGCTGTTGTGCCTGTGGATAGGCTGCAGGGGGACGGTGAAGACCAGCAAGATCTTTCAGGGCTGGCACCTTCCTTGTGGGAGAAGGAGCCAGACGTTTGCCTTTTCAGAAAAAGGCTCTGCCGAGAGCGAGCACCGTGACATGCTGAGTCTCTGGGAAAGCAGAGATCCCCAGTGCTGTTGTGCCTGTGGATAGGCTGCAGGGGGACGGTGAAGACCAGCAAGAGCTTTCAGGGCTGGCACCTTCCTTGTGGGAGAAGGAGCCAGACGTTTGCCTTTTCAGAAAAAGGTTCTGCCGAGAACGAGCACCGTGACATGCTGAGTCTCTGGGAAAGCAGAGATCCCCAGTGCTGTTGTGCCTGTGGATAGGCTGCAGGGGGACGGTGAAGACCAGCAAGATCTTTCAGGGCTGGCACCTTCCTTGTGGGAGAAGGAGCCAGACGTTTGCCTTTTCAGAAAAAGTTTCTGCCGAGAGCGAGCACCATGAGATGCTGAGTCTCTGGGAAAGCAGAGATCCCCAGTGCTGTTGTGCCTGTGGATAGGCTGCAGGGGGACGGTGAAGACCAGCAAGATCTTTCAGGGCTGGCACCTTCCTTGTGGGAGAAGGAGCCAGACGTTTGCCTTTTCAGAAAAAGTTTCTGCCGAGAACGAGCACCGTGACATGCTGAGTATCTGCGAAAGCAGAGATCCCCAATGCTGTTGTGCCTGTGGATAGGCTGCAGGGGGACGGTGAAGACCAGCAAGATCTTTCAGGGCTGGCACCTTCCTTGTGGGAGAAGGAGCCAGACGTTTGCCTTTTCAGAAAAAGGTTCTGCCGAGAACGAGCACCGTGACATGCTGAGTCTCTGGGAAAGCAGAGATCCCCAGTGCTGTTGTGCCTGTGGATAGGCTGCAGGGGGACGGTGAAGACCAGCAAGATCTTTCAGGGCTGGCACCTTCCTTGTGGGAGAAGGAGCCAGACGTTTGCCTTTTGAGAAAAAGTTTCTGCCGAGAACGAGCACCGTGACATGCTGAGTCTCTGGGAAAGCAGAGATCCCCAGTGCTGTTGTGCCTGTGGATATGCTGCAGGGGGACGGTGAAGACCAGCAAGATCTTTCAGGGCTGGCACCTTCCTTGTGGGAGAAGGAGCCAGACGTTTGCCTTTTCAGAAAATTTTCTGCCAAGAACGAGCACCGTGACATGCTGAGTGTCTGGGAAAGCAGAGATCCCCAGTGCTGTTGCGGCTAAAGATAGGCTGCAGAGGGATAGTGAAGACCAGCAAGATCTTTCAGGGCTGGCACCTTCCTTGTGGGAGAAGGAGCCAGACGTTTGCCTTTTCAGAAAAAGTTTCTGCCGAGAACGAGCACCGTGACATGCTGAGTCTCTGGGAAAGCAGAGATCCCCAGTGCTGTTGCGGCTATAGGTAGGCTGCAGAGGGATAGTGAAGACCAGCAAGAGCTTTCAGGGCTGGCACCTTCCTTGTGGGAGAAGGAGCCAGACGTTTGCCTTTTCAGAAAAAGGCTCTGCCGAGAGCGAGCACCGTGACATGCTGAGTCTCTGGGAAAGCAGAGATCCCCAGTGCTGTTGTGCCTGTGGATAGGCTGCAGGGGGACGGTGAAGACCAGCAAGATCTTTCAGGGCTGGCACCTTCCTTGTGGGAGAAGGAGCCAGACGTTTGCCTTTTCAGAAAAAGTTTCTGCCGAGAACGAGCACCGTGACCTGCTGAGTCTCTGGGAAAGCAGAGATCCCCAGTGCTGTTGTGCCTGTGGATAGGCTGCAGGGGGACGGTGAAGACCAGCAAGATCTTTCAGGGCTGGCACCTTCCTTGTGGGAGAAGGAGCCAGACGTTTGCCTTTTCAGAAAAAGTTTCTGCCGAGAGCGAGCACCATGACATGCTGAGTCTCTGGGAAAGCAGAGATCCCCAGTGCTGTTGTGCCTGTGGATAGGCTGCAGGGGGACGGTGAAGACCAGCAAGAGCTTTCAGGGCTGGCACCTTCCTTGTGGGAGAAGGAGCCAGACGTTTGCCTTTTCAGAAAAAGTTTCTGCCGAGAACCAGCACCGTGACATGCTGAGTCTCTGCGAAAGCAGAGATCCCCAGTGCTGTTGTGCCTGTGGATAGGCTGCAGGGGGACGGTGAAGACCAGCAAGATCTTTCAGGGCTGGCACCTTCCTTGTGGGAGAAGGAGCCAGACGTTTGCCTTTTCAGAAAAAGTTTCTGCCGAGAGCGAGCACCATGAGATGCTGAGTCTCTGGGAAAGCAGATAGCCCCAGTGCTGTTGCGGCTATAGGTAGGCTGCAGAGGGATAGTGAAGACCAGCAAGAGCTTTCAGGGCTGGCACCTTCCTTGTGGGAGAAGGAGCCAGACGTTTGCCTTTTCAGAAAAAGTTTCTGCCGAGAACGAGCACTGTGACATGCTGAGTCTCTGGGAAAGCAGAGATCCCCAGTGCTGTTGCGGCTATAGATAGGCTGCAGAGGGATAGTGAAGACCAGCAAGAGCTTTCAGGGCTGGCACCTTCCTTGTGGGAGAAGGAGCCAGATGTTTGCCTTTTCAGAAAAAGTTTCTGCCGAGAGCGAGCACCATGAGATGCTGAGTCTCTGGGAAAGCAGAGATCCCCAGTGCTGTTGTGCCTGTGGATAGGCTGCAGGGGGACGGTGAAGACCAGCAAGATCTTTCAGGGCTGGCACCTTCCTTGTGGGAGAAGGAGCCAGACGTTTGCCTTTTCAGAAAAAGTTTCTGCCGAGAACGAGCACCGTGACATGCTGAGTCTCTGGGAAAGCAGAGATCCCCAGTGCTGTTGCGGCTAAAGATAGGCTGCAGAGGGATAGTGAAGACCAGCAAGATCTTTCAGGGCTGGCACCGTCCTTGTGGGAGAAGGAGCCAGATGTTTCCCTTTTCAGAAAAACTTTCTGCCGAGAACGAGCACCGTGACATGCTGAGTCTCTGGGAAAGCAGAGATCCCCAGTGCTGTTGCGGCTAAAGATAGGCTGCAGAGGGATAGTGAAGACCAGCAAGATCTTTCAGGGCTGGCACCTTCCTTGTGGGAGAAGGAGCCAGACGTTTGCCTTTTCAGAAAAAGGCTCTGCTGAGAGCGAGCACCATGAGATGCTGAGTCTCTGGGAAAGCAGAGATCCCCAGTGCTGTTGTGCCTGTGGATAGGCTGCAGGGGGACGGTGAAGACCAGCAAGATCTTTCAGGGCTGGCACCTTCCTTGTGGGAGAAGGAGCCAGACGTTTGCCTTTTCAGAAAAAGGCTCTGCTGAGAGCGAGCACCGTGACATGCTGAGTCTCTGGGAAAGCAGAGATCCCCAGTGCTGTTGTGCCTGTGGATAGGCTGCAGGGGGACGGTGAAGACCAGCAAGATCTTTCAGGGCTGGCACCTTCCTTGTGGGAGAAGGAGCCAGACGTTTGCCTTTTCAGAAAAAGTTTCTGCCGAGAACGAGCACTGTGACATGCTGAGTCTCTGGGAAAGCAGAGATCCCCAGTGCTGTTGCGGCTATAGATAGGCTGCAGAGGGATAGTGAAGACCAGCAAGAGCTTTCAGGGCTGGCACCTTCCTTGTGGGAGAAGGAGCCAGATGTTTGCCTTTTCAGAAAAAGTTTCTGCCGAGAGCGAGCACCATGAGATGCTGAGTCTCTGGGAAAGCAGAGATCCCCAGTGCTGTTGTGCCTGTGGATAGGCTGCAGGGGGACGGTGAAGACCAGCAAGATCTTTCAGGGCTAGCACCTTCCTTGTGGGAGAAGGAGCCAGACGTTTGCCTTTTCAGAAAAAGTTTCTGCCGAGAACGAGCACCGTGACATGCTGAGTCTCTGGGAAAGCAGAGATCCCCAGTGCTGTTGCGGCTAAAGATAGGCTGCAGAGGGATAGTGAAGACCAGCAAGATCTTTCAGGGCTGGCACCGTCCTTGTGGGAGAAGGAGCCAGATGTTTCCCTTTTCAGAAAAACTTTCTGCCGAGAACGAGCACCGTGACATGCTGAGTCTCTGGGAAAGCAGAGATCCCCAGTGCTGTTGCGGCTAAAGATAGGCTGCAGAGGGATAGTGAAGACCAGCAAGATCTTTCAGGGCTGGCACCTTCCTTGTGGGAGAAGGAGCCAGACGTTTGCCTTTTCAGAAAAAGGCTCTGCTGAGAGCGAGCACCATGAGATGCTGAGTCTCTGGGAAAGCAGAGATCCCCAGTGCTGTTGTGCCTGTGGATAGGCTGCAGGGGGACGGTGAAGACCAGCAAGATCTTTCAGGGCTGGCACCTTCCTTGTGGGAGAAGGAGCCAGACGTTTGCCTTTTCAGAAAAAGGCTCTGCCGAGAGCGAGCACCGTGACATGCTGAGTCTCTGGGAAAGCAGAGATCCCCAGTGCTGTTGTGCCTGTGGATAGGCTGCAGGGGGACGGTGAAGACCAGCAAAATATTTCAGGGCTGGCACCTTCCTTGTGGGAGAAGGAGCCAGACGTTTGCCTTTTCAGAAAAAGTTTCTGCCGAGAACGAGCACCGTGACATGCTGAGTATCTGCGAAAGCAGAGATCCCCAATGCTGTTGTGCCTGTGGATAGGCTGCAGGGGGACGGTGAAGACCAGCAAGATCTTTCAGGGCTGGCACCTTCCTTGTGGGAGAAGGAGCCAGACGTTTGCCTTTTCAGAAAAAGGTTCTGCCGAGAACGAGCACCGTGACATGCTGAGTCTCTGGGAAAGCAGAGATCCCCAGTGCTGTTGTGCCTGTGGATAGGCTGCAGGGGGACGGTGAAGACCAGCAAGATCTTTCAGGGCTGGCACCTTCCTTGTGGGAGAAGGAGCCAGACGTTTGCCTTTTGAGAAAAAGTTTCTGCCGAGAACGAGCACCGTGACATGCTGAGTCTCTGGGAAAGCAGAGATCCCCAGTGCTGTTGTGCCTGTGGATATGCTGCAGGGGGACGGTGAAGACCAGCAAGATCTTTCAGGGCTGGCACCTTCCTTGTGGGAGAAGGAGCCAGACGTTTGCCTTTTCAGAAAATTTTCTGCCAAGAACGAGCACCGTGACATGCTGAGTGTCTGGGAAAGCAGAGATCCCCAGTGCTGTTGCGGCTAAAGATAGGCTGCAGAGGGATAGTGAAGACCAGCAAGATCTTTCAGGGCTGGCACCTTCCTTGTGGGAGAAGGAGCCAGACGTTTGCCTTTTCAGAAAAAGTTTCTGCCGAGAACGAGCACCGTGACATGCTGAGTCTCTGGGAAAGCAGAGATCCCCAGTGCTGTTGCGGCTATAGGTAGGCTGCAGAGGGATAGTGAAGACCAGCAAGAGCTTTCAGGGCTGGCACCTTCCTTGTGGGAGAAGGAGCCAGACGTTTGCCTTTTCAGAAAAAGGCTCTGCCGAGAGCGAGCACCGTGACATGCTGAGTCTCTGGGAAAGCAGAGATCCCCAGTGCTGTTGTGCCTGTGGATAGGCTGCAGGGGGACGGTGAAGACCAGCAAGATCTTTCAGGGCTGGCACCTTCCTTGTGGGAGAAGGAGCCAGACGTTTGCCTTTTCAGAAAAACTTTCTGCCGAGACCGAGCACCGTGACCTGCTGAGTCTCTGGGAAAGCAGAGATCCCCAGTGCTGTTGTGCCTGTGGATAGGCTGCAGGGGGACGGTGAAGACCAGCAAGATCTTTCAGGGCTGGCACCTTCCTTGTGGGAGAAGGAGCCAGACGTTTGCCTTTTCAGAAAAAGTTTCTGCCGAGAGCGAGCACCATGAGATGCTGAGTCTCTGGGAAAGCAGAGATCCCCAGTGCTGTTGTGCCTGTGGATAGGCTGCAGGGGGACGGTGAAGACCAGCAAGATCTTTCAGGGCTGGCACCTTCCTTGTGGGAGAAGGAGCCAGACGTTTGCCTTTTCAGAAAAAGTTTCTGCCGAGAACGAGCACCGTGACATGCTGAGTCTCTGCGAAAGCAGAGATCCCCAGTGCTGTTGTGCCTGTGGATAGGCTGCAGGGGGACGGTGAAGACCAGCAAGATCTTTCAGGGCTGGCACCTTCCTTGTGGGAGAAGGAGCCAGACGTTTGCCTTTTCAGAAAAAGTTTCTGCCGAGAGCGAGCACCATGAGATGCTGAGTCTCTGGGAAAGCAGATAGCCCCAGTGCTGTTGCGGCTATAGGTAGGCTGCAGAGGGATAGTGAAGACCAGCAAGAGCTTTCAGGGCTGGCACCTTCCTTGTGGGAGAAGGAGCCAGACGTTTGCCTTTTCAGAAAAAGTTTCTGCCGAGAACGAGCACTGTGACATGCTGAGTCTCTGGGAAAGCAGAGATCCCCAGTGCTGTTGCGGCTATAGATAGGCTGCAGAGGGATAGTGAAGACCAGCAAGAGCTTTCAGGGCTGGCACCTTCCTTGTGGGAGAAGGAGCCAGATGTTTGCCTTTTCAGAAAAAGTTTCTGCCGAGAGCGAGCACCATGAGATGCTGAGTCTCTGGGAAAGCAGAGATCCCCAGTGCTGTTGTGCCTGTGGATAGGCTGCAGGGGGACGGTGAAGACCAGCAAGATCTTTCAGGGCTGGCACCTTCCTTGTGGGAGAAGGAGCCAGACGTTTGCCTTTTCAGAAAAAGTTTCTGCCGAGAACGAGCACCGTGACATGCTGAGTCTCTGGGAAAGCAGAGATCCCCAGTGCTGTTGTGCCTGTGGATAGGCTGCAGGGGGACGGTGAAGACCAGCAAGATCTTTCAGGGCTGGCACCTTCCTTGTGGGAGAAGGAGCCAGACGTTTGCCTTTTCAGAAAAAGTTTCTGCCGAGAACGAGCACCGTGACATGCTGAGTCTCTGGGAAAGCAGAGATCCCCAGTGCTGTTGCGGCTAAAGATAGGCTGCAGAGGGATAGTGAAGACCAGCAAGATCTTTCAGGGCTGGCACCTTCCTTGTGGGAGAAGGAGCCAGACGTTTGCCTTTTCAGAAAAAGTTTCTGCCGAGAACGAGCACCGTGACATGCTGAGTCTCTGGGAAAGCAGAGATCCCCAGTGCTGTTGCGGCTAAAGATAGGCTGCAGAGGGATAGTGAAGACCAGCAAGATCTTTCAGGGCTGGCACCTTCCTTGTGGGAGAAGGAGCCAGACGTTTGCCTTTTCAGAAAAAGGCTCTGCCGAGAGCGAGCACCATGAGATGCTGAGTCTCTGGGAAAGCAGAGATCCCCAGTGCTGTTGCGGCTAAAGATAGGCTGCAGAGGGATAGTGAAGACCTGCAAGAGCTTTCAGGGCTGTCACCTTCCTTGTGGGAGAAGGAGCCAGACGTTTGCCTTTTCAGAAAAAGTTTCTGCCGAGAACGAGCACCGTGACATGCTGAGTCTCTGGGAAAGCAGAGATCCCCAGTGCTGTTGTGCCTGTGGATAGACTGCAGGGGGACGGTGAAGACCAGCAAGATCTTTCAGGGCTGGCACCTTCCTTGTGGGAGAAGGAGCCAGACGTTTGCCTTTTCAGAAAAAGTTTCTGCCGAGAACGAGCACCGTGACATGCTGAGTCTCTGGGAAAGCAGAGATCCCCAGTGCTGTTGCGGCTAAAGATAGGCTGCAGAGGGATAGTGAAGACCAGCAAGATCTTTCAGGGCTGGCACCTTCCTTGTGGGAGAAGGAGCCAGACGTTTGCCTTTTCAGAAAAAGTTTCTGCCGAGATCGAGCACCTTGACATGCTGAGTCTCTGGGAAAGCAGAGATCCCCAGTGCTGTTGTGCCTGTGGATAGGCTGCAGGGGGACGGTGAAGACCAGCAAGATCTTTCAGGGCTGGCACCTTCCTTGTGGGAGAAGGAGCCAGACGTTTGCCTTTTCAGAAAAACTTTCTGCCGAGAACGAGCACCGTGACATGCTGAGTCTCTGGGAAAGCAGAGATCCCCAGTGCTGTTGTGCCTGTGGATAGGCTGCAGAGGGATAGTGAAGACCAGCAAGATCTTTCAGGGCTGGCACCTTCCTTGTGGGAGAAGGAGCCAGACGTTTGCCTTTTCAGAAAAAGGCTCTGCCGAGAGCGAGCACCATGAGATGCTGAGTCTCTGGGAAAGCAGAGATCCCCAGTGCTGTTGTGCCTGTGGATAGGCTGCAGGGGGACGGTGAAGACCAGCAAGATCTTTCAGGGCTGGCACCTTCCTTGTGGGAGAAGGAGCCAGACGTTTGCCTTTTCAGAAAAAGTTTCTGCCGAGAGCGAGCACCATGAGATGCTGAGTCTCTGGGAAAGCAGATAGCCCCAGTGCTGTTGCGGCTATAGGTAGGCTGCAGAGGGATAGTGAAGACCAGCAAGAGCTTTCAGGGCTGGCACCTTCCTTGTGGGAGAAGGAGCCAGACGTTTGCCTTTTCAGAAAAAGTTTCTGCCGAGAACGAGCACTGTGACATGCTGAGTCTCTGGGAAAGCAGAGATCCCCAGTGCTGTTGCGGCTATAGATAGGCTGCAGAGGGATAGTGAAGACCAGCAAGAGCTTTCAGGGCTGGCACCTTCCTTGTGGGAGAAGGAGCCAGATGTTTGCCTTTTCAGAAAAAGTTTCTGCCGAGAGCGAGCACCATGAGATGCTGAGTCTCTGGGAAAGCAGAGATCCCCAGTGCTGTTGTGCCTGTGGATAGGCTGCAGGGGGACGGTGAAGACCAGCAAGATCTTTCAGGGCTGGCACCTTCCTTGTGGGAGAAGGAGCCAGACGTTTGCCTTTTCAGAAAAAGGCTCTGCCGAGAGCGAGCACCGTGACATGCTGAGTCTCTGGGAAAGCAGAGATCCCCAGTGCTGTTGTGCCTGTGGATAGGCTGCAGGGGGACGGTGAAGACCAGCAAAATATTTCAGGGCTGGCACCTTCCTTGTGGGAGAAGGAGCCAGACGTTTGCCTTTTCAGAAAAAGTTTCTGCCGAGAACGAGCACCGTGACATGCTGAGTATCTGCGAAAGCAGAGATCCCCAATGCTGTTGTGCCTGTGGATAGGCTGCAGGGGGACGGTGAAGACCAGCAAGATCTTTCAGGGCTGGCACCTTCCTTGTGGGAGAAGGAGCCAGACGTTTGCCTTTTCAGAAAAAGGTTCTGCCGAGAACGAGCACCGTGACATGCTGAGTCTCTGGGAAAGCAGAGATCCCCAGTGCTGTTGTGCCTGTGGATAGGCTGCAGGGGGACGGTGAAGACCAGCAAGATCTTTCAGGGCTGGCACCTTCCTTGTGGGAGAAGGAGCCAGACGTTTGCCTTTTGAGAAAAAGTTTCTGCCGAGAACGAGCACCGTGACATGCTGAGTCTCTGGGAAAGCAGAGATCCCCAGTGCTGTTGTGCCTGTGGATATGCTGCAGGGGGACGGTGAAGACCAGCAAGATCTTTCAGGGCTGGCACCTTCCTTGTGGGAGAAGGAGCCAGACGTTTGCCTTTTCAGAAAATTTTCTGCCAAGAACGAGCACCGTGACATGCTGAGTGTCTGGGAAAGCAGAGATCCCCAGTGCTGTTGCGGCTAAAGATAGGCTGCAGAGGGATAGTGAAGACCAGCAAGATCTTTCAGGGCTGGCACCTTCCTTGTGGGAGAAGGAGCCAGACGTTTGCCTTTTCAGAAAAAGTTTCTGCCGAGAACGAGCACCGTGACATGCTGAGTCTCTGGGAAAGCAGAGATCCCCAGTGCTGTTGCGGCTATAGGTAGGCTGCAGAGGGATAGTGAAGACCAGCAAGAGCTTTCAGGGCTGGCACCTTCCTTGTGGGAGAAGGAGCCAGACGTTTGCCTTTTCAGAAAAAGGCTCTGCCGAGAGCGAGCACCGTGACATGCTGAGTCTCTGGGAAAGCAGAGATCCCCAGTGCTGTTGTGCCTGTGGATAGGCTGCAGGGGGACGGTGAAGACCAGCAAGATCTTTCAGGGCTGGCACCTTCCTTGTGGGAGAAGGAGCCAGACGTTTGCCTTTTCAGAAAAACTTTCTGCCGAGAACGAGCACCGTGACCTGCTGAGTCTCTGGGAAAGCAGAGATCCCCAGTGCTGTTGTGCCTGTGGATAGGCTGCAGGGGGACGGTGAAGACCAGCAAGATCTTTCAGGGCTGGCACCTTCCTTGTGGGAGAAGGAGCCAGACGTTTGCCTTTTCAGAAAAAGTTTCTGCCGAGAGCGAGCACCATGAGATGCTGAGTCTCTGGGAAAGCAGAGATCCCCAGTGCTGTTGTGCCTGTGGATAGGCTGCAGGGGGACGGTGAAGACCAGCAAGATCTTTCAGGGCTGGCACCTTCCTTGTGGGAGAAGGAGCCAGACGTTTGCCTTTTCAGAAAAAGTTTCTGCCGAGAACGAGCACCGTGACATGCTGAGTCTCTGCGAAAGCAGAGATCCCCAGTGCTGTTGTGCCTGTGGATAGGCTGCAGGGGGACGGTGAAGACCAGCAAGATCTTTCAGGGCTGGCACCTTCCTTGTGGGAGAAGGAGCCAGACGTTTGCCTTTTCAGAAAAAGTTTCTGCCGAGAGCGAGCACCATGAGATGCTGAGTCTCTGGGAAAGCAGATAGCCCCAGTGCTGTTGCGGCTATAGGTAGGCTGCAGAGGGATAGTGAAGACCAGCAAGAGCTTTCAGGGCTGGCACCTTCCTTGTGGGAGAAGGAGCCAGACGTTTGCCTTTTCAGAAAAAGTTTCTGCCGAGAACGAGCACTGTGACATGCTGAGTCTCTGGGAAAGCAGAGATCCCCAGTTCTGTTGCGGCTATAGATAGGCTGCAGAGGGATAGTGAAGACCAGCAAGAGCTTTCAGGGCTGGCACCTTCCTTGTGGGAGAAGGAGCCAGATGTTTGCCTTTTCAGAAAAAGTTTCTGCCGAGAGCGAGCACCATGAGATGCTGAGTCTCTGGGAAAGCAGAGATCCCCAGTGCTGTTGTGCCTGTGGATAGGCTGCAGGGGGACGGTGAAGACCAGCAAGATCTTTCAGGGCTGGCACCTTCCTTGTGGGAGAAGGAGCCAGACGTTTGCCTTTTCAGAAAAAGTTTCTGCCGAGAACGAGCACCGTGACATGCTGAGTCTCTGGGAAAGCAGAGATCCCCAGTGCTGTTGTGCCTGTGGATAGGCTGCAGGGGGACGGTGAAGACCAGCAAGATCTTTCAGGGCTGGCACCTTCCTTGTGGGAGAAGGAGCCAGACGTTTGCCTTTTCAGAAAAAGTTTCTGCCGAGAACGAGCACCGTGACATGCTGAGTCTCTGGGAAAGCAGAGATCCCCAGTGCTGTTGCGGCTAAAGATAGGCTGCAGAGGGATAGTGAAGACCAGCAAGATCTTTCAGGGCTGGCACCTTCCTTGTGGGAGAAGGAGCCAGACGTTTGCCTTTTCAGAAAAAGTTTCTGCCGAGAACGAGCACCGTGACATGCTGAGTCTCTGGGAAAGCAGAGATCCCCAGTGCTGTTGCGGCTAAAGATAGGCTGCAGAGGGATAGTGAAGACCAGCAAGATCTTTCAGGGCTGGCACCTTCCTTGTGGGAGAAGGAGCCAGACGTTTGCCTTTTCAGAAAAAGGCTCTGCCGAGAGCGAGCACCATGAGATGCTGAGTCTCTGGGAAAGCAGAGATCCCCAGTGCTGTTGCGGCTAAAGATAGGCTGCAGAGGGATAGTGAAGACCTGCAAGAGCTTTCAGGGCTGTCACCTTCCTTGTGGGAGAAGGAGCCAGACGTTTGCCTTTTCAGAAAAAGTTTCTGCCGAGAACGAGCACCGTGACATGCTGAGTCTCTGGGAAAGCAGAGATCCCCAGTGCTGTTGTGCCTGTGGATAGACTGCAGGGGGACGGTGAAGACCAGCAAGATCTTTCAGGGCTGGCACCTTCCTTGTGGGAGAAGGAGCCAGACGTTTGCCTTTTCAGAAAAAGTTTCTGCCGAGAACGAGCACCGTGACATGCTGAGTCTCTGGGAAAGCAGAGATCCCCAGTGCTGTTGCGGCTAAAGATAGGCTGCAGAGGGATAGTGAAGACCAGCAAGATCTTTCAGGGCTGGCACCTTCCTTGTGGGAGAAGGAGCCAGACGTTTGCCTTTTCAGAAAAAGTTTCTGCCGAGAACGAGCACCTTGACATGCTGAGTCTCTGGGAAAGCAGAGATCCCCAGTGCTGTTGTGCCTGTGGATAGGCTGCAGGGGGACGGTGAAGACCAGCAAGATCTTTCAGGGCTGGCACCTTCCTTGTGGGAGAAGGAGCCAGACGTTTGCCTTTTCAGAAAAACTTTCTGCCGAGAACGAGCACCGTGACATGCTGAGTCTCTGGGAAAGCAGAGATCCCCAGTGCTGTTGTGCCTGTGGATAGGCTGCAGAGGGATAGTGAAGACCAGCAAGATCTTTCAGGGCTGGCACCTTCCTTGTGGGAGAAGGAGCCAGACGTTTGCCTTTTCAGAAAAAGGCTCTGCCGAGAGCGAGCACCATGAGATGCTGAGTCTCTGGGAAAGCAGAGATCCCCAGTGCTGTTGTGCCTGTGGATAGGCTGCAGGGGGACGGTGAAGACCAGCAAGATCTTTCAGGGCTGGCACCTTCCTTGTGGGAGAAGGAGCCAGACGTTTGCCTTTTCAGAAAAAGTTTCTGCCGAGAGCGAGCACCATGAGATGCTGAGTCTCTGGGAAAGCAGATAGCCCCAGTGCTGTTGCGGCTATAGGTAGGCTGCAGAGGGATAGTGAAGACCAGCAAGAGCTTTCAGGGCTGGCACCTTCCTTGTGGGAGAAGGAGCCAGACGTTTGCCTTTTCAGAAAAAGTTTCTGCCGAGAACGAGCACTGTGACATGCTGAGTCTCTGGGAAAGCAGAGATCCCCAGTGCTGTTGCGGCTATAGATAGGCTGCAGAGGGATAGTGAAGACCAGCAAGAGCTTTCAGGGCTGGCACCTTCCTTGTGGGAGAAGGAGCCAGATGTTTGCCTTTTCAGAAAAAGTTTCTGCCGAGAGCGAGCACCATGAGATGCTGAGTCTCTGGGAAAGCAGAGATCCCCAGTGCTGTTGTGCCTGTGGATAGGCTGCAGGGGGACGGTGAAGACCAGCAAGATCTTTCAGGGCTGGCACCTTCCTTGTGGGAGAAGGAGCCAGACGTTTGCCTTTTCAGAAAAAGTTTCTGCCGAGAACGAGCACCGTGACATGCTGAGTCTCTGGGAAAGCAGAGATCCCCAGTGCTGTTGCGGCTAAAGATAGGCTGCAGAGGGATAGTGAAGACCAGCAAGATCTTTCAGGGCTGGCACCGTCCTTGTGGGAGAAGGAGCCAGATGTTTCCCTTTTCAGAAAAACTTTCTGCCGAGAACGAGCACCGTGACATGCTGAGTCTCTGGGAAAGCAGAGATCCCCAGTGCTGTTGCGGCTAAAGATAGGCTGCAGAGGGATAGTGAAGACCAGCAAGATCTTTCAGGGCTGGCACCTTCCTTGTGGGAGAAGGAGCCAGACGTTTGCCTTTTCAGAAAAAGGCTCTGCTGAGAGCGAGCACCATGAGATGCTGAGTCTCTGGGAAAGCAGAGATCCCCAGTGCTGTTGTGCCTGTGGATAGGCTGCAGGGGGACGGTGAAGACCAGCAAGATCTTTCAGGGCTGGCACCTTCCTTGTGGGAGAAGGAGCCAGACGTTTGCCTTTTCAGAAAAAGGCTCTGCCGAGAGCGAGCACCGTGACATGCTGAGTCTCTGGGAAAGCAGAGATCCCCAGTGCTGTTGTGCCTGTGGATAGGCTGCAGGGGGACGGTGAAGACCAGCAAGATCTTTCAGGGCTGGCACCTTCCTTGTGGGAGAAGGAGCCAGACGTTTGCCTTTTCAGAAAAAGTTTCTGCCGAGAACGAGCACCGTGACATGCTGAGTCTCTGGGAAAGCAGAGATCCCCAGTGCTGTTGTGCCTGTGGATAGGCTGCAGGGGGACGGTGAAGACCAGCAAGATCTTTCAGGGCTGGCACCTTCCTTGTGGGAGAAGGAGCCAGACGTTTGCCTTTTCAGAAAAAGTTTCTGCCGAGAACGAGCACCGTGACATGCTGAGTCTCTGGGAAAGCAGAGATCCCCAGTGCTGTTGCGGCTAAAGATAGGCTGCAGAGGGATAGTGAAGACCAGCAAGATCTTTCAGGGCTGGCACCTTCCTTGTGGGAGAAGGAGCCAGACGTTTGCCTTTTCAGAAAAAGGCTCTGCCGAGAGCGAGCACCATGAGATTCTGAGTCTCTGGGAAAGCAGAGATCCCCAGTGCTGTTGCGGCTAAAGATAGGCTGCAGAGGGATAGTGAAGACCTGCAAGATCTTTCAGGGCTGTCACCTTCCTTGTGGGAGAAGGAGCCAGACGTTTGCCTTTTCAGAAAAAGTTTCTGCCGAGAACGAGCACCGTGACATGCTGAGTCTCTGGGAAAGCAGAGATCCCCAGTGCTGTTGTGCCTGTGGATAGGCTGCAGGGGGACGGTGAAGACCAGCAAGATCTTTCAGGGCTGGCACCTTCCTTGTGGGAGAAGGAGCCAGACGTTTGCCTTTTCAGAAAAAGTTTCTGCCGAGAACGAGCACCGTGACATGCTGAGTCTCTGGGAAAGCAGAGATCCCCAGTGCTGTTGCGGCTAAAGATAGGCTGCAGAGGGATAGTGAAGACCAGCAAGATCTTTCAGGGCTGGCACCTTCCTTGTGGGAGAAGGAGCCAGACGTTTGCCTTTTCAGAAAAAGTTTCTGCCGAGAACGAGCACCTTGACATGCTGAGTCTCTGGGAAAGCAGAGATCCCCAGTGCTGTTGTGCCTGTGGATAGGCTGCAGGGGGACGGTGAAGACCAGCAAGATCTTTCAGGGCTGGCACCTTCCTTGTGGGAGAAGGAGCCAGAGGTTTGCCTTTTCAGAAAAACTTTCTGCCGAGAACGAGCACCGTGACATGCTGAGTCTCTGGGAAAGCAGAGATCCCCAGTGCTGTTGTGCCTGTGGATAGGCTGCAGAGGGATGGTGAAGACCAGCAAGATCTTTCAGGGCTGGCACCTTCCTTGTGGGAGAAGGAGCCAGACGTTTGCCTTTTCAGAAAAAGGCTCTGCCGAGAGCGAGCACCATGAGATGCTGAGTTTCTGGGAAAGCAGAGATCCCCAGTGCTGTTGTGCCTGTGGATAGGCTGCAGGGGGACGGTGAAGACCAGCAAGATCTTTCAGGGCTGGCACCTTCCTTGTGGGAGAAGGAGCCAGACGTTTGCCTTTTCAGAAAAAGTTTCTGCCGAGAGCGAGCACCATGAGATGCTGAGTCTCTGGGAAAGCAGATAGCCCCAGTGCTGTTGCGGCTATAGGTAGGCTGCAGAGGGATTGTGAAGACCAGCAAGAGCTTTCAGGGCTGGCACCTTCCTTGTGGGAGAAGGAGCCAGACGTTTGCCTTTTCAGAAAAAGTTTCTGCCGAGAACGAGCACTGTGACATGCTGAGTCTCTGGGAAAGCAGAGATCCCCAGTGCTGTTGCGGCTATAGATAGGCTGCAGAGGGATAGTGAAGACCAGCAAGAGCTTTCAGGGCTGGCACCTTCCTTGTGGGAGAAGGAGCCAGATGTTTGCCTTTTCAGAAAAAGTTTCTGCCGAGAGCGAGCACCATGAGATGCTGAGTCTCTGGGAAAGCAGAGATCCCCAGTGCTGTTGTGCCTGTGGATAGGCTGCAGGGGGACGGTGAAGACCAGCAAGATCTTTCAGGGCTAGCACCTTCCTTGTGGGAGAAGGAGCCAGACGTTTGCCTTTTCAGAAAAAGTTTCTGCCGAGAACGAGCACCGTGACATGCTGAGTCTCTGGGAAAGCAGAGATCCCCAGTGCTGTTGCGGCTAAAGATAGGCTGCAGAGGGATAGTGAAGACCAGCAAGATCTTTCAGGGCTGGCACCGTCCTTGTGGGAGAAGGAGCCAGATATTTCCCTTTTCAGAAAAACTTTCTGCCGAGAACGAGCACCGTGACATGCTGAGTCTCTGGGAAAGCAGAGATCCCCAGTGCTGTTGCGGCTAAAGATAGGCTGCAGAGGGATAGTGAAGACCAGCAAGATCTTTCAGGGCTGGCACCTTCCTTGTGGGAGAAGGAGCCAGACGTTTGCCTTTTCAGAAAAAGGCTCTGCCGAGAGCGAGCACCGTGACATGCTGAGTCTCTGGGAAAGCAGAGATCCCCAGTGCTGTTGTGCCTGTGGATAGGCTGCAGGGGGACGGTGAAGACCAGCAAAATATTTCAGGGCTGGCACCTTCCTTGTGGGAGAAGGAGCCAGACGTTTGCCTTTTCAGAAAAAGTTTCTGCCGAGAACGAGCACCGTGACATGCTGAGTCTCTGGGAAAGCAGAGATCCCCAGTGCTGTTGTGCCTGTGGATAGGCTGCAGGGGGACGGTGAAGACCAGCAAGATCTTTCAGGGCTGGCACCTTCCTTGTGGGAGAAGGAGCCAGACGTTTGCCTTTTCAGAAAAAGTTTCTGCCGAGAGCGAGCACCATGAGATGCTGAGTCTCTGGGAAAGCAGAGATCCCCAGTGCTGTTGTGCCTGTGGATGGGCTGCAGGGGGACGGTGAAGACCAGCAAGATCTTTCAGGGCTGGCACCTTCCTTGTGGGAGAAGGAGCCAGACGTTTGCCTTTTCAGAAAAAGTTTCTGCCGAGAACGAGCACCGTGACATGCTGAGTATCTGCGAAAGCAGAGATCCCCAATGCTGTTGTGCCTGTGGATAGGCTGCAGGGGGACGGTGAAGACCAGCAAGATCTTTCAGGGCTGGCACCTTCCTTGTGGGAGAAGGAGCCAGACGTTTGCCTTTTCAGAAAAAGTTTCTGCCGAGAACGAGCACCGTGACATGCTGAGTCTCTGGGAAAGCAGAGATCCCCAGTGCTGTTGTGCCTGTGGATAGGCTGCAGGGGGACGGTGAAGACCAGCAAGATCTTTCAGGGCTGGCACCTTCCTTGTGGGAGAAGGAGCCAGACGTTTGCCTTTTGAGAAAAAGTTTCTGCCGAGAACGAGCACCGTGACATGCTGAGTCTCTGGGAAAGCAGAGATCCCCAGTGCTGTTGTGCCTGTGGATATGCTGCAGGGGGACGGTGAAGACCAGCAAGATCTTTCAGGGCTGGCACCTTCCTTGTGGGAGAAGGAGCCAGACGTTTGCCTTTTCAGAAAATTTTCTGCCAAGAACGAGCACCGTGACATGCTGAGTGTCTGGGAAAGCAGAGATCCCCAGTGCTGTTGCGGCTAAAGATAGGCTGCAGAGGGATAGTGAAGACCAGCAAGATCTTTCAGGGCTGGCACCTTCCTTGTGGGAGAAGGAGCCAGACGTTTGCCTTTTCAGAAAAAGTTTCTGCCGAGAACGAGCACCGTGACATGCTGAGTCTCTGGGAAAGCAGAGATCCCCAGTGCTGTTGCGGCTATAGGTAGGCTGCAGAGGGATAGTGAAGACCAGCAAGAGCTTTCAGGGCTGGCACCTTCCTTGTGGGAGAAGGAGCCAGACGTTTGCCTTTTCAGAAAAAGGCTCTGCCGAGAGCGAGCACCGTGACATGCTGAGTCTCTGGGAAAGCAGAGATCCCCAGTGCTGTTGTGCCTGTGGATAGGCTGCAGGGGGACGGTGAAGACCAGCAAGATCTTTCAGGGCTGGCACCTTCCTTGTGGGAGAAGGAGCCAGACGTTTGCCTTTTCAGAAAAAGTTTCTGCCGAGAACGAGCACCGTGACCTGCTGAGTCTCTGGGAAAGCAGAGATCCCCAGTGCTGTTGTGCCTGTGGATAGGCTGCAGGGGGACGGTGAAGACCAGCAAGATCTTTCAGGGCTGGCACCTTCCTTGTGGGAGAAGGAGCCAGACGTTTGCCTTTTCAGAAAAAGTTTCTGCCGAGAGCGAGCACCATGACATGCTGAGTCTCTGGGAAAGCAGAGATCCCCAGTGCTGTTGTGCCTGTGGATAGGCTGCAGGGGGACGGTGAAGACCAGCAAGAGCTTTCAGGGCTGGCACCTTCCTTGTGGGAGAAGGAGCCAGACGTTTGCCTTTTCAGAAAAACTTTCTGCCGAGAACGAGCACCGTGACATGCTGAGTCTCTGGGAAAGCAGAGATCCCCAGTGCTGTTGTGCCTGTGGATAGGCTGCAGGGGGACGGTGAAGACCAGCAAGATCTTTCAGGGCTGGCACCTTCCTTGTGGGAGAAGGAGCCAGACGTTTGCCTTTTCAGAAAAAGTTTCTGCCGAGAGCGAGCACCATGAGATGCTGAGTCTCTGGGAAAGCAGAGATCCCCAGTGCTGTTGTGCCTGTGGATAGGCTGCAGGGGGACGGTGAAGACCAGCAAGATCTTTCAGGGCTGGCACCTTCCTTGTGGGAGAAGGAGCCAGACGTTTGCCTTTTCAGAAAAAGTTTCTGCCGAGAACGAGCACCGTGACATGCTGAGTCTCTGCGAAAGCAGAGATCCCCAGTGCTGTTGTGCCTGTGGATAGGCTGCAGGGGGACGGTGAAGACCAGCAAGATCTTTCAGGGCTGGCACCTTCCTTGTGGGAGAAGGAGCCAGACGTTTGCCTTTTCAGAAAAAGTTTCTGCCGAGAACGAGCACCGTGACATGCTGAGTCTCTGGGAAAGCAGATAGCCCCAGTGCTGTTGCGGCTATAGGTAGGCTGCAGAGGGATAGTGAAGACCAGCAACAGCTTTCAGGGCTGGCACCTTCCTTGTGGGAGAAGGAGCCAGACGTTTGCCTTTTCAGAAAAAGTTTCTGCCGAGAACGAGCACTGTGACATGCTGAGTCTCTGGGAAAGCAGAGATCCCCAGTGCTGTTGCGGCTAAAGATAGGCTGCAGAGGGATAGTGAAGACCAGCAAGAGCTTTCAGGGCTGGCACCTTCCTTGTGGGAGAAGGAGCCAGATGTTTGCCTTTTCAGAAAAAGTTTCTGCCGAGAGCGAGCACCATGAGATGCTGAGTCTCTGGGAAAGCAGAGATCCCCAGTGCTGTTGTGCCTGTGGATAGGCTGCAGGGGGACGGTGAAGACCAGCAAGATCTTTCAGGGCTGGCACCTTCCTTGTGGGAGAAGGAGCCAGACGTTTGCCTTTTCAGAAAAAGTTTCTGCCGAGAACGAGCACCGTGACATGCTGAGTCTCTGGGAAAGCAGAGATCCCCAGTGCTGTTGCGGCTAAAGATAGGCTGCAGAGGGATAGTGAAGACCAGCAAGATCTTTCAGGGCTGGCACCGTCCTTGTGGGAGAAGGAGCCAGATGTTTCCCTTTTCAGAAAAACTTTCTGCCGAGAACGAGCACCGTGACATGCTGAGTCTCTGGGAAAGCAGAGATCCCCAGTGCTGTTGCGGCTAAAGATAGGCTGCAGAGGGATAGTGAAGACCAGCAAGATCTTTCAGGGCTGGCACCTTCCTTGTGGGAGAAGGAGCCAGACGTTTGCCTTTTCAGAAAAAGGCTCTGCTGAGAGCGAGCACCATGAGATGCTGAGTCTCTGGGAAAGCAGAGATCCCCAGTGCTGTTGTGCCTGTGGATAGGCTGCAGGGGGACGGTGAAGACCAGCAAGATCTTTCAGGGCTGGCACCTTCCTTGTGGGAGAAGGAGCCAGACGTTTGCCTTTTCATAAAAAGGCTCTGCTGAGAGCGAGCACCGTGACATGCTGAGTCTCTGGGAAAGCAGAGATCCCCAGTGCTGTTGTGCCTGTGGATAGGCTGCAGGGGGACGGTGAAGACCAGCAAGATCTTTCAGGGCTGGCACCTTCCTTGTGGGAGAAGGAGCCAGACGTTTGCCTTTTCAGAAAAAGTTTCTGCCGAGAACGAGCACCGTGACATGCTGAGTCTCTGGGAAAGCAGAGATCCCCAGTGCTGTTGTGCCTGTGGATAGGCTGCAGGGGGACGGTGAAGACCAGCAAGATCTTTCAGGGCTGGCACCTTCCTTGTGGGAGAAGGAGCCAGACGTTTGCCTTTTCAGAAAAAGTTTCTGCCGAGAGCGAGCACCATGAGATGCTGAGTCTCTGGGAAAGCAGAGATCCCCAGTGCTGTTGTGCCTGTGGATAGGCTGCAGGGGGACGGTGAAGACCAGCAAGATCTTTCAGGGCTGGCACCTTCCTTGTGGGAGAAGGAGCCAGACGTTTGCCTTTTCAGAAAAAGTTTCTGCCGAGAACGAGCACCGTGACATGCTGAGTATCTGCGAAAGCAGAGATCCCCAATGCTGTTGTGCCTGTGGATAGGCTGCAGGGGGACGGTGAAGACCAGCAAGATCTTTCAGGGCTGGCACCTTCCTTGTGGGAGAAGGAGCCAGACGTTTGCCTTTTCAGAAAAAGTTTCTGCCGAGAACGAGCACCGTGACATGCTGAGTCTCTGGGAAAGCAGAGATCCCCAGTGCTGTTGTGCCTGTGGATAGGCTGCAGGGGGACGGTGAAGACCAGCAAGATCTTTCAGGGCTGGCACCTTCCTTGTGGGAGAAGGAGCCAGACGTTTGCCTTTTCAGAAAAAGTTTCTGCCGAGAACGAGCACCGTGACATGCTGAGTCTCTGGGAAAGCAGAGATCCCCAGTGCTGTTGTGCCTGTGGATATGCTGCAGGGGGACGGTGAAGACCAGCAAGATCTTTCAGGGCTGGCACCTTCCTTGTGGGAGAAGGAGCCAGACGTTTGCCTTTTCAGAAAATTTTCTGCCAAGAACGAGCACCGTGACATGCTGAGTGTCTGGGAAAGCAGAGATCCCCAGTGCTGTTGCGGCTAAAGATAGGCTGCAGAGGGATAGTGAAGACCAGCAAGATCTTTCAGGGCTGGCACCTTCCTTGTGGGAGAAGGAGCCAGACGTTTGCCTTTTCAGAAAAAGTTTCTGCCGAAAACGAGCACCGTGACATGCTGAGTCTCTGGGAAAGCAGAGATCCCCAGTGCTGTTGCGGCTATAGGTAGGCTGCAGAGGGATAGTGAAGACCTGCAAGAGCTTTCAGGGCTGTCACCTTCCTTGTGGGAGAAGGAGCCAGACGTTTGCCTTTTCAGAAAAAGGCTCTGCCGAGAGCGAGCACCGTGACATGCTGAGTCTCTGGGAAAGCAGAGATCCCCAGTGCTGTTGTGCCTGTGGATAGGCTGCAGGGGGACGGTGAAGACCAGCAAGATCTTTCAGGGCTGGCACCTTCCTTGTGGGAGAAGGAGCCAGACGTTTGCCTTTTCAGAAAAACTTTCTGCCGAGAACGAGCACCGTGACCTGCTGAGTCTCTGGGAAAGCAGAGATCCCCAGTGCTGTTGTGCCTGTGGATAGGCTGCAGGGGGACGGTGAAGACCAGCAAGATCTTTCAGGGCTGGCACCTTCCTTGTGGGAGAAGGAGCCAGACGTTTGCCTTTTCAGAAAAAGTTTCTGCCGAGAGCGAGCACCATGAGATGCTGAGTCTCTGGGAAAGCAGAGATCCCCAGTGCTGTTGTGCCTGTGGATAGGCTGCAGGGGGACGGTGAAGACCAGCAAGAGCTTTCAGGGCTGGCACCTTCCTTGTGGGAGAAGGAGCCAGACGTTTGCCTTTTCAGAAAAAGTTTCTGCCGAGAACGAGCACCGTGACATGCTGAGTCTCTGGGAAAGCAGAGATCCCCAGTGCTGTTGTGCCTGTGGATAGGCTGCAGGGGGACGGTGAAGACCAGCAAGATCTTTCAGGGCTGGCACCTTCCTTGTGGGAGAAGGAGCCAGACGTTTGCCTTTTCAGAAAAAGTTTCTGCCGAGAGCGAGCACCATGAGATGCTGAGTCTCTGGGAAAGCAGAGATCCCCAGTGCTGTTGTGCCTGTGGATAGGCTGCAGGGGGACGGTGAAGACCAGCAAGAGCTTTCAGGGCTGGCACCTTCCTTGTGGGAGAAGGAGCCAGACGTTTGCCTTTTCAGAAAAAGGTTCTGCCGAGAACGAGCACCGTGACATGCTGAGTCTCTGGGAAAGCAGAGATCCCCAGTGCTGTTGTGCCTGTGGATAGGCTGCAGGGGGACGGTGAAGACCAGCAAGATCTTTCAGGGCTGGCACCTTCCTTGTGGGAGAAGGAGCCAGACGTTTGCCTTTTGAGAAAAAGTTTCTGCCGAGAACGAGCACCGTGACATGCTGAGTCTCTGGGAAAGCAGAGATCCCCAGTGCTGTTGTGCCTGTGGATATGCTGCAGGGGGACGGTGAAGACCAGCAAGATCTTTCAGGGCTGGCACCTTCCTTGTGGGAGAAGGAGCCAGACGTTTGCCTTTTCAGAAAATTTTCTGCCAAGAACGAGCACCGTGACATGCTGAGTGTCTGGGAAAGCAGAGATCCCCAGTGCTGTTGCGGCTAAAGATAGGCTGCAGAGGGATAGTGAAGACCAGCAAGATCTTTCAGGGCTGGCACCTTCCTTGTGGGAGAAGGAGCCAGACGTTTGCCTTTTCAGAAAAAGTTTCTGCCGAGAACGAGCACCGTGACATGCTGAGTCTCTGGGAAAGCAGAGATCCCCAGTGCTGTTGCGGCTATAGGTAGGCTGCAGAGGGATAGTGAAGACCAGCAAGAGCTTTCATGGCTGGCACCTTCCTTGTGGGAGAAGGAGCCAGACGTTTGCCTTTTCAGAAAAACTTTCGGCCGAGAACGAGCACCGTGACATGCTGAGTCTCTGGGAAAGCAGAGATCCCCAGTGCTGTTGTGCCTGTGGATAGGCTGCAGCGGGACGGTGAAGACCAGCAAGATCTTTCAGGGCTGGCACCTTCCTTGTGGGAGAAGGAGCCAGACGTTTGCCTTTTCAGAAAAAGTTTCTGCCGAGAACGAGCACCGTGACATGCTGAGTGTCTGGGAAAGCAGAGATCCCCAGTGCTGTTGCGGCTAAAGATAGGCTGCAGAGGGATAGTGAAGACCAGCAAGAGCTTTCAGGGCTGGCACCTTCCTTGTGGGAGAAGGAGCCAGACGTTTGCCTTTTCAGAAAAAGTTTCTGCCGAGAACGAGCACCGTGACATGCTGAGTCTCTGGGAAAGCAGAGATCCCCAGTGCTGTTGCGGCTATAGATAGGCTGCAGAAGGATAGTGAAGACCAGCAAGAGCTTTCAGGGCTGGCACCTTCCTTGTGGGAGAAGGAGCCAGACGTTTGCCTTTTCAGAAAAACTTTCGGCCGAGAACGAGCACCGTGACATGCTGAGTCTCTGGGAAAGCAGAGATCCCCAGTGCTGTTGTGCCTGTGGATAGGCTGCAGGGGGACGGTGAAGACCAGCAAGATCTTTCAGGGCTGGCACCTTCCTTGTGGGAGAAGGAGCCAGACGTTTGCCTTTTCAGAAAAAGTTTCTGCCGAGAACGAGCACCGTGACATGCTGAGTCTCTGGGAAAGCAGAGATCCCCAGTGCTGTTGCGGCTAAAGATAGGCTGCAGAGGGATAGTGAAGACCAGCAAGATCTTTCAGGGCTGGCACCTTCCTTGTGGGAGAAGGAGCCAGACGTTTGCCTTTTCAGAAAAAGGCTCTGCCGAGAGCGAGCACCGTGACATGCTGAGTCTCTGGGAAAGCAGAGATCCCCAGTGCTGTTGTGCCTGTGGATAGGCTGCAGGGGGACGGTGAAGACCAGCAAGATCTTTCAGGGCTGGCACCTTCCTTGTGGGAGAAGGAGCCAGACGTTTGCCTTTTCAGAAAAAGTTTCTGCCGAGAACGAGCACCGTGACATGCTGAGTCTCTGGGAAAGCAGAGATCCCCAGTGCTGTTGCGGCTAAAGATAGGCTGCAGAGGGATAGTGAAGACCTGCAAGAGCTTTCAGGGCTGTCACCTTCCTTGTGGGAGAAGGAGCCAGACGTTTGCCTTTTCAGAAAAAGTTTCTGCCGAGAACGAGCACCGTGACATGCTGAGTCTCTGGGAAAGCAGAGATCCCCAGTGCTGTTGTGCCTGTGGATAGGCTGCAGGGGGACGGTGAAGACCAGCAAGAGCTTTCAGGGCTGGCACCTTCCTTGTGGGAGAAGGAGCCAGACGTTTGCCTTTTCAGAAAAACTTTCTGCCGAGAACGAGCACCGTGACATGCTGAGTCTCTGGGAAAGCAGAGATCCCCAGTGCTGTTGTGCCTGTGGATAGGCTGCAGGGGGACGGTGAAGACCAGCAAGATCTTTCAGGGCTGGCACCTTCCTTGTGGGAGAAGGAGCCAGACGTTTGCCTTTTCAGAAAAAGGCTCTGCCGAGAGCGAGCACCGTGACATGCTGAGTCTCTGGGAAAGCAGAGATCCCCAGTGCTGTTGCGGCTAAAGATAGGCTGCAGAGGGATAGTGAAGACCAGCAAGATCTTTCAGGGCTGGCACCTTCCTTGTGGGAGAAGGAGCCAGACGTTTGCCTTTTCAGAAAAAGTTTCTGCCGAGAACGAGCACCGTGACATGCTGAGTCTCTGGGAAAGCAGAGATCCCCAGTGCTGTTGTGCCTGTGGATAGGCTGCAGGGGGACGGTGAAGACCAGCAAGATCTTTCAGGGCTGGCACCTTCCTTGTGGGAGAAGGAGCCAGACGTTTGCCTTTTCAGAAAAAGTTTCTGCCGAGAACGAGCACCGTGACATGCTGAGTCTCTGGGAAAGCAGAGATCCCCAGTGCTGTTGCGGCTAAAGATAGGCTGCAGAGGGATAGTGAAGACCAGCAAGATCTTTCAGGGCTGGCACCTTCCTTGTGGGAGAAGGAGCCAGACGTTTGCCTTTTCAGAAAAAGTTTCTGCCGAGAACGAGCACCGTGACATGCTGAGTCTCTGGGAAAGCAGAGATCCCCAGTGCTGTTGCGGCTAAAGATAGGCTGCAGAGGGATAGTGAAGACCAGCAAGATCTTTCAGGGCTGGCACCTTCCTTGTGGGAGAAGGAGCCAGACGTTTGCCTTTTCAGAAAAAGGCTCTGCCGAGAGCGAGCACCATGAGATGCTGAGTCTCTGGGAAAGCAGAGATCCCCAGTGCTGTTGCGGCTAAAGATAGGCTGCAGAGGGATAGTGAAGACCTGCAAGATCTTTCAGGGCTGGCACCTTCCTTGTGGGAGAAGGAGCCAGACGTTTGCCTTTTCAGAAAAAGTTTCTGCCGAGAACGAGCACCGTGACATGCTGAGTCTCTGGGAAAGCAGAGATCCCCAGTGCTGTTGCGGCTAAAGATAGGCTGCAGAGGGATAGTGAAGACCAGCAAGATCTTTCAGGGCTGGCACCTTCCTTGTGGGAGAAGGAGCCAGACGTTTGCCTTTGTAGAAAAAGGCTCTGCCGAGAGCGAGCACCGTGACATGCTGAGTCTCTGGGAAAGCAGAGATCCCCAGTGCTGTTGCGGCTATAGGTAGGCTGCAGAGGGATAGTGAAGACCAGCAAGAGCTTTCAGGGCTGGCACCTTCCTTGTGGGAGAAGGAGCCAGACGTTTGCCTTTTCAGAAAAAGTTTCTGCCGAGAACGAGCACTGTGACATGCTGAGTCTCTGGGAAAGCAGAGATCCCCAGTGCTGTTGCGGCTAAAGATAGGCTGCAGAGGGATAGTGAAGACCAGCAAGATCTTTCAGGGCTGGCACCTTCCTTGTGGGAGAAGGAGCCAGACGTTTGCCTTTTCAGAAAAAGGCTCTGCCGAGAGCGAGCACCGTGACATGCTGAGTCTCTGGGAAAGCAGAGATCCCCAGTGCTGTTGTGCCTGTGGATAGGCTGCAGGGGGACGGTGAAGACCAGCAAGATCTTTCAGGGCTGGCACCTTCCTTGTGGGAGAAGGAGCCAGACGTTTGCCTTTTCAGAAAAAGTTTCTGCCGAGAACGAGCACCGTGACATGCTGAGTCTCTGGGAAAGCAGAGATCCCCAGTGCTGTTGCGGCTAAAGATAGGCTGCAGAGGGATAGTGAAGACCTGCAAGAGCTTTCAGGGCTGTCACCTTCCTTGTGGGAGAAGGAGCCAGACGTTTGCCTTTTCAGAAAAAGTTTCTGCCGAGAACGAGCACCGTGACATGCTGAGTCTCTGGGAAAGCAGAGATCCCCAGTGCTGTTGTGCCTGTGGATAGGCTGCAGGGGGACGGTGAAGACCAGCAAGAGCTTTCAGGGCTGGCACCTTCCTTGTGGGAGAAGGAGCCAGACGTTTGCCTTTTCAGAAAAACTTTCTGCCGAGAACGAGCACCGTGACATGCTGAGTCTCTGGGAAAGCAGAGATCCCCAGTGCTGTTGTGCCTGTGGATAGGCTGCAGGGGGACGGTGAAGACCAGCAAGATCTTTCAGGGCTGGCACCTTCCTTGTGGGAGAAGGAGCCAGACGTTTGCCTTTTCAGAAAAAGGCTCTGCCGAGAGCGAGCACCGTGACATGCTGAGTCTCTGGGAAAGCAGAGATCCCCAGTGCTGTTGCGGCTAAAGATAGGCTGCAGAGGGATAGTGAAGACCAGCAAGATCTTTCAGGGCTGGCACCTTCCTTGTGGGAGAAGGAGCCAGACGTTTGCCTTTTCAGAAAAAGTTTCTGCCGAGAACGAGCACCGTGACATGCTGAGTCTCTGGGAAAGCAGAGATCCCCAGTGCTGTTGTGCCTGTGGATAGGCTGCAGGGGGACGGTGAAGACCAGCAAGATCTTTCAGGGCTGGCACCTTCCTTGTGGGAGAAGGAGCCAGACGTTTGCCTTTTCAGAAAAAGTTTCTGCCGAGAACGAGCACCGTGACATGCTGAGTCTCTGGGAAAGCAGAGATCCCCAGTGCTGTTGCGGCTAAAGATAGGCTGCAGAGGGATAGTGAAGACCAGCAAGATCTTTCAGGGCTGGCACCTTCCTTGTGGGAGAAGGAGCCAGACGTTTGCCTTTTCAGAAAAAGTTTCTGCCGAGAACGAGCACCGTGACATGCTGAGTCTCTGGGAAAGCAGAGATCCCCAGTGCTGTTGCGGCTAAAGATAGGCTGCAGAGGGATAGTGAAGACCAGCAAGATCTTTCAGGGCTGGCACCTTCCTTGTGGGAGAAGGAGCCAGACGTTTGCCTTTTCAGAAAAAGGCTCTGCCGAGAGCGAGCACCATGAGATGCTGAGTCTCTGGGAAAGCAGAGATCCCCAGTGCTGTTGCGGCTAAAGATAGGCTGCAGAGGGATAGTGAAGACCTGCAAGAGCTTTCAGGGCTGGCACCTTCCTTGTGGGAGAAGGAGCCAGACGTTTGCCTTTTCAGAAAAAGTTTCTGCCGAGAACGAGCACCGTGACATGCTGAGTCTCTGGGAAAGCAGAGATCCCCAGTGCTGTTGCGGCTAAAGATAGGCTGCAGAGGGATAGTGAAGACCAGCAAGATCTTTCAGGGCTGGCACCTTCCTTGTGGGAGAAGGAGCCAGACGTTTGCCTTTTTAGAAAAAGGCTCTGCCGAGAGCGAGCACCGTGACATGCTGAGTCTCTGGGAAAGCAGAGATCCCCAGTGCTGTTGCGGCTATAGGTAGGCTGCAGAGGGATAGTGAAGACCAGCAAGAGCTTTCAGGGCTGGCACCTTCCTTGTGGGAGAAGGAGCCAGACGTTTGCCTTTTCAGAAAAAGGCTCTGCCGAGAGCGAGCACCGTGACATGCTGAGTCTCTGGGAAAGCAGAGATCCCCAGTGCTGTTGTGCCTGTGGATAGGCTGCAGGGGGACGGTGAAGACCAGCAAGATCTTTCAGGGCTGGCACCTTCCTTGTGGGAGAAGGAGCCAGACGTTTGCCTTTTCAGAAAAACTTTCTGCCGAGAACGAGCACCGTGACCTGCTGAGTCTCTGGGAAAGCAGAGATCCCCAGTGCTGTTGTGCCTGTGGATAGGCTGCAGGGGGACGGTGAAGACCAGCAAGATCTTTCAGGGCTGGCACCTTCCTTGTGGGAGAAGGAGCCAGACGTTTGCCTTTTCAGAAAAAGTTTCTGCCGAGAGCGAGCACCATGAGATGCTGAGTCTCTGGGAAAGCAGAGATCCCCAGTGCTGTTGTGCCTGTGGATAGGCTGCAGGGGGACGGTGAAGACCAGCAAGAGCTTTCAGGGCTGGCACCTTCCTTGTGGGAGAAGGAGCCAGACGTTTGCCTTTTCAGAAAAACTTTCTGCCGAGAACGAGCACCGTGACATGCTGAGTCTCTGGGAAAGCAGAGATCCCCAGTGCTGTTGTGCCTGTGGATAGGCTGCAGGGGGACGGTGAAGACCAGCAAGATCTTTCAGGGCTGGCACCTTCCTTGTGGGAGAAGGAGCCAGACGTTTGCCTTTTCAGAAAAAGTTTCTGCCGAGAGCGAGCACCATGAGATGCTGAGTCTCTGGGAAAGCAGAGATCCCCAGTGCTGTTGTGCCTGTGGATAGGCTGCAGGGGGACGGTGAAGACCAGCAAGAGCTTTCAGGGCTGGCACCTTCCTTGTGGGAGAAGGAGCCAGACGTTTGCCTTTTCAGAAAAAGGCTCTGCCGAGAACGAGCACCGTGACATGCTGAGTCTCTGGGAAAGCAGAGATCCCCAGTGCTGTTGTGCCTGTGGATAGGCTGCAGGGGGACGGTGAAGACCAGCAAGATCTTTCAGGGCTGGCACCTTCCTTGTGGGAGAAGGAGCCAGACGTTTGCCTTTTCAGAAAAAGTTTCTGCCGAGAACGAGCACCGTGACATGCTGAGTCTCTGGGAAAGCAGAGATCCCCAGTGCTGTTGTGCCTGTGGATATGCTGCAGGGGGACGGTGAAGACCAGCAAGATCTTTCAGGGCTGGCACCTTCCTTGTGGGAGAAGGAGCCAGACGTTTGCCTTTTCAGAAAATTTTCTGCCAAGAACGAGCACCGTGACATGCTGAGTGTCTGGGAAAGCAGAGATCCCCAGTGCTGTTGCGGCTAAAGATAGGCTGCAGAGGGATAGTGAAGACCAGCAAGATCTTTCAGGGCTGGCACCTTCCTTGTGGGAGAAGGAGCCAGACGTTTGCCTTTTCAGAAAAAGTTTCTGCCGAGAACGAGCACCGTGACATGCTGAGTCTCTGGGAAAGCAGAGATCCCCAGTGCTGTTGCGGCTATAGGTAGGCTGCAGAGGGATAGTGAAGACCAGCAAGAGCTTTCATGGCTGGCACCTTCCTTGTGGGAGAAGGAGCCAGACGTTTGCCTTTTCAGAAAAACTTTCGGCCGAGAACGAGCACCGTGACATGCTGAGTCTCTGGGAAAGCAGAGATCCCCAGTGCTGTTGTGCCTGTGGATAGGCTGCAGCGGGACGGTGAAGACCAGCAAGATCTTTCAGGGCTGGCACCTTCCTTGTGGGAGAAGGAGCCAGACGTTTGCCTTTTCAGAAAAAGTTTCTGCCGAGAACGAGCACCGTGACATGCTGAGTGTCTGGGAAAGCAGAGATCCCCAGTGCTGTTGCGGCTAAAGATAGGCTGCAGAGGGATAGTGAAGACCAGCAAGAGCTTTCAGGGCTGGCACCTTCCTTGTGGGAGAAGGAGCCAGACGTTTGCCTTTTCAGAAAAAGTTTCTGCCGAGAACGAGCACCGTGACATGCTGAGTCTCTGGGAAAGCAGAGATCCCCAGTGCTGTTGCGGCTATAGATAGGCTGCAGAGGGATAGTGAAGACCAGCAAGAGCTTTCAGGGCTGGCACCTTCCTTGTGGGAGAAGGAGCCAGACGTTTGCCTTTTCAGAAAAACTTTCGGCCGAGAACGAGCACCGTGACATGCTGAGTCTCTGGGAAAGCAGAGATCCCCAGTGCTGTTGTGCCTGTGGATAGGCTGCAGGGGGACGGTGAAGACCAGCAAGATCTTTCAGGGCTGGCACCTTCCTTGTGGGAGAAGGAGCCAGACGTTTGCCTTTTCAGAAAAAGTTTCTGCCGAGAACGAGCACCGTGACATGCTGAGTCTCTGGGAAAGCAGAGATCCCCAGTGCTGTTGCGGCTAAAGATAGGCTGCAGAGGGATAGTGAAGACCAGCAAGATCTTTCAGGGCTGGCACCTTCCTTGTGGGAGAAGGAGCCAGACGTTTGCCTTTTCAGAAAAAGGCTCTGCCGAGAGCGAGCACCGTGACATGCTGAGTCTCTGGGAAAGCAGAGATCCCCAGTGCTGTTGTGCCTGTGGATAGGCTGCAGGGGGACGGTGAAGACCAGCAAGATCTTTCAGGGCTGGCACCTTCCTTGTGGGAGAAGGAGCCAGACGTTTGCCTTTTCAGAAAAAGTTTCTGCCGAGAACGAGCACCGTGACATGCTGAGTCTCTGGGAAAGCAGAGATCCCCAGTGCTGTTGCGGCTAAAGATAGGCTGCAGAGGGATAGTGAAGACCTGCAAGAGCTTTCAGGGCTGTCACCTTCCTTGTGGGAGAAGGAGCCAGACGTTTGCCTTTTCAGAAAAAGTTTCTGCCGAGAACGAGCACCGTGACATGCTGAGTCTCTGGGAAAGCAGAGATCCCCAGTGCTGTTGTGCCTGTGGATAGGCTGCAGGGGGACGGTGAAGACCAGCAAGAGCTTTCAGGGCTGGCACCTTCCTTGTGGGAGAAGGAGCCAGACGTTTGCCTTTTCAGAAAAACTTTCTGCCGAGAACGAGCACCGTGACATGCTGAGTCTCTGGGAAAGCAGAGATCCCCAGTGCTGTTGTGCCTGTGGATAGGCTGCAGGGGGACGGTGAAGACCAGCAAGATCTTTCAGGGCTGGCACCTTCCTTGTGGGAGAAGGAGCCAGACGTTTGCCTTTTCAGAAAAAGGCTCTGCCGAGAGCGAGCACCGTGACATGCTGAGTCTCTGGGAAAGCAGAGATCCCCAGTGCTGTTGCGGCTAAAGATAGGCTGCAGAGGGATAGTGAAGACCAGCAAGATCTTTCAGGGCTGGCACCTTCCTTGTGGGAGAAGGAGCCAGACGTTTGCCTTTTCAGAAAAAGTTTCTGCCGAGAACGAGCACCGTGACATGCTGAGTCTCTGGGAAAGCAGAGATCCCCAGTGCTGTTGTGCCTGTGGATAGGCTGCAGGGGGACGGTGAAGACCAGCAAGATCTTTCAGGGCTGGCACCTTCCTTGTGGGAGAAGGAGCCAGACGTTTGCCTTTTCAGAAAAAGTTTCTGCCGAGAACGAGCACCGTGACATGCTGAGTCTCTGGGAAAGCAGAGATCCCCAGTGCTGTTGCGGCTAAAGATAGGCTGCAGAGGGATAGTGAAGACCAGCAAGATCTTTCAGGGCTGGCACCTTCCTTGTGGGAGAAGGAGCCAGACGTTTGCCTTTTCAGAAAAAGTTTCTGCCGAGAACGAGCACCGTGACATGCTGAGTCTCTGGGAAAGCAGAGATCCCCAGTGCTGTTGCGGCTAAAGATAGGCTGCAGAGGGATAGTGAAGACCAGCAAGATCTTTCAGGGCTGGCACCTTCCTTGTGGGAGAAGGAGCCAGACGTTTGCCTTTTCAGAAAAAGGCTCTGCCGAGAGCGAGCACCATGAGATGCTGAGTCTCTGGGAAAGCAGAGATCCCCAGTGCTGTTGCGGCTAAAGATAGGCTGCAGAGGGATAGTGAAGACCTGCAAGAGCTTTCAGGGCTGGCACCTTCCTTGTGGGAGAAGGAGCCAGACGTTTGCCTTTTCAGAAAAAGTTTCTGCCGAGAACGAGCACCGTGACATGCTGAGTCTCTGGGAAAGCAGAGATCCCCAGTGCTGTTGTGCCTGTGGATAGGCTGCAGAGGGATAGTGAAGACCAGCAAGATCTTTCAGGGCTGGCACCTTCCTTGTGGGAGAAGGAGCCAGACGTTTGCCTTTTCAGAAAAAGTTTCTGCCGAGAACGAGCACCGTGACATGCTGAGTCTCTGGGAAAGCAGAGATCCCCAGTGCTGTTGCGGCTAAAGATAGGCTGCAGAGGGATAGTGAAGACCAGCAAGATCTTTCAGGGCTGGCACCTTCCTTGTGGGAGAAGGAGCCAGACGTTTGCCTTTTTAGAAAAAGGCTCTGCCGAGAGCGAGCACCGTGACATGCTGAGTCTCTGGGAAAGCAGAGATCCCCAGTGCTGTTGTGCCTGTGGATAGGCTGCAGGGGGACGGTGAAGACCAGCAAGATCTTTCAGGGCTGGCACCTTCCTTGTGGGAGAAGGAGCCAGACGTTTGCCTTTTCAGAAAAAGTTTCTGCCGAGAACGAGCACCGTGACATGCTGAGTCTCTGGGAAAGCAGAGATCCCCAGTGCTGTTGCGGCTAAAGATAGGCTGCAGAGGGATAGTGAAGACCAGCAAGATCTTTCAGGGCTGGCACCTTCCTTGTGGGAGAAGGAGCCAGACGTTTGCCTTTTCAGAAAAAGTTTCTGCCGAGAACGAGCACCTTGACATGCTGAGTCTCTGGGAAAGCAGAGATCCCCAGTGCTGTTGTGCCTGTGGATAGGCTGCAGGGGGACGGTGAAGACCAGCAAGATCTTTCAGGGCTGGCACCTTCCTTGTGGGAGAAGGAGCCAGAGGTTTGCCTTTTCAGAAAAACTTTCTGCCGAGAACGAGCACCGTGACATGCTGAGTCTCTGGGAAAGCAGAGATCCCCAGTGCTGTTGTGCCTGTGGATAGGCTGCAGAGGGATGGTGAAGACCAGCAAGATCTTTCAGGGCTGGCACCTTCCTTGTGGGAGAAGGAGCCAGACGTTTGCCTTTTCAGAAAAAGGCTCTGCCGAGAGCGAGCACCATGAGATGCTGAGTCTCTGGGAAAGCAGAGATCCCCAGTGCTGTTGTGCCTGTGGATAGGCTGCAGGGGGACGGTGAAGACCAGCAAGAGCTTTCAGGGCTGGCACCTTCCTTGTGGGAGAAGGAGCCAGACGTTTGCCTTTTCAGAAAAAGTTTCTGCCGAGAGCGAGCACCATGAGATGCTGAGTCTCTGGGAAAGCAGATATCCCCAGTGCTGTTGTGGCTATAGGTAGGCTGCAGAGGGATAGTAAAGACCTGCAAGAGCTTTCAGGGCTGGCACCTTCCTTGTGGGAGAAGGAGCCAGACGTTTGCCTTTTCAGAAAAAGTTTCTGCCGAGAACGAGCACCGTGACATGCTGAGTCTCTGGGAAAGCAGAGATCCCCAGTGCTGTTGCGGATAAAGATAGGCTGCAGAGGGATAGTGAAGACCTGCAAGAGCTTTCAGGGCTGGCACCTTCCTTGTGGGAGAAGGAGCCAGACATTTGCCTTTTCAGAAAAAGGCTCTGCCGAGAGCGAGCACCATGAGATGCTGAGTCTCTGGGAAAGTAGAGATCCCCAGTGCTGTTGCGGCTATAGGTAGGCTGCAGAGGGATAGTGAAGACCTGCAAGAGCTTTCAGGGCTGGCACCTTCCTTGTGGGAGAAGGAGCCAGACGTTTGCCTTTTCAGAAAAAGGTTCTGCCGAGAACGAGCACCGTGACATGCTGAGTCTCTGGGAAAGCAGAGATCCCCAGTGCTGTTGTGCCTGTGGATAGGCTGCAGGGGGACGGTGAAGACCAGCAAGATCTTTCAGGGCTGGCACCTTCCTTGTGGGAGAAGGAGCCAGACGTTTGCCTTTTCAGAAAAAGTTTCTGCCGAGAGCGAGCACCGTGACATGCTGAGTCTCTGGGAAAGCAGAGATCCCCAGTGCTGTTGCGGCTAAAGATAGGCTGCAGAGGGATAGTGAAGACCTGCAAGAGCTTTCAGGGTTGGCACCTTCCTTGTGGGAGAAGGAGCCAGACGTTTGCCTTTTCAGAAAAAGTTTCTGCCGAGAGCGAGCACCGTGACATGCTGAGTCTCTGGGAAAGCAGAGATCCCCAGTGCTGTTGTGCTTGTGGATAGGCTGCAGGGGGATGGTGAAGACCAGCAAGAGCTTTCAGGGCTGGCACCTTCCTTGTGGGAGAAGGAGCCAGACGTTTGCCTTTTCAGAAAAAGTTTCTGCCGAGAGCGAGCACCATGAGATGCTGAGTCTCTGGGAAAGCAGAGATCCCCAGTGCTGTTGTGCCTGTGGATAGGCTGCAGGGGGACGGTGAAGACCAGCAAGATCTTTCAGGGCTGGCACCTTCCTTGTGGGAGAAGGAGCCAGACGTTTGCCTTTTCAGAAAAAGGCTCTGCCGAGAGCGAGCACCGTGACATGCTGAGTCTCTGGGAAAGCAGAGATACCCAGTGCTGTTGTGCCTGTGGATAGGCTGCAGGGGGACGGTGAAGACCAGCAAGATCTTTCAGGGCTGGCACCTTCCTTGTGGGAGAAGGAGCCAGACGTTTGCCTTTTCAGAAAAAGTTTCTGCCGAGAACGAGCACCGTGACATGCTGAGTCTCTGGGAAAGCAGAGATCCCCAGTGCTGTTGCGGCTAAAGATAGGCTGCAGAGGGATAGTGAAGACCTGCAAGAGCTTTCAGGGCTGGCACCTTCCTTGTGGGAGAAGGAGCCAGACGTTTGCCTTTTCAGAAAAAGTTTCTGCCGAGAACGAGCACCGTGACATGCTGAGTCTCTGGGAAAGCAGAGATCCCCAGTGCTGTTGTGCCTGTGGATAGGCTGCAGGGGGACGGTGAAGACCAGCAAGATCTTTCAGGGCTGGCACCTTCCTTGTGGGAGAAGGAGCCAGACGTTTGCCTTTTCAGAAAAAGTTTCTGCCGAGAACGAGCACCGTGACATGCTGAGTCTCTGGGAAAGCAGAGATCCCCAGTGCTGTTGCGGCTAAAGATAGGCTGCAGAGGGATAGTGAAGACCAGCAAGATCTTTCAGGGCTGGCACCTTCCTTGTGGGAGAAGGAGCCAGACGTTTGCCTTTTCAGAAAAAGGATCTGCCGAGAGCGAGCACCATGAGATGCTGAGTCTCTGGGAAAGCAGAGATCCCCAGTGCTGTTGTGCCTGTGGATAGGCTGCAGGGGGACGGTGAAGACCAGCAAGATCTTTCAGGGCTGGCACCTTCCTTGTGGGAGAAGGAGCCAGACGTTTGCCTTTTCAGAAAAAGTTTCTGCCGAGAGCGAGCACCATGAGATGCTGAGTCTCTGGGAAAGCAGATATCCCCAGTGCTGTTGTGGCTATAGGTAGGCTGCAGAGGGATAGTAAAGACCTGCAAGAGCTTTCAGGGCTGGCTCCTTCCTTGTGGGAGAAGGAGCCAGACGTTTGCCTTTTCAGAAAAAGTTTCTGCCGAGAACGAGCACCGTGACATGCTGAGTCTCTGGGAAAGCAGAGATCCCCAGTGCTGTTGCGGATAAAGATAGGCTGCAGAGGGATAGTGAAGACCTGCAAGAGCTTTCAGGGCTGGCACCTTCCTTGTGGGAGAAGGAGCCAGACATTTGCCTTTTCAGAAAAAGGCTCTGCCGAGAGCGAGCACCATGAGATGCTGAGTCTCTGGGAAAGTAGAGATCCCCAGTGCTGTTGCGGCTATAGGTAGGCTGCAGAGGGATAGTGAAGACCTGCAAGAGCTTTCAGGGCTGGCACCTTCCTTGTGGGAGAAGGAGCCAGACGTTTGCCTTTTCAGAAAAAGGTTCTGCCGAGAACGAGCACCGTGACATGCTGAGTCTCTGGGAAAGCAGAGATCCCCAGTGCTGTTGTGCCTGTGGATAGGCTGCAGGGGGACGGTGAAGACCAGCAAGATCTTTCAGGGCTGGCACCTTCCTTGTGGGAGAAGGAGCCAGACGTTTGCCTTTTCAGAAAAAGTTTCTGCCGAGAGCGAGCACCGTGACATGCTGAGTCTCTGGGAAAGCAGAGATCCCCAGTGCTGTTGCGGCTAAAGATAGGCTGCAGAGGGATAGTGAAGACCAGCAAGATCTTTCAGGGCTGGCACCTTCCTTGTGGGAGAAGGAGCCAGACGTTTGCCTTTTCAGAAAAACTTTCTGCCGAGAACGAGCACCGTGACATGCTGAGTCTCTGGGAAAGCAGAGATCCCCAGTGCTGTTGTGCTTGTGGATAGGCTGCAGGGGGATGGTGAAGACCAGCAAGAGCTTTCAGGGCTGGCACCTTCCTTGTGGGAGAAGGAGCCAGACGTTTGCCTTTTCAGAAAAAGTTTCTGCCGAGAACGCGCACCGTGACATGCTGAGTCTCTGGGATAGCAGAGATCCCCAGTGCTGTTGCCACTATAGATAGGCTGCAGGGGGACGGTGAAGACCAGCAAGATCTTTCAGGGCTGGCACCTTCCTTGTGGGAGAAGGAGCCAGACGTTTGCCTTTTCAGAAAAAGGCTCTGCCGAGAGCGAGCACCGTGACATGCTGAGTCTCCTGGAAAGCAGAGATACCCAGTGCTGTTGTGCCTGTGGATAGGCTGCAGGGGGACGGTGAAGACCAGCAAGATCTTTCAGGGCTGGCACCTTCCTTGTGGGAGAAGGAGCCAGACGTTTGCCTTTTCAGAAAAAGTTTCTGCCGAGAACGAGCACCGTGACATGCTGAGTCTCTGGGAAAGCAGAGATCCCCAGTGCTGTTGTGCCTGTGGATAGGCTGCAGAGGGATAGTGAAGACCAGCAAGATCTTTCAGGGCTGGCACCTTCCTTGTGGGAGAAGGAGCCAGACGTTTGCCTTTTCAGAAAAACTTTCGGCCGAGAACGAGCACCGTGACATGCTGAGTCTCTGGGAAAGCAGAGATCCCCAGTGCTGTTGCGGCTAAAGATAGGCTGCAGAGGGATAGTAAAGACCAGCAAGATCTTTCAGGGCTGGCACCTTCCTTGTGGGAGAAGGAGCCAGACGTTTGCCTTTTCAGAAAAAGGCTCTGCCGAGAGCGAGCACCGTGACATGCTGAGTCTCTGGGAAAGCAGAGATCCCCAGTGCTGTTGTGCCTGTGGATAGGCTGCAGGGGGACGGTGAAGACCAGCAAGATCTTTCAGGGCTGGCACCTTCCTTGTGGGAGAAGGAGCCAGACGTTTGCCTTTTCAGAAAAAGTTTCTGCCGAGAACGAGCACCGTGACATGCTGAGTCTCTGGGAAAGCAGAGATCCCCAGTGCTGTTGCGGCTAAAGATAGGCTGCAGAGGGATAGTGAAGACCAGCAAGATCTTTCAGGGCTGGCACCTTCCTTGTGGGAGAAGGAGCCAGACGTTTGCCTTTTCAGAAAAAGTTTCTGCCGAGAACGAGCACCGTGACATGCTGAGTCTCTGGGAAAGCAGAGATCCCCAGTGCTGTTGTGCCTGTGGATAGGCTGCAGGGGGACGGTGAAGACCAGCAAGATCTTTCAGGGCTGGCACCTTCCTTGTGGGAGAAGGAGCCAGACGTTTGCCTTTTCAGAAAAAGTTTCTGCCGAGAACGAGCACCGTGACATGCTGAGTCTCTGGGAAAGCAGAGATCCCCAGTGCTGTTGTGCTTGTGGATAGGCTGCAGGGGGATGGTGAAGACCAGCAAGAGCTTTCAGGGCTGGCACCTTCCTTGTGGGAGAAGGAGCCAGACGTTTGCCTTTTCAGAAAAAGTTTCTGCCGAGAACGAGCACCGTGACATGCTGAGTCTCTGGGAAAGCAGAGATCCCCAGTGCTGTTGCGGCTAAAGATAGGCTGCAGAGGGATAGTGAAGACCAGCAAGATCTTTCAGGGCTGGCACCTTCCTTGTGGGAGAAGGAGCCAGACGTTTGCCTTTTCAGAAAAAGTTTCTGCCGAGAGCGAGCACCGTGACATGCTGAGTCTCTGGGAAAGCAGAGATCCCCAGTGCTGTTGTGCCTGTGGATAGGCTGCAGGGGGACGGTGAAGACCAGCAAGATCTTTCAGGGCTGGCACCTTCCTTGTGGGAGAAGGAGCCAGACGTTTGCCTTTTCAGAAAAAGTTTCTGCCGAGAACGAGCACCGTGACATGCTGAGTCTCTGGGAAAGCAGAGATCCCCAGTGCTGTTGCGGCTAAAGATAGGCTGCAGAGGGATAGTGAAGACCAGCAAGATCTTTCAGGGCTGGCACCTTCCTTGTGGGAGAAGGAGCCAGACGTTTGCCTTTTCAGAAAAACTTTCGGCCGAGAACGAGCACCGTGACATGCTGAGTCTCTGGGAAAGCAGAGATCCCCAGTGCTGTTGCGGCTAAAGATAGGCTGCAGAGGGATAGTAAAGACCAGCAAGATCTTTCAGGGCTGGCACCTTCCTTGTGGGAGAAGGAGCCAGACGTTTGCCTTTTCAGAAAAAGGCTCTGCCGAGAGCGAGCACCGTGACATGCTGAGTCTCTGGGAAAGCAGAGATCCCCAGTGCTGTTGTGCCTGTGGATAGGCTGCAGGGGGACGGTGAAGACCAGCAAGATCTTTCAGGGCTGGCACCTTCCTTGTGGGAGAAGGAGCCAGACGTTTGCCTTTTCAGAAAAAGTTTCTGCCGAGAACGAGCACCGTGACATGCTGAGTCTCTGGGAAAGCAGAGATCCCCAGTGCTGTTGTGCCTGTGGATAGGCTGCAGAGGGATAGTGAAGACCAGCAAGATCTTTCAGGGCTGGCACCTTCCTTGTGGGAGAAGGAGCCAGACGTTTGCCTTTTCAGAAAAACTTTCGGCCGAGAACGAGCACCGTGACATGCTGAGTCTCTGGGAAAGCAGAGATCCCCAGTGCTGTTGCGGCTAAAGATAGGCTGCAGAGGGATAGTAAAGACCAGCAAGATCTTTCAGGGCTGGCACCTTCCTTGTGGGAGAAGGAGCCAGACGTTTGCCTTTTCAGAAAAAGGCTCTGCCGAGAGCGAGCACCGTGACATGCTGAGTCTCTGGGAAAGCAGAGATCCCCAGTGCTGTTGTGCCTGTGGATAGGCTGCAGGGGGACGGTGAAGACCAGCAAGATCTTTCAGGGCTGGCACCTTCCTTGTGGGAGAAGGAGCCAGACGTTTGCCTTTTCAGAAAAAGTTTCTGCCGAGAACGAGCACCGTGACATGCTGAGTCTCTGGGAAAGCAGAGATCCCCAGTGCTGTTGTGCCTGTGGATAGGCTGCAGGGGGACGGTGAAGACCAGCAAGATCTTTCAGGGCTGGCACCTTCCTTGTGGGAGAAGGAGCCAGACGTTTGCCTTTTCAGAAAAACTTTCGGCCGAGAACGAGCACCGTGACATGCTGAGTCTCTGGGAAAGCAGAGATCCCCAGTGCTGTTGCGGCTAAAGATAGGCTGCAGAGGGATAGTAAAGACCAGCAAGATCTTTCAGGGCTGGCACCTTCCTTGTGGGAGAAGGAGCCAGACGTTTGCCTTTTCAGAAAAAGGCTCTGCCGAGAGCGAGCACCGTGACATGCTGAGTCTCTGGGAAAGCAGAGATACCCAGTGCTGTTGTGCCTGTGGATAGGCTGCAGGGGGACGGTGAAGACCAGCAAGATCTTTCAGGGCTGGCACCTTCCTTGTGGGAGAAGGAGCCAGACGTTTGCCTTTTCAGAAAAAGTTTCTGCCGAGAACGAGCACCGTGACATGCTGAGTCTCTGGGAAAGCAGAGATCCCCAGTGCTGTTGTGCTTGTGGATAGGCTGCAGGGGGATGGTGAAGACCAGCAAGAGCTTTCAGGGCTGGCACCTTCCTTGTGGGAGAACGAGCCAGACGTTTGCCTTTTCAGAAAAAGGCTCTGCCGAGAGCGAGCACCATGAGATGCTGAGTCTCTGGGAAAGCAGAGATCCCCAGTGCTGTTGTGCCTGTGGATAGGCTGCAGGGGGACGGTGAAGACCAGCAAGATCTTTCAGGGCTGGCACCTTCCTTGTGGGAGAAGGAGCCAGACGTTTGCCTTTTCAGAAAAAGTTTCTGCCGAGAGCGAGCACCATGAGATGCTGAGTCTCTGCGAAAGCAGAGATCCCCAGTGCTGTTGCGGCTATAGGTAGGCTGCAGAGGGATAGTGAAGACCTGCAAGAGCTTTCAGGGCTGGCACCTTCCTTGTGGGAGAAGGAGCCAGACGTTTGCCTTTTCAGAAAAAGTTTCTGCCGAGAACGAGCACCGTGACATGCTGAGTCTCTGCGAAAGCAGAGATCCCCAGTGCTGTTGCGGCTATAGATAGGCTGCAGAGGGATAGTGAAGACCAGCAAGAGCTTTCAGGGCTGGCACCTTCCTTGTGGGAGAAGGAGCCAGACGTTTGCCTTTTCAGAAAAAGTTTCTGCCGAGAGCGAGCACCGTGACATGCTGAGTCTCTGGGAAAGCAGAGATCCCCAGTGCTGTTGTGCCTGTGGATAGGCTGCAGGGGGACGGTGAAGACCAGCAAGATCTTTCAGGGCTGGCACCTTCCTTGTGGGAGAAGGAGCCAGACGTTTGCCTTTTCAGAAAAAGTTTCTGCCGAGAACGAGCACCGTGACATGCTGAGTCTCTGGGAAAGCAGAGATCCCCAGTGCTGTTGCGGCTAAAGATAGGCTGCAGAGGGATAGTGAAGACCAGCAAGATCTTTCAGGGCTGGCACCTTCCTTGTGGGAGAAGGAGCCAGACGTTTGCCTTTTCAGAAAAAGGCTCTGCCGAGAGCGAGCACCGTGACATGCTGAGTCTCTGGGAAAGCAGAGATCCCCAGTGCTGTTGTGCCTGTGGATAGGCTGCAGGGGGACGGTGAAGACCAGCAAGATCTTTCAGGGCTGGCACCTTCCTTGTGGGAGAAGGAGCCAGACGTTTGCCTTTTCAGAAAAAGTTTCTGCCGAGAACGAGCACCGTGACATGCTGAGTCTCTGGGAAAGCAGAGATCCCCAGTGCTGTTGTGCCTGTGGATAGGCTGCAGAGGGATAGTGAAGACCAGCAAGATCTTTCAGGGCTGGCACCTTCCTTGTGGGAGAAGGAGCCAGACGTTTGCCTTTTCAGAAAAACTTTTGGCCGAGAACGAGCACCGTGACATGCTGAGTCTCTGGGAAAGCAGAGATCCCCAGTGCTGTTGCGGCTAAAGATAGGCTGCAGAGGGATAGTAAAGACCAGCAAGATCTTTCAGGGCTGGCACCTTCCTTGTGGGAGAAGGAGCCAGACGTTTGCCTTTTCAGAAAAAGGCTCTGCCGAGAGCGAGCACCGTGACATGCTGAGTCTCAAGGAAAGCAGAGATCCCCAGTGCTGTTGTGCCTGTGGATAGGCTGCAGGGGGACGGTGAAGACCAGCAAGATCTTTCAGGGCTGGCACCTTCCTTGTGGGAGAAGGAGCCAGACGTTTGCCTTTTCAGAAAAAGTTTCTGCCGAGAACGAGCACCGTGACATGCTGAGTCTCTGGGAAAGCAGAGATCCCCAGTGCTGTTGTGCCTGTGGATAGGCTGCAGGGGGACGGTGAAGACCAGCAAGATCTTTCAGGGCTGGCACCTTCCTTGTGGGAGAAGGAGCCAGACGTTTGCCTTTTCAGAAAAAGTTTCTGCCGAGAACGAGCACCGTGACATGCTGAGTCTCTGGGAAAGCAGAGATCCCCAGTGCTGTTGCGGCTATAGATAGGCTGCAGAGGGATAGTGAAGACCAGCAAGAGCTTTCAGGGCTGGCACCTTCCTTGTGGGAGAAGGAGCCAGACGTTTGCCTTTTCAGAAAAAGTTTCTGCCGAGAACGAGCACCGTGACATGCTGAGTCTCTGGGAAAGCAGAGATCCCCAGTGCTGTTGTGCCTGTGGATAGGCTGCAGGGGGACGGTGAAGACCAGCAAGATCTTTCAGGGCTGGCACCTTCCTTGTGGGAGAAGGAGCCAGACGTTTGCCTTTTCAGAAAAAGTTTCTGCCGAGAACGAGCACCGTGACATGCTGAGTCTCTGGGAAAGCAGAGATCCCCAGTGCTGTTGCGGCTAAAGATAGGCTGCAGAGGGATAGTGAAGACCAGCAAGATCTTTCAGGGCTGGCACCTTCCTTGTGGGAGAAGGAGCCAGACGTTTGCCTTTTCAGAAAAAGTTTCTGCCGAGAACGAGCACCGTGACATGCTGAGTCTCTGGGAAAGCAGAGATCCCCAGTGCTGTTGTGCCTGTGGATAGGCTGCAGAGGGATAGTGAAGACCAGCAAGATCTTTCAGGGCTGGCACCTTCCTTGTGGGAGAAGGAGCCAGACGTTTGCCTTTTCAGAAAAAGGCTCTGCCGAGAGCGAGCACCGTGACATGCTGAGTCTCTGGGAAAGCAGAGATACCCAGTGCTGTTGTGCCTGTGGATAGGCTGCAGGGGGACGGTGAAGACCAGCAAGATCTTTCAGGGCTGGCACCTTCCTTGTGGGAGAAGGAGCCAGACGTTTGCCTTTTCAGAAAAAGTTTCTGCCGAGAACGAGCACCGTGACATGCTGAGTCTCTGGGAAAGCAGAGATCCCCAGTGCTGTTGCGGCTAAAGATAGGCTGCAGAGGGATAGTGAAGACCAGCAAGATCTTTCAGGGCTGGCACCTTCCTTGTGGGAGAAGGAGCCAGACGTTTGCCTTTTCAGAAAAAGGCTCTGCCGAGAGCGAGCACCGTGACATGCTGAGTCTCTGGGAAAGCAGAGATCCCCAGTGCTGTTGTGCCTGTGGATAGGCTGCAGGGGGACGGTGAAGACCAGCAAGATCTTTCAGGGCTGGCACCTTCCTTGTGGGAGAAGGAGCCAGACGTTTGCCTTTTCAGAAAAAGTTTCTGCCGAGAACGAGCACCGTGACATGCTGAGTCTCTGGGAAAGCAGAGATCCCCAGTGCTGTTGCGGCTAAAGATAGGCTGCAGAGGGATAGTGAAGACCAGCAAGATCTTTCAGGGCTGGCACCTTCCTTGTGGGAGAAGGAGCCAGACGTTTGCCTTTTCAGAAAAACTTTCGGCCGAGAACGAGCACCGTGACATGCTGAGTCTCTGGGAAAGCAGAGATCCCCAGTGCTGTTGCGGCTAAAGATAGGCTGCAGAGGGATAGTAAAGACCAGCAAGATCTTTCAGGGCTGGCACCTTCCTTGTGGGAGAAGGAGCCAGACGTTTGCCTTTTCAGAAAAAGGCTCTGCCGAGAGCGAGCACCGTGACATGCTGAGTCTCTGGGAAAGCAGAGATCCCCAGTGCTGTTGTGCCTGTGGATAGGCTGCAGGGGGACGGTGAAGACCAGCAAGATCTTTCAGGGCTGGCACCTTCCTTGTGGGAGAAGGAGCCAGACGTTTGCCTTTTCAGAAAAAGTTTCTGCCGAGAACGAGCACCGTGACATGCTGAGTCTCTGGGAAAGCAGAGATCCCCAGTGCTGTTGTGCCTGTGGATAGGCTGCAGAGGGATAGTGAAGACCAGCAAGATCTTTCAGGGCTGGCACCTTCCTTGTGGGAGAAGGAGCCAGACGTTTGCCTTTTCAGAAAAACTTTCGGCCGAGAACGAGCACCGTGACATGCTGAGTCTCTGGGAAAGCAGAGATCCCCAGTGCTGTTGCGGCTAAAGATAGGCTGCAGAGGGATAGTAAAGACCAGCAAGATCTTTCAGGGCTGGCACCTTCCTTGTGGGAGAAGGAGCCAGACGTTTGCCTTTTCAGAAAAAGGCTCTGCCGAGAGCGAGCACCGTGACATGCTGAGTCTCTGGGAAAGCAGAGATCCCCAGTGCTGTTGTGCCTGTGGATAGGCTGCAGGGGGACGGTGAAGACCAGCAAGATCTTTCAGGGCTGGCACCTTCCTTGTGGGAGAAGGAGCCAGACGTTTGCCTTTTCAGAAAAAGTTTCTGCCGAGAACGAGCACCGTGACATGCTGAGTCTCTGGGAAAGCAGAGATCCCCAGTGCTGTTGTGCCTGTGGATAGGCTGCAGAGGGATAGTGAAGACCAGCAAGATCTTTCAGGGCTGGCACCTTCCTTGTGGGAGAAGGAGCCAGACGTTTGCCTTTTCAGAAAAACTTTCGGCCGAGAACGAGCACCGTGACATGCTGAGTCTCTGGGAAAGCAGAGATCCCCAGTGCTGTTGCGGCTAAAGATAGGCTGCAGAGGGATAGTAAAGACCAGCAAGATCTTTCAGGGCTGGCACCTTCCTTGTGGGAGAAGGAGCCAGACGTTTGCCTTTTCAGAAAAAGGCTCTGCCGAGAGCGAGCACCGTGACATGCTGAGTCTCTGGGAAAGCAGAGATCCCCAGTGCTGTTGTGCCTGTGGATAGGCTGCAGGGGGACGGTGAAGACCAGCAAGATCTTTCAGGGCTGGCACCTTCCTTGTGGGAGAAGGAGCCAGACGTTTGCCTTTTCAGAAAAAGTTTCTGCCGAGAACGAGCACCGTGACATGCTGAGTCTCTGGGAAAGCAGAGATCCCCAGTGCTGTTGTGCCTGTGGATAGGCTGCAGGGGGACGGTGAAGACCAGCAAGATCTTTCAGGGCTGGCACCTTCCTTGTGGGAGAAGGAGCCAGACGTTTGCCTTTTCAGAAAAACTTTCGGCCGAGAACGAGCACCGTGACATGCTGAGTCTCTGGGAAAGCAGAGATCCCCAGTGCTGTTGCGGCTAAAGATAGGCTGCAGAGGGATAGTAAAGACCAGCAAGATCTTTCAGGGCTGGCACCTTCCTTGTGGGAGAAGGAGCCAGACGTTTGCCTTTTCAGAAAAAGGCTCTGCCGAGAGCGAGCACCGTGACATGCTGAGTCTCTGGGAAAGCAGAGATACCCAGTGCTGTTGTGCCTGTGGATAGGCTGCAGGGGGACGGTGAAGACCAGCAAGATCTTTCAGGGCTGGCACCTTCCTTGTGGGAGAAGGAGCCAGACGTTTGCCTTTTCAGAAAAAGTTTCTGCCGAGAACGAGCACCGTGACATGCTGAGTCTCTGGGAAAGCAGAGATCCCCAGTGCTGTTGTGCTTGTGGATAGGCTGCAGGGGGATGGTGAAGACCAGCAAGAGCTTTCAGGGCTGGCACCTTCCTTGTGGGAGAACGAGCCAGACGTTTGCCTTTTCAGAAAAAGGCTCTGCCGAGAGCGAGCACCATGAGATGCTGAGTCTCTGGGAAAGCAGAGATCCCCAGTGCTGTTGTGCCTGTGGATAGGCTGCAGGGGGACGGTGAAGACCAGCAAGATCTTTCAGGGCTGGCACCTTCCTTGTGGGAGAAGGAGCCAGACGTTTGCCTTTTCAGAAAAAGTTTCTGCCGAGAGCGAGCACCATGAGATGCTGAGTCTCTGCGAAAGCAGAGATCCCCAGTGCTGTTGCGGCTATAGGTAGGCTGCAGAGGGATAGTGAAGACCTGCAAGAGCTTTCAGGGCTGGCACCTTCCTTGTGGGAGAAGGAGCCAGACGTTTGCCTTTTCAGAAAAAGTTTCTGCCGAGAACGAGCACCGTGACATGCTGAGTCTCTGCGAAAGCAGAGATCCCCAGTGCTGTTGCGGCTATAGATAGGCTGCAGAGGGATAGTGAAGACCAGCAAGAGCTTTCAGGGCTGGCACCTTCCTTGTGGGAGAAGGAGCCAGACGTTTGCCTTTTCAGAAAAAGTTTCTGCCGAGAACGAGCACCGTGACATGCTGAGTCTCTGGGAAAGCAGAGATCCCCAGTGCTGTTGTGCCTGTGGATAGGCTGCAGGGGGACGGTGAAGACCAGCAAGATCTTTCAGGGCTGGCACCTTCCTTGTGGGAGAAGGAGCCAGACGTTTGCCTTTTCAGAAAAAGTTTCTGCCGAGAACGAGCACCGTGACATGCTGAGTCTCTGGGAAAGCAGAGATCCCCAGTGCTGTTGCGGCTAAAGATAGGCTGCAGAGGGATAGTGAAGACCAGCAAGATCTTTCAGGGCTGGCACCTTCCTTGTGGGAGAAGGAGCCAGACGTTTGCCTTTTCAGAAAAAGTTTCTGCCGAGAGCGAGCACCGTGACATGCTGAGTCTCTGGGAAAGCAGAGATCCCCAGTGCTGTTGTGCCTGTGGATAGGCTGCAGGGGGACGGTGAAGACCAGCAAGATCTTTCAGGGCTGGCACCTTCCTTGTGGGAGAAGGAGCCAGACGTTTGCCTTTTCAGAAAAAGTTTCTGCCGAGAACGAGCACCGTGACATGCTGAGTCTCTGGGAAAGCAGAGATCCCCAGTGCTGTTGTGCCTGTGGATAGGCTGCAGGGGGACGGTGAAGACCAGCAAGATCTTTCAGGGCTGGCACCTTCCTTGTGGGAGAAGGAGCCAGACGTTTGCCTTTTCAGAAAAACTTTTGGCCGAGAACGAGCACCGTGACATGCTGAGTCTCTGGGAAAGCAGAGATCCCCAGTGCTGTTGCGGCTAAAGATAGGCTGCAGAGGGATAGTAAAGACCAGCAAGATCTTTCAGGGCTGGCACCTTCCTTGTGGGAGAAGGAGCCAGACGTTTGCCTTTTCAGAAAAAGGCTCTGCCGAGAGCGAGCACCGTGACATGCTGAGTCTCTAGGAAAGCAGAGATCCCCAGTGCTGTTGTGCCTGTGGATAGGCTGCAGGGGGACGGTGAAGACCAGCAAGATCTTTCAGGGCTGGCACCTTCCTTGTGGGAGAAGGAGCCAGACGTTTGCCTTTTCAGAAAAAGTTTCTGCCGAGAACGAGCACCGTGACATGCTGAGTCTCTGGGAAAGCAGAGATCCCCAGTGCTGTTGTGCCTGTGGATAGGCTGCAGGGGGACGGTGAAGACCAGCAAGATCTTTCAGGGCTGGCACCTTCCTTGTGGGAGAAGGAGCCAGACGTTTGCCTTTTCAGAAAAAGTTTCTGCCGAGAACGAGCACCGTGACATGCTGAGTCTCTGCGAAAGCAGAGATCCCCAGTGCTGTTGCGGCTATAGATAGGCTGCAGAGGGATAGTGAAGACCAGCAAGAGCTTTCAGGGCTGGCACCTTCCTTGTGGGAGAAGGAGCCAGACGTTTGCCTTTTCAGAAAAAGGCTCTGCCGAGAGCGAGCACCGTGACATGCTGAGTCTCTGGGAAAGCAGAGATACCCAGTGCTGTTGTGCCTGTGGATAGGCTGCAGGGGGACGGTGAAGACCAGCAAGATCTTTCAGGGCTGGCACCTTCCTTGTGGGAGAAGGAGCCAGACGTTTGCCTTTTCAGAAAAAGTTTCTGCCGAGAACGAGCACCGTGACATGCTGAGTCTCTGGGAAAGCAGAGATCCCCAGTGCTGTTGCGGCTAAAGATAGGCTGCAGAGGGATAGTGAAGACCAGCAAGATCTTTCAGGGCTGGCACCTTCCTTGTGGGAGAAGGAGCCAGACGTTTGCCTTTTCAGAAAAAGGCTCTGCCGAGAGCGAGCACCGTGACATGCTGAGTCTCTGGGAAAGCAGAGATCCCCAGTGCTGTTGTGCCTGTGGATAGGCTGCAGGGGGACGGTGAAGACCAGCAAGATCTTTCAGGGCTGGCACCTTCCTTGTGGGAGAAGGAGCCAGACGTTTGCCTTTTCAGAAAAAGTTTCTGCCGAGAACGAGCACCGTGACATGCTGAGTCTCTGGGAAAGCAGAGATCCCCAGTGCTGTTGTGCCTGTGGATAGGCTGCAGAGGGATAGTGAAGACCAGCAAGATCTTTCAGGGCTGGCACCTTCCTTGTGGGAGAAGGAGCCAGACGTTTGCCTTTTCAGAAAAACTTTTGGCCGAGAACGAGCACCGTGACATGCTGAGTCTCTGGGAAAGCAGAGATCCCCAGTGCTGTTGCGGCTAAAGATAGGCTGCAGAGGGATAGTAAAGACCAGCAAGATCTTTCAGGGCTGGCACCTTCCTTGTGGGAGAAGGAGCCAGACGTTTGCCTTTTCAGAAAAAGGCTCTGCCGAGAGCGAGCACCGTGACATGCTGAGTCTCTAGGAAAGCAGAGATCCCCAGTGCTGTTGTGCCTGTGGATAGGCTGCAGGGGGACGGTGAAGACCAGCAAGATCTTTCAGGGCTGGCACCTTCCTTGTGGGAGAAGGAGCCAGACGTTTGCCTTTTCAGAAAAAGTTTCTGCCGAGAACGAGCACCGTGACATGCTGAGTCTCTGGGAAAGCAGAGATCCCCAGTGCTGTTGTGCCTGTGGATAGGCTGCAGGGGGACGGTGAAGACCAGCAAGATCTTTCAGGGCTGGCACCTTCCTTGTGGGAGAAGGAGCCAGACGTTTGCCTTTTCAGAAAAAGTTTCTGCCGAGAACGAGCACCGTGACATGCTGAGTCTCTGCGAAAGCAGAGATCCCCAGTGCTGTTGCGGCTATAGATAGGCTGCAGAGGGATAGTGAAGACCAGCAAGAGCTTTCAGGGCTGGCACCTTCCTTGTGGGAGAAGGAGCCAGACGTTTGCCTTTTCAGAAAAAGTTTCTGCCGAGAACGAGCACCGTGACATGCTGAGTCTCTGGGAAAGCAGAGATCCCCAGTGCTGTTGTGCCTGTGGATAGGCTGCAGGGGGACGGTGAAGACCAGCAAGATCTTTCAGGGCTGGCACCTTCCTTGTGGGAGAAGGAGCCAGACGTTTGCCTTTTCAGAAAAACTTTCGGCCGAGAACGAGCACCGTGACATGCTGAGTCTCTGGGAAAGCAGAGATCCCCAGTGCTGTTGCGGCTAAAGATAGGCTGCAGAGGGATAGTAAAGACCAGCAAGATCTTTCAGGGCTGGCACCTTCCTTGTGGGAGAAGGAGCCAGACGTTTGCCTTTTCAGAAAAAGGCTCTGCCGAGAGCGAGCACCGTGACATGCTGAGTCTCTGGGAAAGCAGAGATCCCCAGTGCTGTTGTGCCTGTGGATAGGCTGCAGAGGGATAGTGAAGACCAGCAAGAGCTTTCAGGGCTGGCACCTTCCTTGTGGGAGAAGGAGCCAGACGTTTGCCTTTTCAGAAAAAGTTTCTGCCGAGAACGAGCACCGTGACATGCTGAGTCTCTGGGAAAGCAGAGATCCCCAGTGCTGTTGCGGCTAAAGATAGGCTGCAGAGGGATAGTGAAGACCAGCAAGATCTTTCAGGGCTGGCACCTTCCTTGTGGGAGAAGGAGCCAGACGTTTGCCTTTTCAGAAAAACTTTCGGCCGAGAACGAGCACCGTGACATGCTGAGTCTCTGGGAAAGCAGAGATCCCCAGTGCTGTTGCGGCTAAAGATAGGCTGCAGAGGGATAGTAAAGACCAGCAAGATCTTTCAGGGCTGGCACCTTCCTTGTGGGAGAAGGAGCCAGACGTTTGCCTTTTCAGAAAAAGGCTCTGCCGAGAGCGAGCACCGTGACATGCTGAGTCTCTGGGAAAGCAGAGGTCCCCAGTGCTGTTGTGCCTGTGGATAGGCTGCAGGGGGACGGTGAAGACCAGCAAGATCTTTCAGGGCTGGCACCTTCCTTGTGGGAGAAGGAGCCAGACGTTTGCCTTTTCAGAAAAAGTTTCTGCCGAGAACGAGCACCGTGACATGCTGAGTCTCTGGGAAAGCAGAGATCCCCAGTGCTGTTGTGCCTGTGGATAGGCTGCAGGGGGACGGTGAAGACCAGCAAGATCTTTCAGGGCTGGCACCTTCCTTGTGGGAGAAGGAGCCAGACGTTTGCCTTTTCAGAAAAACTTTCGGCCGAGAACGAGCACCGTGACATGCTGAGTCTCTGGGAAAGCAGAGATCCCCAGTGCTGTTGCGGCTAAAGATAGGCTGCAGAGGGATAGTAAAGACCAGCAAGATCTTTCAGGGCTGGCACCTTCCTTGTGGGAGAAGGAGCCAGACGTTTGCCTTTTCAGAAAAAGGCTCTGCCGAGAGCGAGCACCGTGACATGCTGAGTCTCTGGGAAAGCAGAGATACCCAGTGCTGTTGTGCCTGTGGATAGGCTGCAGGGGGACGGTGAAGACCAGCAAGATCTTTCAGGGCTGGCACCTTCCTTGTGGGAGAAGGAGCCAGACGTTTGCCTTTTCAGAAAAAGTTTCTGCCGAGAACGAGCACCGTGACATGCTGAGTCTCTGGGAAAGCAGAGATCCCCAGTGCTGTTGTGCTTGTGGATAGGCTGCAGGGGGATGGTGAAGACCAGCAAGAGCTTTCAGGGCTGGCACCTTCCTTGTGGGAGAACGAGCCAGACGTTTGCCTTTTCAGAAAAAGGCTCTGCCGAGAGCGAGCACCATGAGATGCTGAGTCTCTGGGAAAGCAGAGATCCCCAGTGCTGTTGTGCCTGTGGATAGGCTGCAGGGGGACGGTGAAGACCAGCAAGATCTTTCAGGGCTGGCACCTTCCTTGTGGGAGAAGGAGCCAGACGTTTGCCTTTTCAGAAAAAGTTTCTGCCGAGAGCGAGCACCATGAGATGCTGAGTCTCTGCGAAAGCAGAGATCCCCAGTGCTGTTGCGGCTATAGGTAGGCTGCAGAGGGATAGTGAAGACCAGCAAGATCTTTCAGGGCTGGCACCTTCCTTGTGGGAGAAGGAGCCAGACGTTTGCCTTTTCAGAAAAAGTTTCTGCCGAGAACGAGCACCGTGACATGCTGAGTCTCTGCGAAAGCAGAGATCCCCAGTGCTGTTGCGGCTATAGATAGGCTGCAGAGGGATAGTGAAGACCAGCAAGAGCTTTCAGGGCTGGCACCTTCCTTGTGGGAGAAGGAGCCAGACGTTTGCCTTTTCAGAAAAAGTTTCTGCCGAGAACGAGCACCGTGACATGCTGAGTCTCTGGGAAAGCAGAGATCCCCAGTGCTGTTGTGCCTGTGGATAGGCTGCAGGGGGACGGTGAAGACCAGCAAGATCTTTCAGGGCTGGCACCTTCCTTGTGGGAGAAGGAGCCAGACGTTTGCCTTTTCAGAAAAAGTTTCTGCCGAGAACGAGCACCGTGACATGCTGAGTCTCTGGGAAAGCAGAGATCCCCAGTGCTGTTGCGGCTAAAGATAGGCTGCAGAGGGATAGTGAAGACCAGCAAGATCTTTCAGGGCTGGCACCTTCCTTGTGGGAGAAGGAGCCAGACGTTTGCCTTTTCAGAAAAAGGCTCTGCCGAGAGCGAGCACCGTGACATGCTGAGTCTCTGGGAAAGCAGAGATCCCCAGTGCTGTTGTGCCTGTGGATAGGCTGCAGGGGGACGGTGAAGACCAGCAAGATCTTTCAGGGCTGGCACCTTCCTTGTGGGAGAAGGAGCCAGACGTTTGCCTTTTCAGAAAAAGTTTCTGCCGAGAACGAGCACCGTGACATGCTGAGTCTCTGGGAAAGCAGAGATCCCCAGTGCTGTTGTGCCTGTGGATAGGCTGCAGAGGGATAGTGAAGACCAGCAAGATCTTTCAGGGCTGGCACCTTCCTTGTGGGAGAAGGAGCCAGACGTTTGCCTTTTCAGAAAAACTTTTGGCCGAGAACGAGCACCGTGACATGCTGAGTCTCTGGGAAAGCAGAGATCCCCAGTGCTGTTGCGGCTAAAGATAGGCTGCAGAGGGATAGTAAAGACCAGCAAGATCTTTCAGGGCTGGCACCTTCCTTGTGGGAGAAGGAGCCAGACGTTTGCCTTTTCAGAAAAAGGCTCTGCCGAGAGCGAGCACCGTGACATGCTGAGTCTCTAGGAAAGCAGAGATCCCCAGTGCTGTTGTGCCTGTGGATAGGCTGCAGGGGGACGGTGAAGACCAGCAAGATCTTTCAGGGCTGGCACCTTCCTTGTGGGAGAAGGAGCCAGACGTTTGCCTTTTCAGAAAAAGTTTCTGCCGAGAACGAGCACCGTGACATGCTGAGTCTCTGGGAAAGCAGAGATCCCCAGTGCTGTTGTGCCTGTGGATAGGCTGCAGGGGGACGGTGAAGACCAGCAAGATCTTTCAGGGCTGGCACCTTCCTTGTGGGAGAAGGAGCCAGACGTTTGCCTTTTCAGAAAAAGTTTCTGCCGAGAACGAGCACCGTGACATGCTGAGTCTCTGCGAAAGCAGAGATCCCCAGTGCTGTTGCGGCTATAGATAGGCTGCAGAGGGATTGTGAAGACCAGCAAGAGCTTTCAGGGCTGGCACCTTCCTTGTGGGAGAAGGAGCCAGACGTTTGCCTTTTCAGAAAAAGTTTCTGCCGAGAACGAGCACCGTGACATGCTGAGTCTCTGGGAAAGCAGAGATCCCCAGTGCTGTTGTGCCTGTGGATAGGCTGCAGGGGGACGGTGAAGACCAGCAAGATCTTTCAGGGCTGGCACCTTCCTTGTGGGAGAAGGAGCCAGACGTTTGCCTTTTCAGAAAAAGTTTCTGCCGAGAACGAGCACCGTGACATGCTGAGTCTCTGGGAAAGCAGAGATCCCCAGTGCTGTTGCGGCTAAAGATAGGCTGCAGAGGGATAGTGAAGACCAGCAAGATCTTTCAGGGCTGGCACCTTCCTTGTGGGAGAAGGAGCCAGACGTTTGCCTTTTCAGAAAAAGGCTCTGCCGAGAGCGAGCACCGTGACATGCTGAGTCTCTGGGAAAGCAGAGATCCCCAGTGCTGTTGTGCCTGTGGATAGGCTGCAGGGGGACGGTGAAGACCAGCAAGATCTTTCAGGGCTGGCACCTTCCTTGTGGGAGAAGGTGCCAGACGTTTGCCTTTTCAGAAAAAGTTTCTGCCGAGAACGAGCACCGTGACATGCTGAGTCTCTGGGAAAGCAGAGATCCCCAGTGCTGTTGTGCCTGTGGATAGGCTGCAGAGGGATAGTGAAGACCAGCAAGATCTTTCAGGGCTGGCACCTTCCTTGTGGGAGAAGGAGCCAGACGTTTGCCTTTTCAGAAAAAGGCTCTGCCGAGAGCGAGCACCGTGACATGCTGAGTCTCTGGGAAAGCAGAGATACCCAGTGCTGTTGTGCCTGTGGATAGGCTGCAGGGGGACGGTGAAGACCAGCAAGATCTTTCAGGGCTGGCACCTTCCTTGTGGGAGAAGGAGCCAGACGTTTGCCTTTTCAGAAAAAGTTTCTGCCGAGAACGAGCACCGTGACATGCTGAGTCTCTGGGAAAGCAGAGATCCCCAGTGCTGTTGCGGCTAAAGATAGGCTGCAGAGGGATAGTGAAGACCAGCAAGATCTTTCAGGGCTGGCACCTTCCTTGTGGGAGAAGGAGCCAGACGTTTGCCTTTTCAGAAAAAGGCTCTGCCGAGAGCGAGCACCGTGACATGCTGAGTCTCTGGGAAAGCAGAGATCCCCAGTGCTGTTGTGCCTGTGGATAGGCTGCAGGGGGACGGTGAAGACCAGCAAGATCTTTCAGGGCTGGCACCTTCCTTGTGGGAGAAGGAGCCAGACGTTTGCCTTTTCAGAAAAAGTTTCTGCCGAGAACGAGCACCGTGACATGCTGAGTCTCTGGGAAAGCAGAGATCCCCAGTGCTGTTGTGCCTGTGGATAGGCTGCAGAGGGATAGTGAAGACCAGCAAGATCTTTCAGGGCTGGCACCTTCCTTGTGGGAGAAGGAGCCAGACGTTTGCCTTTTCAGAAAAACTTTTGGCCGAGAACGAGCACCGTGACATGCTGAGTCTCTGGGAAAGCAGAGATCCCCAGTGCTGTTGCGGCTAAAGATAGGCTGCAGAGGGATAGTAAAGACCAGCAAGATCTTTCAGGGCTGGCACCTTCCTTGTGGGAGAAGGAGCCAGACGTTTGCCTTTTCAGAAAAAGGCTCTGCCGAGAGCGAGCACCGTGACATGCTGAGTCTCTGGGAAAGCAGAGATCCCCAGTGCTGTTGTGCCTGTGGATAGGCTGCAGGGGGACGGTGAAGACCAGCAAGATCTTTCAGGGCTGGCACCTTCCTTGTGGGAGAAGGAGCCAGACGTTTGCCTTTTCAGAAAAAGTTTCTGCCGAGAACGAGCACCGTGACATGCTGAGTCTCTGGGAAAGCAGAGATCCCCAGTGCTGTTGTGCCTGTGGATAGGCTGCAGGGGGACGGTGAAGACCAGCAAGATCTTTCAGGGCTGGCACCTTCCTTGTGGGAGAAGGAGCCAGACGTTTGCCTTTTCAGAAAAAGTTTCTGCCGAGAACGAGCACCGTGACATGCTGAGTCTCTGGGAAAGCAGAGATCCCCAGTGCTGTTGTGCTTGTGGATAGGCTGCAGGGGGATGGTGAAGACCAGCAAGAACTTTCAGGGCTGGCACCTTCCTTGTGGGAGAACGAGCCAGACGTTTGCCTTTTCAGAAAAAGGCTCTGCCGAGAGCGAGCACCATGAGATGCTGAGTCTCTGGGAAAGCAGAGATCCCCAGTGCTGTTGTGCCTGTGGATAGGCTGCAGGGGGACGGTGAGGACCAGCAAGATCTTTCAGGGCTGGCACCTTCCTTGTGGGAGAAGGAGCCAGACGTTTACCTTTTCAGAAAAAGTTTCTGCCGAGAGCGAGCACCATGAGATGCTGAGTCTCTGCGAAAGCAGAGATCCCCAGTGCTGTTGCGGCTATAGGTAGGCTGCAGAGGGATAGTGAAGACCTGCAAGAGCTTTCAGGGCTGGCACCTTCCTTGTGGGAGAAGGAGCCAGACGTTTGCCTTTTCAGAAAAAGTTTCTGCCGAGAACGAGCACCGTGACATGCTGAGTCTCTGGGAAAGCAGAGATCCCCAGTGCTGTTGTGCCTGTGGATAGGCTGCAGGGGGACGGTGAAGACCAGCAAGATCTTTCAGGGCTGGCACCTTCCTTGTGGGAGAAGGAGCCAGACGTTTGCCTTTTCAGAAAAAGGCTCTGCCGAGAGCGAGCACCGTGACATGCTGAGTCTCTGGGAAAGCAGAGATCCCCAGTGCTGTTGTGCCTGTGGATAGGCTGCAGGGGGACGGTGAAGACCAGCAAGATCTTTGAGGGCTGGCACCTTCCTTGTGGGAGAAGGAGCCAGACGTTTGCCTTTTCAGAAAAAGTTTCTGCCGAGAGCGAGCACCATGACATGCTGAGTCTCTGGGAAAGCAGAGATCCCCAGTGCTGTTGCGGCTAAAGATAGGCTGCAGAGGGATAGTGAAGACCAGCAAGATCTTTCAGGGCTGGCACCTTCCTTGTGGGAGAAGGAGCCAGACGTTTGCCTTTTCAGAAAAACTTTCTGCCGAGAACGAGCACCGTGACATGCTGAGTCTCTGGGAAAGCAGAGATCCCCAGTGCTGTTGTGCCTGTGGATAGGCTGCAGGGGGACGGTGAAGACCAGCAAGATCTTTCAGGGCTGGCACCTTCCTTGTGGGAGAAGGAGCCAGACGTTTGCCTTTTCAGAAAAAGTTTCTGCCGAGAACGAGCACCGTGACATGCTGAGTCTCTGGGAAAGCAGAGATCCCCAGTGCTGTTGCGGCTAAAGATAGGCTGCAGAGGGATAGTGAAGACCTGCAAGAGCTTTCAGGGCTGGCACCTTCCTTGTGGGAGAAGGAGCCAGATGTTTCCCTTTTCAGAAAAAGTTTCTGCCGAGAACGAGCACCGTGACATGCTGAGTCTCTGGGAAAGCAGAGATACCCAGTGCTGTTGCGGCTAAAGATAGGCTGCAGAGGGATAGTGAAGACCTGCAAGATCTTTCAGGGCTGGCACCTTCCTTGTGGGAGAAGGAGCCAGACGTTTGCCTTTTCAGAAAAAGGCTCTGCCGAGAGCGAGCACCGTGACATGCTGAGTCTCTGGGAAAGCAGAGATCCCCAGTGCTGTTGTGCCTGTGGATAGGCTGCAGGGGGACGGTGAAGACCAGCAAGATCTTTCAGGGCTGGCACCTTCCTTGTGGGAGAAGGAGCCAGACGTTTGCCTTTTCAGAAAAAGTTTCTGCCGAGAACGAGCACCGTGACATGCTGAGTCTCTGGAAAAGCAGAGATACCCAGTGCTGTTGCGGCTAAAGATAGGCTGCAGAGGGATAGTGAAGACCTGCAAGAGCTTTCAGGGCTGGCACCTTCCTTGTGGGAGAAGGAGCCAGACGTTTGCCTTTTCAGAAAAAGTTTCTGCCGAGAACGAGCACCGTGACATGCTGAGTCTCTGGGAAAGCAGAGATCCCCAGTGCTGTTGTGCCTGTGGATAGGCTGCAGGGGGACGGTGAAGACCAGCAAGATCTTTCAGGGCTGGCACCTTCCTTGTGGGAGAAGGAGCCAGACGTTTGCCTTTTCAGAAAAAGGCTCTGCCGAGAGCGAGCACCGTGACATGCTGAGTCTCTGGGAAAGCAGAGATCCCCAGTGCTGTTGTGCCTGTGGATAGGCTGCAGGGGGACGGTGAAGACCAGCAAGATCTTTCAGGGCTGGCACCTTCCTTGTGGGAGAAGGAGCCAGACGTTTGCCTTTTCAGAAAAAGTTTCTGCCGAGAACGAGCACCGTGACATGCTGAGTCTCTGGGAAAGCAGAGATCCCCAGTGCTGTTGCGGCTAAAGATAGGCTGCAGAGGGATAGTGAAGACCAGCAAGATCTTTCAGGGCTGGCACCTTCCTTGTGGGAGAAGGAGCCAGACGTTTGCCTTTTCAGAAAAAGTTTCTGCCGAGAACGAGCACCGTGACATGCTGAGTCTCTGGGAAAGCAGAGATCCCCAGTGCTGTTGTGCCTGTGGATAGGCTGCAGGGGGACGGTGAAGACCAGCAAGATCTTTCAGGGCTGGCACCTTCCTTGTGGGAGAAGGAGCCAGACGTTTGCCTTTTCAGAAAAAGTTTCTGCCGAGAACGAGCACCGTGACATGCTGAGTCTCTGGGAAAGCAGAGATCCCCAGTGCTGTTGCGGCTAAAGATAGGCTGCAGAGGGATAGTGAAGACCAGCAAGATCTTTCAGGGCTGGCACCTTCCTTGTGGGAGAAGGAGCCAGACGTTTGCCTTTTCAGAAAAAGTTTCTGCCGAGAACGAGCACCGTGACATGCTGAGTCTCTGGGAAAGCAGAGATCCCCAGTGCTGTTGCGGCTAAAGATAGGCTGCAGAGGGATAGTGAAGACCAGCAAGATCTTTCAGGGCTGGCACCTTCCTTGTGGGAGAAGGAGCCAGACGTTTGCCTTTTCAGAAAAAGGCTCTGCCGAGAGCGAGCACCATGAGATGCTGAGTCTCTGGGAAAGCAGAGATCCCCAGTGCTGTTGCGGCTAAAGATAGGCTGCAGAGGGATAGTGAAGACCTGCAAGAGCTTTCAGGGCTGTCACCTTCCTTGTGGGAGAAGGAGCCAGACGTTTGCCTTTTCAGAAAAAGTTTCTGCCGAGAACGAGCACCGTGACATGCTGAGTCTCTGGGAAAGCAGAGATCCCCAGTGCTGTTGTGCCTGTGGATAGGCTGCAGAGGGATAGTGAAGACCAGCAAGATCTTTCAGGGCTGGCACCTTCCTTGTGGGAGAAGGAGCCAGACGTTTGCCTTTTCAGAAAAAGTTTCTGCCGAGAACGAGCACCGTGACATGCTGAGTCTCTGGGAAAGCAGAGATCCCCAGTGCTGTTGCGGCTAAAGATAGGCTGCAGAGGGATAGTGAAGACCAGCAAGATCTTTCAGGGCTGGCACCTTCCTTGTGGGAGAAGGAGCCAGACGTTTGCCTTTTCAGAAAAAGGCTCTGCCGAGAGCGAGCACCGTGACATGCTGAGTCTCTGGGAAAGCAGAGATCCCCAGTGCTGTTGTGCCTGTGGATAGGCTGCAGGGGGACGGTGAAGACCAGCAAGATCTTTCAGGGCTGGCACCTTCCTTGTGGGAGAAGGAGCCAGACGTTTGCCTTTTCAGAAAAAGTTTCTGCCGAGAACGAGCACCGTGACATGCTGAGTCTCTGGGAAAGCAGAGATCCCCAGTGCTGTTGCGGCTAAAGATAGGCTGCAGAGGGATAGTGAAGACCAGCAAGATCTTTCAGGGCTGGCACCTTCCTTGTGGGAGAAGGAGCCAGACGTTTGCCTTTTCAGAAAAAGTTTCTGCCGAGAACGAGCACCTTGACATGCTGAGTCTCTGGGAAAGCAGAGATCCCCAGTGCTGTTGTGCCTGTGGATAGGCTGCAGGGGGACGGTGAAGACCAGCAAGATCTTTCAGGGCTGGCACCTTCCTTGTGGGAGAAGGAGCCAGAGGTTTGCCTTTTCAGAAAAACTTTCTGCCGAGAACGAGCACCGTGACATGCTGAGTCTCTGGGAAAGCAGAGATCCCCAGTGCTGTTGTGCCTGTGGATAGGCTGCAGAGGGATGGTGAAGACCAGCAAGATCTTTCAGGGCTGGCACCTTCCTTGTGGGAGAACGAGCCAGACGTTTGCCTTTTCAGAAAAAGGCTCTGCCGAGAGCGAGCACCATGAGATGCTGAGTCTCTGGGAAAGCAGAGATCCCCAGTGCTGTTGTGCCTGTGGATAGGCTGCAGGGGGACGGTGAAGACCAGCAAGATCTTTCAGGGCTGGCACCTTCCTTGTGGGAGAAGGAGCCAGACGTTTGCCTTTTCAGAAAAAGTTTCTGCCGAGAGCGAGCACCATGAGATGCTGAGTCTCTGGGAAAGCAGATATCCCCAGTGCTGTTGCGGCTATAGGTAGGCTGCAGAGGGATAGTGAAGACCTGCAAGAGCTTTCAGGGCTGGCACCTTCCTTGTGGGAGAAGGAGCCAGACGTTTGCCTTTTCAGAAAAAGTTTCTGCCGAGAACGAGCACCGTGACATGCTGAGTCTCTGGGAAAGCAGAGATCCCCAGTGCTGTTGTGCCTGTGGATAGGCTGCAGGGGGACGGTGAAGACCAGCAAGATCTTTCAGGGCTGGCACCTTCCTTGTGGGAGAAGGAGCCAGACATTTGCCTTTTCAGAAAAACTTTTGGCCGAGAACGAGCACCGTGACATGCTGAGTCTCTGGGAAAGCAGAGATCCCCAGTGCTGTTGCGGCTAAAGATAGGCTGCAGAGGGATAGTAAAGACCAGCAAGATCTTTCAGGGCTGGCACCTTCCTTGTGGGAGAAGGAGCCAGACGTTTGCCTTTTCAGAAAAAGGCTCTGCCGAGAGCGAGCACCGTGACATGCTGAGTCTCTGGGAAAGCAGAGATCCCCAGTGCTGTTGTGCCTGTGGATAGGCTGCAGGGGGACGGTGAAGACCAGCAAGATCTTTCAGGGCTGGCACCTTCCTTGTGGGAGAAGGAGCCAGACGTTTGCCTTTTCAGAAAAAGTTTCTGCCGAGAACGAGCACCGTGACATGCTGAGTCTCTGGGAAAGCAGAGATCCCCAGTGCTGTTGCGGCTAAAGATAGGCTGCAGAGGGATAGTGAAGACCAGCAAGATCTTTCAGGGCTGGCACCTTCCTTGTGGGAGAAGGAGCCAGACGTTTGCCTTTTCAGAAAAAGTTTCTGCCGAGAACGAGCACCGTGACATGCTGAGTCTCTGGGAAAGCAGAGATCCCCAGTGCTGTTGTGCCTGTGGATAGGCTGCAGGGGGACGGTGAAGACCAGCAAGATCTTTCAGGGCTGGCACCTTCCTTGTGGGAGAAGGAGCCAGACGTTTGCCTTTTCAGAAAAAGTTTCTGCCGAGAACGAGCACCGTGACATGCTGAGTCTCTGGGAAAGCAGAGATCCCCAGTGCTGTTGTGCTTGTGGATAGGCTGCAGGGGGATGGTGAAGACCAGCAAGAACTTTCAGGGCTGGCACCTTCCTTGTGGGAGAACGAGCCAGACGTTTGCCTTTTCAGAAAAAGGCTCTGCCGAGAGCGAGCACCATGAGATGCTGAGTCTCTGGGAAAGCAGAGATACCCAGTGCTGTTGTGCCTGTGGATAGGCTGCAGGGGGACGGTGAAGACCAGCAAGATCTTTCAGGGCTGGCACCTTCCTTGTGGGAGAAGGAGCCAGACGTTTGCCTTTTCAGAAAAAGTTTCTGCCGAGAGCGAGCACCATGAGATGCTGAGTCTCTGCGAAAGCAGAGATCCCCAGTGCTGTTGCGGCTATAGGTAGGCTGCAGAGGGATAGTGAAGACCTGCAAGAGCTTTCAGGGCTGGCACCTTCCTTGTGGGAGAAGGAGCCAGATGTTTCCCTTTTCAGAAAAAGTTTCTGCCGAGAACGAGCACCGTGACATGCTGAGTCTCTGGGAAAGCAGAGATACCCAGTGCTGTTGCGGCTAAAGATAGGCTGCAGAGGGATAGTGAAGACCAGCAAGATCTTTCAGGGCTGGCACCTTCCTTGTGGGAGAAGGAGCCAGACGTTTGCCTTTTCAGAAAAAGGCTCTGCCGAGAGCGAGCACCGTGACATGCTGAGTCTCTGGGAAAGCAGAGATACCCAGTGCTTTTGTGCCTGTGGATAGGCTGCAGGGGGACGCTGAAGACCAGCAAGATCTTTCAGGGCTGGCACCTTCCTTGTGGGAGAAGGAGCCAGACGTTTGCCTTTTCAGAAAAAGTTTCTGCCGAGAACGAGCACCGTGACATGCTGAGTCTCTGGAAAAGCAGAGATACCCAGTGCTGTTGCGGCTAAAGATAGGCTGCAGAGGGATAGTGAAGACCTGCAAGAGCTTTCAGGGCTGGCACCTTCCTTGTGGGAGAAGGAGCCAGACGTTTGCCTTTTCAGAAAAAGTTTCTGCCGAGAACGAGCACCGTGACATGCTGAGTCTCTGGGAAAGCAGAGATCCCCAGTGCTGTTGTGCCTGTGGATAGGCTGCAGGGGGACGGTGAAGACCAGCAAGATCTTTCAGGGCTGGCACCTTCCTTGTGGGAGAAGGAGCCAGACGTTTGCCTTTTCAGAAAAAGGCTCTGCCGAGAGCGAGCACCGTGACATGCTGAGTCTCTGGGAAAGCAGAGATCCCCAGTGCTGTTGTGCCTGTGGATAGGCTGCAGGGGGACGGTGAAGACCAGCAAGATCTTTCAGGGCTGGCACCTTCCTTGTGGGAGAAGGAGCCAGACGTTTGCCTTTTCAGAAAAAGTTTCTGCCGAGAACGAGCACCATGACATGCTGAGTCTCTGGGAAAGCAGAGATCCCCAGTGCTGTTGCGGCTAAAGATAGGCTGCAGAGGGATAGTGAAGACCAGCAAGATCTTTCAGGGCTGGCACCTTCCTTGTGGGAGAAGGAGCCAGACGTTTGCCTTTTCAGAAAAACTTTCTGCCGAGAACGAGCACCGTGACATGCTGAGTCTCTGGGAAAGCAGAGATCCCCAGTGCTGTTGTGCCTGTGGATAGGCTGCAGGGGGACGGTGAAGACCAGCAAGATCTTTCAGGGCTGGCACCTTCCTTGTGGGAGAAGGAGCCAGACGTTTGCCTTTTCAGAAAAACTTTCTGCCGAGAACGAGCACCGTGACATGCTGAGTCTCTGGGAAAGCAGAGATCCCCAGTGCTGTTGTGCTTGTGGATAGGCTGCAGGGGGATGGTGAAGACCAGCAAGAACTTTCAGGGCTGGCACCTTCCTTGTGGGAGAACGAGCCAGACGTTTGCCTTTTCAGAAAAAGGCTCTGCCGAGAGCGAGCACCATGAGATGCTGAGTCTCTGGGAAAGCAGAGATCCCCAGTGCTGTTGTGCCTGTGGATAGGCTGCAGGGGGACGGTGAAGACCAGCAAGATCTTTCAGGGCTGGCACCTTCCTTGTGGGAGAAGGAGCCAGACGTTTGCCTTTTCAGAAAAAGGCTCTGCCGAGAGCGAGCACCGTGACATGCTGAGTCTCTGGGAAAGCAGAGATCCCCAGTGCTGTTGCGGCTAAAGATAGGCTGCAGAGGGATAGTGAAAACCTGCAAGAGCTTTCGGGGCTGGCACCTTCCTTGTGGGAGAAGGAGCCAGATGTTTCCCTTTTCAGAAAAAGTTTCTGCCGAGAACGAGCACCGTGACATGCTGAGTCTCTGGGAAAGCAGAGATACCCAGTGCTGTTGCGGCTAAAGATAGGCTGCAGAGGGATAGTGAAGACCAGCAAGATCTTTCAGGGCTGGCACCTTCCTTGTGGGAGAAGGAGCCAGACGTTTGCCTTTTCAGAAAAAGTTTCTGCCGAGAACGAGCACCGTGACATGCTGAGTCTCTGGGAAAGCAGAGATACCCAGTGCTGTTGTGCCTGTGGATAGGCTGCAGGGGGACGCTGAAGACCAGCAAGATCTTTCAGGGCTGGCACCTTCCTTGTGGGAGAAGGAGCCAGACGTTTGCCTTTTCAGAAAAAGTTTCTGCCGAGAACGAGCACCGTGACATGCTGAGTCTCTGGAAAAGCAGAGATACCCAGTGCTGTTGCGGCTAAAGATAGGCTGCAGAGGGATAGTGAAGACCTGCAAGAGCTTTCAGGGCTGGCACCTTCCTTGTGGGAGAAGGAGCCAGACGTTTGCCTTTTCAGAAAAAGTTTCTGCCGAGAACGAGCACCGTGACATGCTGAGTCTCTGGGAAAGCAGAGATCCCCAGTGCTGTTGTGCCTGTGGATAGGCTGCAGGGGGACGGTGAAGACCAGCAAGATCTTTCAGGGCTGGCACCTTCCTTGTGGGAGAAGGAGCCAGACGTTTGCCTTTTCAGAAAAAGGCTCTGCCGAGAGCGAGCACCGTGACATGCTGAGTCTCTGGGAAAGCAGAGATCCCCAGTGCTGTTGCGGCTAAAGATAGGCTGCAGAGGGATAGTGAAGACCAGCAAGATCTTTCAGGGCTGGCACCTTCCTTGTGGGAGAAGGAGCCAGACGTTTGCCTTTTCAGAAAAAGTTTCTGCCGAGAACGAGCACCATGACATGCTGAGTCTCTGGGAAAGCAGAGATCCCCAGTGCTGTTGCGGCTAAAGATAGGCTGCAGAGGGATAGTGAAGACCAGCAAGATCTTTCAGGGCTGGCACCTTCCTTGTGGGAGAAGGAGCCAGACGTTTGCCTTTTCAGAAAAACTTTCTGCCGAGAACGAGCACCGTGACATGCTGAGTCTCTGGGAAAGCAGAGATCCCCAGTGCTGTTGTGCCTGTGGATAGGCTGCAGGGGGACGGTGAAGACCAGCAAGATCTTTCAGGGCTGGCACCTTCCTTGTGGGAGAAGGAGCCAGACGTTTGCCTTTTCAGAAAAAGTTTCTGCCGAGAACGAGCACCGTGACATGCTGAGTCTCTGGGAAAGCAGAGATCCCCAGTGCTGTTGTGCTTGTGGATAGGCTGCAGGGGGATGGTGAAGACCAGCAAGAACTTTCAGGGCTGGCACCTTCCTTGTGGGAGAACGAGCCAGACGTTTGCCTTTTCAGAAAAAGTTTCTGCCGAGAACGAGCACCGTGACATGCTGAGTCTCTGGGAAAGCAGAGATCCCCAGTGCTGTTGTGCCTGTGGATAGGCTGCAGGGGGACGGTGAAGACCAGCAAGATCTTTCAGGGCTGGCACCTTCCTTGTGGGAGAAGGAGCCAGACGTTTGCCTTTTCAGAAAAAGTTTCTGCCGAGAGCGAGCACCATGAGATGCTGAGTCTCTGCGAAAGCAGAGATCCCCAGTGCTGTTGCGGCTATAGGTAGGCTGCAGAGGGATAGTGAAGACCTGCAAGAGCTTTCAGGGCTGGCACCTTCCTTGTGGGAGAAGGAGCCAGACGTTTGCCTTTTCAGAAAAAGTTTCTGCCGAGAACGAGCACCGTGACATGCTGAGTCTCTGGGAAAGCAGAGATCCCCAGTGCTGTTGCGGCTAAAGATAGGCTGCAGAGGGATAGTGAAAACCTGCAAGAGCTTTCGGGGCTGGCACCTTCCTTGTGGGAGAAGGAGCCAGATGTTTCCCTTTTCAGAAAAAGTTTCTGCCGAGAACGAGCACCGTGACATGCTGAGTCTCTGGGAAAGCAGAGATACCCAGTGCTGTTGCGGCTAAAGATAGGCTGCAGAGGGATAGTGAAGACCAGCAAGATCTTTCAGGGCTGGCACCTTCCTTGTGGGAGAAGGAGCCAGACGTTTGCCTTTTCAGAAAAAGGCTCTGCCGAGAGCGAGCACCGTGACATGCTGAGTCTCTGGGAAAGCAGAGATACCCAGTGCTGTTGTGCCTGTGGATAGGCTGCAGGGGGACGGTGAAGACCAGCAAGATCTTTCAGGGCTGGCACCTTCCTTGTGGGAGAAGGAGCCAGACGTTTGCCTTTTCAGAAAAAGTTTCTGCCGAGAACGAGCACCGTGACATGCTGAGTCTCTGGAAAAGCAGAGATACCCAGTGCTGTTGCGGCTAAAGATAGGCTGCAGAGGGATAGTGAAGACCTGCAAGAGCTTTCAGGGCTGGCACCTTCCTTGTGGGAGAAGGAGCCAGACGTTTGCCTTTTCAGAAAAAGTTTCTGCCGAGAACGAGCACCGTGACATGCTGAGTCTCTGGGAAAGCAGAGATCCCCAGTGCTGTTGTGCCTGTGGATAGGCTGCAGGGGGACGGTGAAGACCAGCAAGATCTTTCAGGGCTGGCACCTTCCTTGTGGGAGAAGGAGCCAGACGTTTGCCTTTTCAGAAAAAGGCTCTGCCGAGAGCGAGCACCGTGACATGCTGAGTCTCTGGGAAAGCAGAGATCCCCAGTGCTGTTGTGCCTGTGGATAGGCTGCAGGGGGACGGTGAAGACCAGCAAGATCTTTCAGGGCTGGCACCTTCCTTGTGGGAGAAGGAGCCAGACGTTTGCCTTTTCAGAAAAAGTTTCTGCCGAGAACGAGCACCATGACATGCTGAGTCTCTGGGAAAGCAGAGATCCCCAGTGCTGTTGCGGCTAAAGATAGGCTGCAGAGGGATAGTGAAGACCAGCAAGATCTTTCAGGGCTGGCACCTTCCTTGTGGGAGAAGGAGCCAGACGTTTCCCTTTTCAGAAAAAGTTTCTGCCGAGAACGAGCACCGTGACATGCTGAGTCTCTGGGAAAGCAGAGATCCGCAGTGCTGTTGTGCCTGTGGATAGGCTGCAGGGGGACGGTGAAGACCAGCAAGATCTTTCAGGGCTGGCACCTTCCTTGTGGGAGAAGGAGCCAGACGTTTGCCTTTTCAGAAAAAGTTTCTGCCGAGAACGAGCACCGTGACATGCTGAGTCTCTGGGAAAGCAGAGATCCCCAGTGCTGTTGTGCTTGTGGATAGGCTGCAGGGGGATGGTGAAGACCAGCAAGAACTTTCAGGGCTGGCACCTTCCTTGTGGGAGAACGAGCCAGACGTTTGCCTTTTCAGAAAAAGTTTCTGCCGAGAACGAGCACCGTGACATGCTGAGTCTCTGGGAAAGCAGAGATCCCCAGTGCTGTTGTGCCTGTGGATAGGCTGCAGGGGGACGGTGAAGACCAGCAAGATCTTTCAGGGCTGGCACCTTCCTTGTGGGAGAAGGAGCCAGACGTTTGCCTTTTCAGAAAAAGTTTCTGCCGAGAGCGAGCACCATGAGATGCTGAGTCTCTGCGAAAGCAGAGATCCCCAGTGCTGTTGCGGCTATAGGTAGGCTGCAGAGGGATAGTGAAGACCTGCAAGAGCTTTCAGGGCTGGCACCTTCCTTGTGGGAGAAGGAGCCAGACGTTTGCCTTTTCAGAAAAAGTTTCTGCCGAGAACGAGCACCGTGACATGCTGAGTCTCTGGGAAAGCAGAGATCCCCAGTGCTGTTGCGGCTAAAGATAGGCTGCAGAGGGATAGTGAAAACCTGCAAGAGCTTTCGGGGCTGGCACCTTCCTTGTGGGAGAAGGAGCCAGATGTTTCCCTTTTCAGAAAAAGTTTCTGCCGAGAACGAGCACCGTGACATGCTGAGTCTCTGGGAAAGCAGAGATACCCAGTGCTGTTGCGGCTAAAGATAGGCTGCAGAGGGATAGTGAAGACCAGCAAGATCTTTCAGGGCTGGCACCTTCCTTGTGGGAGAAGGAGCCAGACGTTTGCCTTTTCAGAAAAAGGCTCTGCCGAGAGCGAGCACCGTGACATGCTGAGTCTCTGGGAAAGCAGAGATACCCAGTGCTGTTGTGCCTGTGGATAGGCTGCAGGGGGACGGTGAAGACCAGCAAGATCTTTCAGGGCTGGCACCTTCCTTGTGGGAGAAGGAGCCAGACGTTTGCCTTTTCAGAAAAAGTTTCTGCCGAGAACGAGCACCGTGACATGCTGAGTCTCTGGGAAAGCAGAGATCCCCAGTGCTGTTGTGCTTGTGGATAGGCTGCAGGGGGATGGTGAAGACCAGCAAGAGCTTTCAGGGCTGGCACCTTCCTTGTGGGAGAACGAGCCAGACGTTTGCCTTTTCAGAAAAAGTTTCTGCCGAGAACGAGCACCGTGACATGCTGAGTCTCTGGGAAAGCAGAGATCCCCAGTGCTGTTGTGCCTGTGGATAGGCTGCAGGGGGACGGTGAAGACCAGCAAGATCTTTCAGGGCTGGCACCTTCCTTGTGGGAGAAGGAGCCAGACGTTTGCCTTTTCAGAAAAAGTTTCTGCCGAGAGCGAGCACCATGAGATGCTGAGTCTCTGCGAAAGCAGAGATCCCCAGTGCTGTTGCGGCTATAGGTAGGCTGCAGAGGGATAGTGAAGACCTGCAAGAGCTTTCAGGGCTGGCACCTTCCTTGTGGGAGAAGGAGCCAGACGTTTGCCTTTTCAGAAAAAGTTTCTGCCGAGAACGAGCACCGTGACATGCTGAGTCTCTGGGAAAGCAGAGATCCCCAGTGCTGTTGCGGCTAAAGATAGGCTGCAGAGGGATAGTGAAAACCTGCAAGAGCTTTCGGGGCTGGCACCTTCCTTGTGGGAGAAGGAGCCAGATGTTTCCCTTTTCAGAAAAAGTTTCTGCCGAGAACGAGCACCGTGACATGCTGAGTCTCTGGGAAAGCAGAGATACCCAGTGCTGTTGCGGCTAAAGATAGGCTGCAGAGGGATAGTGAAGACCAGCAAGATCTTTCAGGGCTGGCACCTTCCTTGTGGGAGAAGGAGCCAGACGTTTGCCTTTTCAGAAAAAGGCTCTGCCGAGAGCGAGCACCGTGACATGCTGAGTCTCTGGGAAAGCAGAGATACCCAGTGCTGTTGTGCCTGTGGATAGGCTGCAGGGGGACGGTGAAGACCAGCAAGATCTTTCAGGGCTGGCACCTTCCTTGTGGGAGAAGGAGCCAGACGTTTGCCTTTTCAGAAAAAGTTTCTGCCGAGAACGAGCACCGTGACATGCTGAGTCTCTGGAAAAGCAGAGATACCCAGTGCTGTTGCGGCTAAAGATAGGCTGCAGAGGGATAGTGAAGACCTGCAAGAGCTTTCAGGGCTGGCACCTTCCTTGTGGGAGAAGGAGCCAGACGTTTGCCTTTTCAGAAAAAGTTTCTGCCGAGAACGAGCACCGTGACATGCTGAGTCTCTGGGAAAGCAGAGATCCGCAGTGCTGTTGTGCCTGTGGATAGGCTGCAGGGGGACGGTGAAGACCAGCAAGATCTTTCAGGGCTGGCACCTTCCTTGTGGGAGAAGGAGCCAGACGTTTGCCTTTTCAGAAAAAGGCTCTGCCGAGAGCGAGCACCGTGACATGCTGAGTCTCTGGGAAAGCAGAGATACCCAGTGCTGTTGTGCCTGTGGATAGGCTGCAGGGGGACGGTGAAGACCAGCAAGATCTTTCAGGGCTGGCACCTTCCTTGTGGGAGAAGGAGCCAGACGTTTGCCTTTTCAGAAAAAGTTTCTGCCGAGAACGAGCACCGTGACATGCTGAGTCTCTGGGAAAGCAGAGATCCCCAGTGCTGTTGCGGCTAAAGATAGGCTGCAGAGGGATAGTGAAGACCAGCAAGATCTTTCAGGGCTGGCACCTTCCTTGTGGGAGAAGGAGCCAGATGTTTCCCTTTTCAGAAAAAGTTTCTGCCGAGAACGAGCACCGTGACATGCTGAGTCTCTGGGAAAGCAGAGATCCCCAGTGCTGTTGCGGCTAAAGATAGGCTGCAGAGGGATAGTGAAGACCTGCAAGAGCTTTCAGGGCTGGCACCTTCCTTGTGGGAGAAGGAGCCAGACGTTTGCCTTTTCAGAAAAAGGCTCTGCCGAGAGCGAGCACCGTGACATGCTGAGTCTCTGGGAAAGCAGAGATCCCCAGTGCTGTTGTGCCTGTGGATAGGCTGCAGGGGGACGGTGAAGACCAGCAAGATCTTTCAGGGCTGGCACCTTCCTTGTGGGAGAAGGAGCCAGACGTTTGCCTTTTCAGAAAAAGTTTCTGCCGAGAACGAGCACCGTGACATGCTGAGTCTCTGGGAAAGCAGAGATCCCCAGTGCTGTTGCGGCTAAAGATAGGCTGCAGAGGGATAGTGAAGACCAGCAAGATCTTTCAGGGCTGGCACCTTCCTTGTGGGAGAAGGAGCCAGACGTTTGCCTTTTCAGAAAAAGTTTCTGCCGAGAACGAGCACCGTGACATGCTGAGTCTCTGGGAAAGCAGAGATCCCCAGTGCTGTTGTGCCTGTGGATAGGCTGCAGGGGGACGGTGAAGACCAGCAAGATCTTTCAGGGCTGGCACCTTCCTTGTGGGAGAAGGAGCCAGACGTTTGCCTTTTCAGAAAAAGTTTCTGCCGAGAACGAGCACCGTGACATGCTGAGTCTCTGGGAAAGCAGAGATCCCCAGTGCTGTTGCGGCTAAAGATAGGCTGCAGAGGGATAGTGAAGACCAGCAAGATCTTTCAGGGCTGGCACCTTCCTTGTGGGAGAAGGAGCCAGACGTTTGCCTTTTCAGAAAAAGTTTCTGCCGAGAACGAGCACCGTGACATGCTGAGTCTCTGGGAAAGCAGAGATCCCCAGTGCTGTTGCGGCTAAAGATAGGCTGCAGAGGGATAGTGAAGACCAGCAAGATCTTTCAGGGCTGGCACCTTCCTTGTGGGAGAAGGAGCCAGACGTTTGCCTTTTCAGAAAAAGGCTCTGCCGAGAGCGAGCACCATGAGATGCTGAGTCTCTGGGAAAGCAGAGATCCCCAGTGCTGTTGCGGCTAAAGATAGGCTGCAGAGGGATAGTGAAGACCTGCAAGAGCTTTCAGGGCTGTCACCTTCCTTGTGGGAGAAGGAGCCAGACGTTTGCCTTTTCAGAAAAAGGCTCTGCCGAGAGCGAGCACCGTGACATGCTGAGTCTCTGGGAAAGCAGAGATCCCCAGTGCTGTTGTGCCTGTGGATAGGCTGCAGGGGGACGGTGAAGACCAGCAAGATCTTTCAGGGCTGGCACCTTCCTTGTGGGAGAAGGAGCCAGACGTTTGCCTTTTCAGAAAAAGTTTCTGCCGAGAACGAGCACCGTGACATGCTGAGTCTCTGGGAAAGCAGAGATCCCCAGTGCTGTTGCGGCTAAAGATAGGCTGCAGAGGGATAGTGAAGACCAGCAAGATCTTTCAGGGCTGGCACCTTCCTTGTGGGAGAAGGAGCCAGACGTTTGCCTTTTCAGAAAAAGTTTCTGCCGAGAACGAGCACCGTGACATGCTGAGTCTCTGGGAAAGCAGAGATCCCCAGTGCTGTTGTGCCTGTGGATAGGCTGCAGGGGGACGGTGAAGACCAGCAAGATCTTTCAGGGCTGGCACCTTCCTTGTGGGAGAACGGGCCAGACGTTTGCCTTTTCAGAAAAAGTTTCTGCCGAGAACGAGCACCGTGACATGCTGAGTCTCTGGGAAAGCAGAGATCCCCAGTGCTGTTGTGCTTGTGGATAGGCTGCAGGGGGATGGTGAAGACCAGCAAGAACTTTCAGGGCTGGCACCTTCCTTGTGGGAGAACGAGCCAGACGTTTGCCTTTTCAGAAAAAGGCTCTGCCGAGAGCGAGCACCATGAGATGCTGAGTCTCTGGGAAAGCAGAGATCCCCAGTGCTGTTGTGCCTGTGGATAGGCTGCAGGGGGACGGTGAAGACCAGCAAGATCTTTCAGGGCTGGCACCTTCCTTGTGGGAGAAGGAGCCAGACGTTTGCCTTTTCAGAAAAAGTTTCTGCCGAGAGCGAGCACCATGAGATGCTGAGTCTCTGCGAAAGCAGAGATCCCCAGTGCTGTTGCGGCTATAGGTAGGCTGCAGAGGGATAGTGAAGACCTGCAAGAGCTTTCAGGGCTGGCACCTTCCTTGTGGGAGAAGGAGCCAGACGTTTGCCTTTTCAGAAAAAGTTTCTGCCGAGAACGAGCACCGTGACATGCTGAGTCTCTGGGAAAGCAGAGATCCCCAGTGCTGTTGCGGCTAAAGATAGGCTGCAGAGGGATAGTGAAGACCTGCAAGAGCTTTCAGGGCTGGCACCTTCCTTGTGGGAGAAGGAGCCAGATGTTTCCCTTTTCAGAAAAAGTTTCTGCCGAGAACGAGCACCGTGACATGCTGAGTCTCTGGGAAAGCAGAGATACCCAGTGCTGTTGCGGCTAAAGATAGGCTGCAGAGGGATAGTGAAGACCAGCAAGATCTTTCAGGGCTGGCACCTTCCTTGTGGGAGAAGGAGCCAGACGTTTGCCTTTTCAGAAAAAGGCTCTGCCGAGAGCGAGCACCGTGACATGCTGAGTCTCTGGGAAAGCAGAGATCCCCAGTGCTTTTGTGCCTGTGGATAGGCTGCAGGGGGACGCTGAAGACCAGCAAGATCTTTCAGGGCTGGCACCTTCCTTGTGGGAGAAGGAGCCAGACGTTTGCCTTTTCAGAAAAAGTTTCTGCCGAGAACGAGCACCGTGACATGCTGAGTCTCTGGAAAAGCAGAGATACCCAGTGCTGTTGCGGCTAAAGATAGGCTGCAGAGGGATAGTGAAGACCTGCAAGAGCTTTCAGGGCTGGCACCTTCCTTGTGGGAGAAGGAGCCAGACGTTTGCCTTTTCAGAAAAAGTTTCTGCCGAGAACGAGCACCGTGACATGCTGAGTCTCTGGGAAAGCAGAGATCCCCAGTGCTGTTGTGCCTGTGGATAGGCTGCAGGGGGACGGTGAAGACCAGCAAGATCTTTCAGGGCTGGCACCTTCCTTGTGGGAGAAGGAGCCAGACGTTTGCCTTTTCAGAAAAAGGCTCTGCTGAGAGCGAGCACCGTGACATGCTGAGTCTCTGGGAAAGCAGAGATCCCCAGTGCTGTTGTGCCTGTGGATAGGCTGCAGGGGGACGGTGAAGACCAGCAAGATCTTTCAGGGCTGGCACCTTCCTTGTGGGAGAAGGAGCCAGACGTTTGCCTTTTCAGAAAAAGTTTCTGCCGAGAACGAGCACCATGACATGCTGAGTCTCTGGGAAAGCAGAGATCCCCAGTGCTGTTGCGGCTAAAGATAGGCTGCAGAGGGATAGTAAAGACCAGCAAGATCTTTCAGGGCTGGCACCTTCCTTGTGGGAGAAGGAGCCAGACGTTTGCCTTTTCAGAAAAACTTTCTGCCGAGAACGAGCACCGTGACATGCTGAGTCTCTGGGAAAGCAGAGATCCCCAGTGCTGTTGTGCCTGTGGATAGGCTGCAGGGGGACGGTGAAGACCAGCAAGATCTTTCAGGGCTGGCACCTTCCTTGTGGGAGAAGGAGCCAGACGTTTGCCTTTTCAGAAAAAGTTTCTGCCGAGAACGAGCACCGTGACATGCTGAGTCTCTGGGAAAGCAGAGATCCCCAGTGCTGTTGTGCTTGTGGATAGGCTGCAGGGGGATGGTGAAGACCAGCAAGAACTTTCAGGGCTGGCACCTTCCTTGTGGGAGAACGAGCCAGACGTTTGCCTTTTCAGAAAAAGGCTCTGCCGAGAGCGAGCACCATGAGATGCTGAGTCTCTGGGAAAGCAGAGATCCCCAGTGCTGTTGTGCCTGTGGATAGGCTGCAGGGGGACGGTGAAGACCAGCAAGATCTTTCAGGGCTGGCACCTTCCTTGTGGGAGAAGGAGCCAGACGTTTGCCTTTTCAGAAAAAGTTTCTGCCGAGAACGAGCACCGTGACATGCTGAGTCTCTGGGAAAGCAGAGATCCCCAGTGCTGTTGCGAATAAAGATAGGCTGCAGAGGGATAGTGAAGACCTGCAAGAGCTTTCAGGGCTGGCACCTTCCTTGTGGGAGAAGGAGCCAGACGTTTGCCTTTTCAGAAAAAGGCTCTGCCGAGAACGAGCACCGTGACATGCTGAGTCTCTGGGAAAGCAGAGATCCCCAGTGCTGTTGTGCCTGTGGATAGGCTGCAGGGGGATAGTGAAAACCTGCAAGAGCTTTCGGGGCTGGCACCTTCCTTGTGGGAGAAGGAGCCAGATGTTTGCCTTTTCAGAAAAAGTTTCTGCCGAGAACGAGCACCATGAGATGCTGAGTCTCTGGGAAAGCAGAGATCCCCAGTGCTGTTGTGCTTGTGGATAGGCTGCAGGGGGATGGTGAAGACCAGCAAGAGCTTTCAGGGCTGGCACCTTCCTTGTGGGAGAAGGAGCCAGACGTTTGCCTTTTCAGAAAAAGTTTCTGCCGAGAACGAGCACCGTGACATGCTGAGTCTCTGGGAAAGCAGAGATCCCCAGTGCTGTTGCGGCTAAAGATAGGCTGCAGAGGGATAGTGAAGACCAGCAAGATCTTTCAGGGCTGGCACCTTCCTTGTGGGAGAAGGAGCCAGACGTTTGCCTTTTCAGAAAAAGTTTCTGCCGAGAACGAGCACCGTGACATGCTGAGTCTCTGGGAAAGCAGAGATCCCCAGTGCTGTTGCGGCTAAAGATAGGCTGCAGAGGGATAGTGAAGACCAGCAAGATCTTTCAGGGCTGGCACCTTCCTTGTGGGAGAAGGAGCCAGACGTTTGCCTTTTCAGAAAAAGGCTCTGCCGAGAGCGAGCACCATGAGATGCTGAGTCTCTGGGAAAGCAGAGATCCCCAGTGCTGTTGCGGCTAAAGATAGGCTGCAGAGGGATAGTGAAGACCTGCAAGAGCTTTCAGGGCTGTCACCTTCCTTGTGGGAGAAGGAGCCAGACGTTTGCCTTTTCAGAAAAAGTTTCTGCCGAGAACGAGCACCGTGACATGCTGAGTCTCTGGGAAAGCAGAGATCCCCAGTGCTGTTGTGCCTGTGGATAGGCTGCAGGGGGACGGTGAAGACCAGCAAGATCTTTCAGGGCTGGCACCTTCCTTGTGGGAGAAGGAGCCAGACGTTTGCCTTTTCAGAAAAAGTTTCTGCCGAGAACGAGCACCGTGACATGCTGAGTCTCTGGGAAAGCAGAGATCCCCAGTGCTGTTGCGGCTAAAGATAGGCTGCAGAGGGATAGTGAAGACCAGCAAGATCTTTCAGGGCTGGCACCTTCCTTGTGGGAGAAGGAGCCAGACGTTTGCCTTTTCAGAAAAAGTTTCTGCCGAGAACGAGCACCGTGACATGCTGAGTCTCTGGGAAAGCAGAGATCCCCAGTGCTGTTGTGCCTGTGGATAGGCTGCAGGGGGATGGTGAAGACCAGCAAGATCTTTCAGGGCTGGCACCTTCCTTGTGGGAGAAGGAGCCAGACGTTTGCCTTTTCAGAAAAAGTTTCTGCCGAGAACGAGCACCGTGACATGCTGAGTCTCTGGAAAAGCAGAGATACCCAGTGCTGTTGTGCCTGTGGATAGGCTGCAGTGGGACGGTGAAGACCAGCAAGATCTTTCAGGGCTGGCACCTTCCTTGTGGGAGAAGGAGCCAGACGTTTGCCTTTTCAGAAAAAGGCTCTGCCGAGAGCGAGCACCGTGACATGCTGAGTCTCTGGGAAAGCAGAGATACCCAGTGCTGTTGTGCCTGTGGATAGGCTGCAGGGGGACGGTGAAGACCAGCAAGATCTTTCAGGGCTGGCACCTTCCTTGTGGGAGAAGGAGCCAGACGTTTGCCTTTTCAGAAAAAGTTTCTGCCGAGAACGAGCACCGTGACATGCTGAGTCTCTGGGAAAGCAGAGATCCCCAGTGCTGTTGCGGCTAAAGATAGGCTGCAGAGGGATAGTGAAGACCTGCAAGAGCTTTCAGGGCTGGCACCTTCCTTGTGGGAGAAGGAGCCAGATGTTTCCCTTTTCAGAAAAAGTTTCTGCCGAGAACGAGCACCGTGACATGCTGAGTCTCTGGGAAAGCAGAGATCCCCAGTGCTGTTGCGGCTAAAGATAGGCTGCAGAGGGATAGTGAAGACCTGCAAGAGCTTTCAGGGCTGGCACCTTCCTTGTGGGAGAAGGAGCCATACGTTTGCCTTTTCAGAAAAAGGCTCTGCCGAGAGCGAGCACCGTGACATGCTGAGTCTCTGGGAAAGCAGAGATACCCAGTGCTGTTGTGCCTGTGGATAGGCTGCAGGGGGACGGTGAAGACCAGCAAGATCTTTCAGGGCTGGCACCTTCCTTGTGGGAGAAGGAGCCAGACGTTTGCCTTTTCAGAAAAAGTTTCTGCCGAGAGCGAGCACCATGAGATGCTGAGTCTCTGCGAAAGCAGAGATCCCCAGTGCTGTTGCGGCTATAGGTAGGCTGCAGAGGGATAGTGAAGACCTGCAAGAGCTTTCAGGGCTGGCACCTTCCTTGTGGGAGAAGGAGCCAGACGTTTGCCTTTTCAGAAAAAGTTTCTGCCGAGAACGAGCACCGTGACATGCTGAGTCTCTGGGAAAGCAGAGATCCCCAGTGCTGTTGCGGCTAAAGATAGGCTGCAGAGGGATAGTGAAGACCTGCAAGAGCTTTCAGGGCTGGCACCTTCCTTGTGGGAGAAGGAGCCAGATGTTTCCCTTTTCAGAAAAAGTTTCTGCCGAGAACGAGCACCGTGACATGCTGAGTCTCTGGGAAAGCAGAGATACCCAGTGCTGTTGCGGCTAAAGATAGGCTGCAGAGGGATAGTGAAGACCAGCAAGATCTTTCAGGGCTGGCACCTTCCTTGTGGGAGAAGGAGCCAGACGTTTGCCTTTTCAGAAAAAGGCTCTGCCGAGAGCGAGCACCGTGACATGCTGAGTCTCTGGGAAAGCAGAGATCCCCAGTGCTGTTGTGCCTGTGGATAGGCTGCAGGGGGACGGTGAAGACCAGCAAGATCTTTCAGGGCTGGCACCTTCCTTGTGGGAGAAGGAGCCAGACGTTTGCCTTTTCAGAAAAAGTTTCTGCCGAGAACGAGCACCGTGACATGCTGAGTCTCTGGAAAAGCAGAGATACCCAGTGCTGTTGCGGCTAAAGATAGGCTGCAGAGGGATAGTGAAGACCTGCAAGAGCTTTCAGGGCTGGCACCTTCCTTGTGGGAGAAGGAGCCAGACGTTTGCCTTTTCAGAAAAAGTTTCTGCCGAGAACGAGCACCGTGACATGCTGAGTCTCTGGGAAAGCAGAGATCCCCAGTGCTGTTGTGCCTGTGGATAGGCTGCAGGGGGACGGTGAAGACCAGCAAGATCTTTCAGGGCTGGCACCTTCCTTGTGGGAGAAGGAGCCAGACGTTTGCCTTTTCAGAAAAAGTTTCTGCCGAGAGCGAGCACCGTGACATGCTGAGTCTCTGGGAAAGCAGAGATCCCCAGTGCTGTTGCGGCTAAAGATAGGCTGCAGAGGGATAGTGAAGACCTGCAAGAGCTTTCAGGGCTGGCACCTTCCTTGTGGGAGAAGGAGCCAGACGTTTGCCTTTTCAGAAAAAGGCTCTGCCGAGAGCGAGCACCGTGACATGCTGAGTCTCTGGGAAAGCAGAGATCCCCAGTGCTGTTGTGCCTGTGGATAGGCTGCAGGGGGACTGTGAAGACCAGCAAGATCTTTCAGGGCTGGCACCTTCCTTGTGGGAGAAGGAGCCAGACGTTTGCCTTTTCAGAAAAAGTTTCTGCCGAGAACGAGCACCATGACATGCTGAGTCTCTGGGAAAGCAGAGATCCCCAGTGCTGTTGCGGCTAAAGATAGGCTGCAGAGGGATAGTGAAGACCAGCAAGATCTTTCAGGGCTGGCACCTTCCTTGTGGGAGAAGGAGCCAGACGTTTGCCTTTTCAGAAAAACTTTCTGCCGAGAACGAGCACCGTGACATGCTGAGTCTCTGGGAAAGCAAAGATCCCCAGTGCTGTTGTGCCTGTGGATAGGCTGCAGGGGGACGGTGAAGACCAGCAAGATCTTTCAGGGCTGGCACCTTCCTTGTGGGAGAAGGAGCCAGACGTTTGCCTTTTCAGAAAAAGTTTCTGCCGAGAACGAGCACCGTGACATGCTGAGTCTCTGGGAAAGCAGAGATCCCCAGTGCTGTTGTGCTTGTGGATAGGCTGCAGGGGGATGGTGAAGACCAGCAAGAACTTTCAGGGCTGGCACCTTCCTTGTGGGAGAACGAGCCAGACGTTTGCCTTTTCAGAAAAAGGCTCTGCCGAGAGCGAGCACCATGAGATGCTGAGTCTCTGGGAAAGCAGAGATCCCCAGTGCTGTTGTGCCTGTGGATAGGCTGCAGGGGGACGGTGAAGACCAGCAAGATCTTTCAGGGCTGGCACCTTCCTTGTGGGAGAAGGAGCCAGACGTTTGCCTTTTCAGAAAAAGTTTCTGCCGAGAGCGAGCACCATGAGATGCTGAGTCTCTGCGAAAGCAGAGATCCCCAGTGCTGTTGCGGCTATAGGTAGGCTGCAGAGGGATAGTGAAGACCTGCAAGAGCTTTCAGGGCTGGCACCTTCCTTGTGGGAGAAGGAGCCAGACGTTTGCCTTTTCAGAAAAAGTTTCTGCCGAGAACGAGCACCGTGACATGCTGAGTCTCTGGGAAAGCAGAGATCCCCAGTGCTGTTGCGGCTAAAGATAGGCTGCAGAGGGATAGTGAAAACCTGCAAGAGCTTTCGGGGCTGGCACCTTCCTTGTGGGAGAAGGAGCCAGATGTTTCCCTTTTCAGAAAAAGTTTCTGCCGAGAACGAGCACCATGAGATGCTGAGTCTCTGGGAAAGCAGAGATCCCCAGTGCTGTTGTGCTTGTGGATAGGCTGCAGGGGGATGGTGAAGACCAGCAAGAGCTTTCAGGGCTGGCACCTTCCTTGTGGGAGAAGGAGCCAGACGTTTGCCTTTTCAGAAAAAGTTTCTGCCGAGAACGAGCACCGTGACATGCTGAGTCTCTGGGAAAGCAGAGATCCCCAGTGCTGTTGCGGCTAAAGATAGGCTGCAGAGGGATAGTGAAGACCAGCAAGATCTTTCAGGGCTGGCACCTTCCTTGTGGGAGAAGGAGCCAGACGTTTGCCTTTTCAGAAAAAGTTTCTGCCGAGAACGAGCACCGTGACATGCTGAGTCTCTGGGAAAGCAGAGATCCCCAGTGCTGTTGCGGCTAAAGATAGGCTGCAGAGGGATAGTGAAGACCAGCAAGATCTTTCAGGGCTGGCACCTTCCTTGTGGGAGAAGGAGCCAGACGTTTGCCTTTTCAGAAAAAGGCTCTGCCGAGAGCGAGCACCATGAGATGCTGAGTCTCTGGGAAAGCAGAGATCCCCAGTGCTGTTGCGGCTAAAGATAGGCTGCAGAGGGATAGTGAAGACCTGCAAGAGCTTTCAGGGCTGTCACCTTCCTTGTGGGAGAAGGAGCCAGACGTTTGCCTTTTCAGAAAAAGGCTCTGCCGAGAGCGAGCACCGTGACATGCTGAGTCTCTGGGAAAGCAGAGATCCCCAGTGCTGTTGTGCCTGTGGATAGGCTGCAGGGGGACGGTGAAGACCAGCAAGATCTTTCAGGGCTGGCACCTTCCTTGTGGGAGAACGAGCCAGACGTTTGCCTTTTCAGAAAAAGGCTCTGCCGAGAGCGAGCACCATGAGATGCTGAGTCTCTGGGAAAGCAGAGATACCCAGTGCTGTTGTGCCTGTGGATAGGCTGCAGGGGGACGGTGAAGACCAGCAAGATCTTTCAGGGCTGGCACCTTCCTTGTGGGAGAAGGAGCCAGACGTTTGCCTTTTCAGAAAAAGTTTCTGCCGAGAGCGAGCACCATGAGATGCTGAGTCTCTGCGAAAGCAGAGATCCCCAGTGCTGTTGCGGCTAAAGATAGGCTGCAGAGGGATAGTGAAGACCTGCAAGAGCTTTCAGGGCTGGCACCTTCCTTGTGGGAGAAGGAGCCAGACGTTTGCCTTTTCAGAAAAAGTTTCTGCCGAGAACGAGCACCGTGACATGCTGAGTCTCTGGGAAAGCAGAGATCCCCAGTGCTGTTGCGGCTAAAGATAGGCTGCAGAGGGATAGTGAAGACCTGCAAGAGCTTTCAGGGCTGGCACCTTCCTTGTGGGAGAAGGAGCCAGATGTTTCCCTTTTCAGAAAAAGTTTCTGCCGAGAACGAGCACCGTGACATGCTGAGTCTCTGGGAAAGCAGAGATCCCCAGTGCTTTTGTGCCTGTGGATAGGCTGCAGGGGGACGGTGAAGACCAGCAAGATCTTTCAGGGCTGGCACCTTCCTTGTGGGAGAAGGAGCCAGACGTTTGCCTTTTCAGAAAAAGTTTCTGCCGAGAACGAGCACCGTGACATGCTGAGTCTCTGGAAAAGCAGAGATCCCCAGTGCTGTTGCGGCTAAAGATAGGCTGCAGAGGGATAGTGAAGACCTGCAAGAGCTTTCAGGGCTGGCACCTTCCTTGTGGGAGAAGGAGCCAGACGTTTGCCTTTTCAGAAAAAGTTTCTGCCGAGAACGAGCACCGTGACATGCTGAGTCTCTGGGAAAGCAGAGATCCCCAGTGCTGTTGTGCCTGTGGATAGGCTGCAGGGGGACGGTGAAGACCAGCAAGATCTTTCAGGGCTGGCACCTTCCTTGTGGGAGAAGGAGCCAGACGTTTGCCTTTTCAGAAAAAGGCTCTGCCGAGAGCGAGCACCGTGACATGCTGAGTCTCTGGGAAAGCAGAGATCCCCAGTGCTGTTGTGCCTGTGGATAGGCTGCAGGGGGACGGTGAAGACCAGCAAGATCTTTCAGGGCTGGCACCTTCCTTGTGGGAGAAGGAGCCAGACGTTTGCCTTTTCAGAAAAAGTTTCTGCCGAGAACGAGCACCATGACATGCTGAGTCTCTGGGAAAGCAGAGATCCCCAGTGCTGTTGCGGCTAAAGATAGGCTGCAGAGGGATAGTGAAGACCAGCAAGATCTTTCAGGGCTGGCACCTTCCTTGTGGGAGAAGGAGCCAGACGTTTGCCTTTTCAGAAAAAGTTTCTGCCGAGAACGAGCACCGTGACATGCTGAGTCTCTGGGAAAGCAGAGATCCCCAGTGCTGTTGTGCCTGTGGATAGGCTGCAGGGGGACGGTGAAGACCAGCAAGATCTTTCAGGGCTGGCACCTTCCTTGTGGGAGAAGGAGCCAGACGTTTGCCTTTTCAGAAAAAGTTTCTGCCGAGAACGAGCACCGTGACATGCTGAGTCTCTGGGAAAGCAGAGATCCCCAGTGCTGTTGTGCTTGTGGATAGGCTGCAGGGGGATGGTGAAGACCAGCAAGAACTTTCAGGGCTGGCACCTTCCTTGTGGGAGAACGAGCCAGACGTTTGCCTTTTCAGAAAAAGGCTCTGCCGAGAGCGAGCACCATGAGATGCTGAGTCTCTGGGAAAGCAGAGATCCCCAGTGCTGTTGTGCCTGTGGATAGGCTGCAGGGGGACGGTGAAGACCAGCAAGATCTTTCAGGGCTGGCACCTTCCTTGTGGGAGAAGGAGCCAGACGTTTGCCTTTTCAGAAAAAGTTTCTGCCGAGAGCGAGCACCATGAGATGCTGAGTCTCTGCGAAAGCAGAGATCCCCAGTGCTGTTGCGGCTATAGGTAGGCTGCAGAGGGATAGTGAAGACCTGCAAGAGCTTTCAGGGCTGGCACCTTCCTTGTGGGAGAAGGAGCCAGACGTTTGCCTTTTCAGAAAAAGTTTCTGCCGAGAACGAGCACCGTGATATGCTGAGTCTCTGGGAAAGCAGAGATCCCCAGTGCTGTTGCGGCTAAAGATAGGCTGCAGAGGGATAGTGAAAACCTGCAAGAGCTTTCGGGGCTGGCACCTTCCTTGTGGGAGAAGGAGCCAGATGTTTCCCTTTTCAGAAAAAGTTTCTGCCGAGAACGAGCACCGTGACATGCTGAGTCTCTGGGAAAGCAGAGATACCCAGTGCTGTTGCGGCTAAAGATAGGCTGCAGAGGGATAGTGAAGACCAGCAAGATCTTTCAGGGCTGGCACCTTCCTTGTGGGAGAAGGAGCCAGACGTTTGCCTTTTCAGAAAAAGGCTCTGCCGAGAGCGAGCACCGTGACATGCTGAGTCTCTGGGAAAGCAGAGATCCCCAGTGCTGTTGTGCCTGTGGATAGGCTGCAGGGGGACGGTGAAGACCAGCAAGATCTTTCAGGGCTGGCACCTTCCTTGTGGGAGAAGGAGCCAGACGTTTGCCTTTTCAGAAAAAGTTTCTGCCGAGAACGAGCACCGTGACATGCTGAGTCTCTGGAAAAGCAGAGATACCCAGTGCTGTTGCGGCTAAAGATAGGCTGCAGAGGGATAGTGAAGACCTGCAAGAGCTTTCAGGGCTGGCACCTTCCTTGTGGGAGAAGGAGCCAGACGTTTGCCTTTTCAGAAAAAGTTTCTGCCGAGAACGAGCACCGTGACATGCTGAGTCTCTGGGAAAGCAGAGATCCCCAGTGCTGTTGTGCCTGTGGATAGGCTGCAGGGGGACGGTGAAGACCAGCAAGATCTTTCAGGGCTGGCACCTTCCTTGTGGGAGAAGGAGCCAGACGTTTGCCTTTTCAGAAAAAGGCTCTGCCGAGAGCGAGCACCGTGACATGCTGAGTCTCTGGGAAAGCAGAGATCCCCAGTGCTGTTGTGCCAGTGGATAGGCTGCAGGGGGACGGTGAAGACCAGCAAGATCTTTCAGGGCTGGCACCTTCCTTGTGGCAGAAGGAGCCAGACGTTTGCCTTTTCAGAAAAAGTTTCTGCCGAGAACGAGCACCATGACATGCTGAGTCTCTGGGAAAGCAGAGATCCCCAGTGCTGTTGCGGCTAAAGATAGGCTGCAGAGGGATAGTGAAGACCAGCAAGATCTTTCAGGGCTGGCACCTTCCTTGTGGGAGAAGGAGCCAGACGTTTGCCTTTTCAGAAAAAGTTTCTGCCGAGAACGAGCACCGTGACATGCTGAGTCTCTGGGAAAGCAGAGATCCCCAGTGCTGTTGTGCCTGTGGATAGGCTGCAGGGGGACGGTGAAGACCAGCAAGATCTTTCAGGGCTGGCACCTTCCTTGTGGGAGAAGGAGCCAGACGTTTGCCTTTTCAGAAAAAGTTTCTGCCGAGAACGAGCACCGTGACATGCTGAGTCTCTGGGAAAGCAGAGATCCCCAGTGCTGTTGCGGCTAAAGATAGGCTGCAGGGGGATGGTGAAGACCAGCAAGAACTTTCAGGGCTGGCACCTTCCTTGTGGGAGAACGAGCCAGACGTTTGCCTTTTCAGAAAAAGGCTCTGCCGAGAGCGAGCACCATGAGATGCTGAGTCTCTGGGAAAGCAGAGATCCCCAGTGCTGTTGTGCCTGTGGATAGGCTGCAGGGGGACGGTGAAGACCAGCAAGATCTTTCAGGGCTGGCACCTTCCTTGTGGGAGAAGGAGCCAGACGTTTGCCTTTTCAGAAAAAGTTTCTGCCGAGAGCGAGCACCATGAGATGCTGAGTCTCTGCGAAAGCAGAGATCCCCAGTGCTGTTGCGGCTATAGGTAGGCTGCAGAGGGATAGTGAAGACCTGCAAGAGCTTTCAGGGCTGGCACCTTCCTTGTGGGAGAAGGAGCCAGATGTTTGCCTTTTCAGAAAAAGTTTCTGCCGAGAACGAGCACCATGAGATGCTGAGTCTCTGGGAAAGCAGAGATCCCCAGTGCTGTTGTGCTTGTGGATAGGCTGCAGGGGGATGGTGAAGACCAGCAAGAGCTTTCAGGGCTGGCACCTTCCTTGTGGGAGAAGGAGCCAGACGTTTGCCTTTTCAGAAAAAGTTTCTGCCGAGAACGAGCACCGTGACATGCTGAGTCTCTGGGAAAGCAGAGATCCCCAGTGCTGTTGCGGCTAAAGATAGGCTGCAGAGGGATAGTGAAGACCAGCAAGATCTTTCAGGGCTGGCACCTTCCTTGTGGGAGAAGGAGCCAGACGTTTGCCTTTTCAGAAAAAGTTTCTGCCGAGAACGAGCACCGTGACATGCTGAGTCTCTGGGAAAGCAGAGATCCCCAGTGCTGTTGTGCCTGTGGATAGGCTGCAGGGGGACGGTGAAGACCAGCAAGATCTTTCAGGGCTGGCACCTTCCTTGTGGGAGAACGAGCCAGACGTTTGCCTTTTCAGAAAAAGTTTCTGCCGAGAACGAGCACCGTGACATGCTGAGTCTCTGGGAAAGCAGAGATCCCCAGTGCTGTTGTGCTTGTGGATAGGCTGCAGGGGGATGGTGAAGACCAGCAAGAACTTTCAGGGCTGGCACCTTCCTTGTGGGAGAACGAGCCAGACGTTTGCCTTTTCAGAAAAAGGCTCTGCCGAGAGCGAGCACCATGAGATGCTGAGTCTCTGGGAAAGCAGAGATACCCAGTGCTGTTGTGCCTGTGGATAGGCTGCAGGGGGACGGTGAAGACCAGCAAGATCTTTCAGGGCTGGCACCTTCCTTGTGGGAGAAGGAGCCAGACGTTTGCCTTTTCAGAAAAAGTTTCTGCCGAGAGCGAGCACCATGAGATGCTGAGTCTCTGCGAAAGCAGAGATCCCCAGTGCTGTTGCGGCTATAGGTAGGCTGCAGAGGGATAGTGAAGACCTGCAAGAGCTTTCAGGGCTGGCACCTTCCTTGTGGGAGAAGGAGCCAGACGTTTGCCTTTTCAGAAAAAGTTTCTGCCGAGAACGAGCACCGTGACATGCTGAGTCTCTGGGAAAGCAGAGATCCCCAGTGCTGTTGCGGCTAAAGATAGGCTGCAGAGGGATAGTGAAGACCTGCAAGAGCTTTCAGGGCTGGCACCTTCCTTGTGGGAGAAGGAGCCAGATGTTTCCCTTTTCAGAAAAAGTTTCTGCCGAGAACGAGCACCGTGACATGCTGAGTCTCTGGGAAAGCAGAGATACCCAGTGCTGTTGCGGCTAAAGATAGGCTGCAGAGGGATAGTGAAGACCAGCAAGATCTTTCAGGGCTGGCACCTTCCTTGTGGGAGAAGGAGCCAGACGTTTGCCTTTTCAGAAAAAGGCTCTGCCGAGAGCGAGCACCGTGACATGCTGAGTGTCTGGGAAAGCAGAGATCCCCAGTGCTTTTGTGCCTGTGGATAGGCTGCAGGGGGACGCTGAAGACCAGCAAGATCTTTCAGGGCTGGCACCTTCCTTGTGGGAGAAGGAGCCAGACGTTTGCCTTTTCAGAAAAAGTTTCTGCCGAGAACGAGCACCGTGACATGCTGAGTCTCTGGAAAAGCAGAGATACCCAGTGCTGTTGCGGCTAAAGATAGGCTGCAGAGGGATAGTGAAGACCTGCAAGAGCTTTCAGGGCTGGCACCTTCCTTGTGGGAGAAGGAGCCAGACGTTTGCCTTTTCAGAAAAAGTTTCTGCCGAGAACGAGCACCGTGACATGCTGAGTCTCTGGGAAAGCAGAGATCCCCAGTGCTGTTGTGCCTGTGGATAGGCTGCAGGGGGACGGTGAAGACCAGCAAGATCTTTCAGGGCTGGCACCTTCCTTGTGGGAGAAGGAGCCAGACGTTTGCCTTTTCAGAAAAAGGCTCTGCCGAGAGCGAGCACCGTGACATGCTGAGTCTCTGGGAAAGCAGAGATCCCCAGTGCTGTTGTGCCTGTGGATAGGCTGCAGGGGGACGGTGAAGACCAGCAAGATCTTTCAGGGCTGGCACCTTCCTTGTGGGAGAAGGAGCCAGACGTTTGCCTTTTCAGAAAAAGTTTCTGCCGAGAACGAGCACCATGACATGCTGAGTCTCTGGGAAAGCAGAGATCCCCAGTGCTGTTGCGGCTAAAGATAGGCTGCAGAGGGATAGTGAAGACCAGCAAGATCTTTCAGGGCTGGCACCTTCCTTGTGGGAGAAGGAGCCAGACGTTTGCCTTTTCAGAAAAAGTTTCTGCCGAGAACGAGCACCGTGACATGCTGAGTCTCTGGGAAAGCAGAGATCCCCAGTGCTGTTGTGCCTGTGGATAGGCTGCAGGGGGACGGTGAAGACCAGCAAGATCTTTCAGGGCTGGCACCTTCCTTGTGGGAGAAGGAGCCAGACGTTTGCCTTTTCAGAAAAAGTTTCTGCCGAGAACGAGCACCGTGACATGCTGAGTCTCTGGGAAAGCAGAGATCCCCAGTGCTGTTGTGCTTGTGGATAGGCTGCAGGGGGATGGTGAAGACCAGCAAGAACTTTCAGGGCTGGCACCTTCCTTGTGGGAGAACGAGCCAGACGTTTGCCTTTTCAGAAAAAGGCTCTGCCGAGAGCGAGCACCATGAGATGCTGAGTCTCTGGGAAAGCAGAGATCCCCAGTGCTGTTGTGCCTGTGGATAGGCTGCAGGGGGACGGTGAAGACCAGCAAGATCTTTCAGGGCTGGCACCTTCCTTGTGGGAGAAGGAGCCAGACGTTTGCCTTTTCAGAAAAAGTTTCTGCCGAGAGCGAGCACCATGAGATGCTGAGTCTCTGCGAAAGCAGAGATCCCCAGTGCTGTTGCGGCTATAGGTAGGCTGCAGAGGGATAGTGAAGACCTGCAAGAGCTTTCAGGGCTGGCACCTTCCTTGTGGGAGAAGGAGCCAGACGTTTGCCTTTTCAGAAAAAGTTTCTGCCGAGAACGAGCACCGTGATATGCTGAGTCTCTGGGAAAGCAGAGATCCCCAGTGCTGTTGCGGCTAAAGATAGGCTGCAGAGGGATAGTGAAAACCTGCAAGAGCTTTCGGGGCTGGCACCTTCCTTGTGGGAGAAGGAGCCAGATGTTTCCCTTTTCAGAAAAAGTTTCTGCCGAGAACGAGCACCGTGACATGCTGAGTCTCTGGGAAAGCAGAGATACCCAGTGCTGTTGCGGCTAAAGATAGGCTGCAGAGGGATAGTGAAGACCAGCAAGATCTTTCAGGGCTGGCACCTTCCTTGTGGGAGAAGGAGCCAGACGTTTGCCTTTTCAGAAAAAGGCTCTGCCGAGAGCGAGCACCGTGACATGCTGAGTCTCTGGGAAAGCAGAGATCCCCAGTGCTGTTGTGCCTGTGGATAGGCTGCAGGGGGACGGTGAAGACCAGCAAGATCTTTCAGGGCTGGCACCTTCCTTGTGGGAGAAGGAGCCAGACGTTTGCCTTTTCAGAAAAAGTTTCTGCCGAGAACGAGCACCGTGACATGCTGAGTCTCTGGAAAAGCAGAGATCCCCAGTGCTGTTGTGCCTGTGGATAGGCTGCAGGGGGACGGTGAAGACCAGCAAGATCTTTCAGGGCTGGCACCTTCCTTGTGGGAGAAGGAGCCAGACGTTTGCCTTTTCAGAAAAAGTTTCTGCCGAGAACGAGCACCGTGACATGCTGAGTCTCTGGGAAAGCAGAGATCCCCAGTGCTGTTGCGGCTAAAGATAGGCTGCAGGGGGATGGTGAAGACCAGCAAGATCTTTCAGGGCTGGCACCTTCCTTGTGGGAGAAGGAGCCAGACGTTTGCCTTTTCAGAAAAAGTTTCTGCCGAGAACGAGCACCATGACATGCTGAGTCTCTGGGAAAGCAGAGATCCCCAGTGCTGTTGTGCCTGTGGATAGGCTGCAGGGGGACGGTGAAGACCAGCAAGATCTTTCAGGGCTGGCACCTTCCTTGTGGGAGAAGGAGCCAGACGTTTGCCTTTTCAGAAAAAGGCTCTGCCGAGAGCGAGCACCGTGACATGCTGAGTCTCTGGGAAAGCAGAGATCCCCAGTGCTGTTGTGCCAGTGGATAGGCTGCAGGGGGACGGTGAAGACCAGCAAGATCTTTCAGGGCTGGCACCTTCCTTGTGGCAGAAGGAGCCAGACGTTTGCCTTTTCAGAAAAAGTTTCTGCCGAGAACGAGCACCATGACATGCTGAGTCTCTGGGAAAGCAGAGATCCCCAGTGCTGTTGCGGCTAAAGATAGGCTGCAGAGGGATAGTGAAGACCAGCAAGATCTTTCAGGGCTGGCACCTTCCTTGTGGGAGAAGGAGCCAGACGTTTGCCTTTTCAGAAAAAGTTTCTGCCGAGAACGAGCACCGTGACATGCTGAGTCTCTGGGAAAGCAGAGATCCCCAGTGCTGTTGTGCCTGTGGATAGGCTGCAGGGGGACGGTGAAGACCAGCAAGATCTTTCAGGGCTGGCACCTTCCTTGTGGGAGAAGGAGCCAGACGTTTGCCTTTTCAGAAAAAGTTTCTGCCGAGAACGAGCACCGTGACATGCTGAGTCTCTGGGAAAGCAGAGATCCCCAGTGCTGTTGCGGCTAAAGATAGGCTGCAGGGGGATGGTGAAGACCAGCAAGAACTTTCAGGGCTGGCACCTTCCTTGTGGGAGAACGAGCCAGACGTTTGCCTTTTCAGAAAAAGGCTCTGCCGAGAGCGAGCACCATGAGATGCTGAGTCTCTGGGAAAGCAGAGATCCCCAGTGCTGTTGTGCCTGTGGATAGGCTGCAGGGGGACGGTGAAGACCAGCAAGATCTTTCAGGGCTGGCACCTTCCTTGTGGGAGAAGGAGCCAGACGTTTGCCTTTTCAGAAAAAGTTTCTGCCGAGAGCGAGCACCATGAGATGCTGAGTCTCTGCGAAAGCAGAGATCCCCAGTGCTGTTGCGGCTATAGGTAGGCTGCAGAGGGATAGTGAAGACCTGCAAGAGCTTTCAGGGCTGGCACCTTCCTTGTGGGAGAAGGAGCCAGATGTTTGCCTTTTCAGAAAAAGTTTCTGCCGAGAACGAGCACCATGAGATGCTGAGTCTCTGGGAAAGCAGAGATCCCCAGTGCTGTTGTGCTTGTGGATAGGCTGCAGGGGGATGGTGAAGACCAGCAAGAGCTTTCAGGGCTGGCACCTTCCTTGTGGGAGAAGGAGCCAGACGTTTGCCTTTTCAGAAAAAGTTTCTGCCGAGAACGAGCACCGTGACATGCTGAGTCTCTGGGAAAGCAGAGATCCCCAGTGCTGTTGCGGCTAAAGATAGGCTGCAGAGGGATAGTGAAGACCAGCAAGATCTTTCAGGGCTGGCACCTTCCTTGTGGGAGAAGGAGCCAGACGTTTGCCTTTTCAGAAAAAGTTTCTGCCGAGAACGAGCACCGTGACATGCTGAGTCTCTGGGAAAGCAGAGATCCCCAGTGCTGTTGTGCCTGTGGATAGGCTGCAGGGGGACGGTGAAGACCAGCAAGATCTTTCAGGGCTGGCACCTTCCTTGTGGGAGAACGAGCCAGACGTTTGCCTTTTCAGAAAAAGTTTCTGCCGAGAACGAGCACCGTGACATGCTGAGTCTCTGGGAAAGCAGAGATCCCCAGTGCTGTTGTGCTTGTGGATAGGCTGCAGGGGGATGGTGAAGACCAGCAAGAACTTTCAGGGCTGGCACCTTCCTTGTGGGAGAACGAGCCAGACGTTTGCCTTTTCAGAAAAAGGCTCTGCCGAGAGCGAGCACCATGAGATGCTGAGTCTCTGGGAAAGCAGAGATACCCAGTGCTGTTGTGCCTGTGGATAGGCTGCAGGGGGACGGTGAAGACCAGCAAGATCTTTCAGGGCTGGCACCTTCCTTGTGGGAGAAGGAGCCAGACGTTTGCCTTTTCAGAAAAAGTTTCTGCCGAGAGCGAGCACCATGAGATGCTGAGTCTCTGCGAAAGCAGAGATCCCCAGTGCTGTTGCGGCTATAGGTAGGCTGCAGAGGGATAGTGAAGACCTGCAAGAGCTTTCAGGGCTGGCACCTTCCTTGTGGGAGAAGGAGCCAGACGTTTGCCTTTTCAGAAAAAGTTTCTGCCGAGAACGAGCACCGTGACATGCTGAGTCTCTGGGAAAGCAGAGATCCCCAGTGCTGTTGCGGCTAAAGATAGGCTGCAGAGGGATAGTGAAGACCTGCAAGAGCTTTCAGGGCTGGCACCTTCCTTGTGGGAGAAGGAGCCAGATGTTTCCCTTTTCAGAAAAAGTTTCTGCCGAGAACGAGCACCGTGACATGCTGAGTCTCTGGGAAAGCAGAGATACCCAGTGCTGTTGCGGCTAAAGATAGGCTGCAGAGGGATAGTGAAGACCAGCAAGATCTTTCAGGGCTGGCACCTTCCTTGTGGGAGAAGGAGCCAGACGTTTGCCTTTTCAGAAAAAGGCTCTGCCGAGAGCGAGCACCGTGACATGCTGAGTGTCTGGGAAAGCAGAGATCCCCAGTGCTTTTGTGCCTGTGGATAGGCTGCAGGGGGACGCTGAAGACCAGCAAGATCTTTCAGGGCTGGCACCTTCCTTGTGGGAGAAGGAGCCAGACGTTTGCCTTTTCAGAAAAAGTTTCTGCCGAGAACGAGCACCGTGACATGCTGAGTCTCTGGAAAAGCAGAGATACCCAGTGCTGTTGCGGCTAAAGATAGGCTGCAGAGGGATAGTGAAGACCTGCAAGAGCTTTCAGGGCTGGCACCTTCCTTGTGGGAGAAGGAGCCAGACGTTTGCCTTTTCAGAAAAAGTTTCTGCCGAGAACGAGCACCGTGACATGCTGAGTCTCTGGGAAAGCAGAGATCCCCAGTGCTGTTGTGCCTGTGGATAGGCTGCAGGGGGACGGTGAAGACCAGCAAGATCTTTCAGGGCTGGCACCTTCCTTGTGGGAGAAGGAGCCAGACGTTTGCCTTTTCAGAAAAAGGCTCTGCCGAGAGCGAGCACCGTGACATGCTGAGTCTCTGGGAAAGCAGAGATCCCCAGTGCTGTTGTGCCTGTGGATAGGCTGCAGGGGGACGGTGAAGACCAGCAAGATCTTTCAGGGCTGGCACCTTCCTTGTGGGAGAAGGAGCCAGACGTTTGCCTTTTCAGAAAAAGTTTCTGCCGAGAACGAGCACCATGACATGCTGAGTCTCTGGGAAAGCAGAGATCCCCAGTGCTGTTGCGGCTAAAGATAGGCTGCAGAGGGATAGTGAAGACCAGCAAGATCTTTCAGGGCTGGCACCTTCCTTGTGGGAGAAGGAGCCAGACGTTTGCCTTTTCAGAAAAAGTTTCTGCCGAGAACGAGCACCGTGACATGCTGAGTCTCTGGGAAAGCAGAGATCCCCAGTGCTGTTGTGCCTGTGGATAGGCTGCAGGGGGACGGTGAAGACCAGCAAGATCTTTCAGGGCTGGCACCTTCCTTGTGGGAGAAGGAGCCAGACGTTTGCCTTTTCAGAAAAAGTTTCTGCCGAGAACGAGCACCGTGACATGCTGAGTCTCTGGGAAAGCAGAGATCCCCAGTGCTGTTGTGCTTGTGGATAGGCTGCAGGGGGATGGTGAAGACCAGCAAGAACTTTCAGGGCTGGCACCTTCCTTGTGGGAGAACGAGCCAGACGTTTGCCTTTTCAGAAAAAGGCTCTGCCGAGAGCGAGCACCATGAGATGCTGAGTCTCTGGGAAAGCAGAGATCCCCAGTGCTGTTGTGCCTGTGGATAGGCTGCAGGGGGACGGTGAAGACCAGCAAGATCTTTCAGGGCTGGCACCTTCCTTGTGGGAGAAGGAGCCAGACGTTTGCCTTTTCAGAAAAAGTTTCTGCCGAGAGCGAGCACCATGAGATGCTGAGTCTCTGCGAAAGCAGAGATCCCCAGTGCTGTTGCGGCTATAGGTAGGCTGCAGAGGGATAGTGAAGACCTGCAAGAGCTTTCAGGGCTGGCACCTTCCTTGTGGGAGAAGGAGCCAGACGTTTGCCTTTTCAGAAAAAGTTTCTGCCGAGAACGAGCACCGTGATATGCTGAGTCTCTGGGAAAGCAGAGATCCCCAGTGCTGTTGCGGCTAAAGATAGGCTGCAGAGGGATAGTGAAAACCTGCAAGAGCTTTCGGGGCTGGCACCTTCCTTGTGGGAGAAGGAGCCAGATGTTTCCCTTTTCAGAAAAAGTTTCTGCCGAGAACGAGCACCGTGACATGCTGAGTCTCTGGGAAAGCAGAGATACCCAGTGCTGTTGCGGCTAAAGATAGGCTGCAGAGGGATAGTGAAGACCAGCAAGATCTTTCAGGGCTGGCACCTTCCTTGTGGGAGAAGGAGCCAGACGTTTGCCTTTTCAGAAAAAGGCTCTGCCGAGAGCGAGCACCGTGACATGCTGAGTCTCTGGGAAAGCAGAGATCCCCAGTGCTGTTGTGCCTGTGGATAGGCTGCAGGGGGACGGTGAAGACCAGCAAGATCTTTCAGGGCTGGCACCTTCCTTGTGGGAGAAGGAGCCAGACGTTTGCCTTTTCAGAAAAAGTTTCTGCCGAGAACGAGCACCGTGACATGCTGAGTCTCTGGGAAAGCAGAGATCCCCAGTGCTGTTGCGGCTAAAGATAGGCTGCAGAGGGATAGTGAAGACCAGCAAGATCTTTCAGGGCTGGCACCTTCCTTGTGGGAGAAGGAGCCAGATGTTTCCCTTTTCAGAAAAAGGCTCTGCCGAGAGCGAGCACCGTGACATGCTGAGTCTCTGGGAAAGCAGAGATCCCCAGTGCTGTTGTGCCTGTGGATAGGCTGCAGGGGGACGGTGAAGACCAGCAAGATCTTTCAGGGCTGGCACCTTCCTTGTGGGAGAAGGAGCCAGACGTTTGCCTTTTCAGAAAAAGTTTCTGCCGAGAACGAGCACCATGACATGCTGAGTCTCTGGGAAAGCAGAGATCCCCAGTGCTGTTGCGGCTAAAGATAGGCTGCAGAGGGATAGTGAAGACCAGCAAGATCTTTCAGGGCTGGCACCTTCCTTGTGGGAGAAGGAGCCAGACGTTTGCCTTTTCAGAAAAAGTTTCTGCCGAGAACGAGCACCGTGACATGCTGAGTCTCTGGGAAAGCAGAGATCCCCAGTGCTGTTGTGCCTGTGGATAGGCTGCAGGGGGACGGTGAAGACCAGCAAGATCTTTCAGGGCTGGCACCTTCCTTGTGGGAGAAGGAGCCAGACGTTTGCCTTTTCAGAAAAAGTTTCTGCCGAGAACGAGCACCGTGACATGCTGAGTCTCTGGGAAAGCAGAGATCCCCAGTGCTGTTGTGCTTGTGGATAGGCTGCAGGGGGATGGTGAAGACCAGCAAGAACTTTCAGGGCTGGCACCTTCCTTGTGGGAGAACGAGCCAGACGTTTGCCTTTTCAGAAAAAGGCTCTGCCGAGAGCGAGCACCATGAGATGCTGAGTCTCTGGGAAAGCAGAGATCCCCAGTGCTGTTGTGCCTGTGGATAGGCTGCAGGGGGACGGTGAAGACCAGCAAGATCTTTCAGGGCTGGCACCTTCCTTGTGGGAGAAGGAGCCAGACGTTTGCCTTTTCAGAAAAAGTTTCTGCCGAGAGCGAGCACCATGAGATGCTGAGTCTCTGCGAAAGCAGAGATCCCCAGTGCTGTTGCGGCTATAGGTAGGCTGCAGAGGGATAGTGAAGACCTGCAAGAGCTTTCAGGGCTGGCACCTTCCTTGTGGGAGAAGGAGCCAGACGTTTGCCTTTTCAGAAAAAGTTTCTGCCGAGAACGAGCACCGTGACATGCTGAGTCTCTGGGAAAGCAGAGATCCCCAGTGCTGTTGTGCCTGTGGATAGGCTGCAGGGGGACGGTGAAGACCAGCAAGATCTTTCAGGGCTGGCACCTTCCTTGTGGGAGAAGGAGCCAGACGTTTGCCTTTTCAGAAAAAGGCTCTGCCGAGAGCGAGCACCGTGACATGCTGAGTCTCTGGGAAAGCAGAGATCCCCAGTGCTGTTGTGCCTGTGGATAGGCTGCAGGGGGACGGTGAAGACCAGCAAGATCTTTCAGGGCTGGCACCTTCCTTGTGGGAGAAGGAGCCAGACGTTTCCCTTTTCAGAAAAAGTTTCTGCCGAGAACGAGCACCGTGACATGCTGAGTCTCTGGGAAAGCAGAGATCCCCAGTGCTGTTGCGGCTAAAGATAGGCTGCAGAGGGATAGTGAAGACCTGCAAGATCTTTCAGGGCTGGCACCTTCCTTGTGGGAGAAGGAGCCAGATGTTTCCCTTTTCAGAAAAAGTTTCTGCCGAGAACGAGCACCGTGACATGCTGAGTCTCTGGGAAAGCAGAGATCCCCAGTGCTGTTGCGGCTAAAGATAGGCTGCAGAGGGATAGTGAAGACCTGCAAGAGCTTTCAGGGCTGGCACCTTCCTTGTGGGAGAAGGAGCCAGACGTTTGCCTTTTCAGAAAAAGGCTCTGCCGAGAGCGAGCACCGTGACATGCTGAGTCTCTGGGAAAGCAGAGATCCCCAGTGCTGTTGTGCCTGTGGATAGGCTGCAGGGGGACGGTGAAGACCAGCAAGATCTTTCAGGGCTGGCACCTTCCTTGTGGGAGAAGGAGCCAGACGTTTGCCTTTTCAGAAAAAGTTTCTGCCGAGAACGAGCACCGTGACATGCTGAGTCTCTGGGAAAGCAGAGATCCCCAGTGCTGTTGCGGCTAAAGATAGGCTGCAGAGGGATAGTGAAGACCAGCAAGATCTTTCAGGGCTGGCACCTTCCTTGTGGGAGAAGGAGCCAGACGTTTGCCTTTTCAGAAAAAGTTTCTGCCGAGAACGAGCACCGTGACATGCTGAGTCTCTGGGAAAGCAGAGATCCCCAGTGCTGTTGTGCCTGTGGATAGGCTGCAGGGGGACGGTGAAGACCAGCAAGATCTTTCAGGGCTGGCACCTTCCTTGTGGGAGAAGGAGCCAGACGTTTGCCTTTTCAGAAAAAGTTTCTGCCGAGAACGAGCACCGTGACATGCTGAGTCTCTGGGAAAGCAGAGATCCCCAGTGCTGTTGCGGCTAAAGATAGGCTGCAGAGGGATAGTGAAGACCAGCAAGATCTTTCAGGGCTGGCACCTTCCTTTTGGGAGAAGGAGCCAGACGTTTGCCTTTTCAGAAAAAGTTTCTGCCGAGAACGAGCACCGTGACATGCTGAGTCTCTGGGAAAGCAGAGATCCCCAGTGCTGTTGTGCCTGTGGATAGGCTGCAGAGGGATAGTGAAGACCAGCAAGATCTTTCAGGGCTGGCACCTTCCTTGTGGGAGAAGGAGCCAGACGTTTGCCTTTTCAGAAAAAGTTTCTGCCGAGAACGAGCACCGTGACATGCTGAGTCTCTGGGAAAGCAGAGATCCCCAGTGCTGTTGCGGCTAAAGATAGGCTGCAGAGGGATAGTGAAGACCAGCAAGATCTTTCAGGGCTGGCACCTTCCTTGTGGGAGAAGGAGCCAGACGTTTGCCTTTTCAGAAAAAGGCTCTGCCGAGAGCGAGCACCGTGACATGCTGAGTCTCTGGGAAAGCAGAGATCCCCAGTGCTGTTGTGCCTGTGGATAGGCTGCAGGGGGACGGTGAAGACCAGCAAGATCTTTCAGGGCTGGCACCTTCCTTGTGGGAGAAGGAGCCAGACGTTTGCCTTTTCAGAAAAAGTTTCTGCCGAGAACGAGCACCGTGACATGCTGAGTCTCTGGGAAAGCAGAGATCCCCAGTGCTGTTGCGGCTAAAGATAGGCTGCAGAGGGATAGTGAAGACCAGCAAGATCTTTCAGGGCTGGCACCTTCCTTGTGGGAGAAGGAGCCAGACGTTTGCCTTTTCAGAAAAAGGCTCTGCCGAGAGCGAGCACCGTGACATGCTGAGTCTCTGGGAAAGCAGAGATCCCCAGTGCTGTTGTGCCTGTGGATAGGCTGCAGGGGGACGGTGAAGACCAGCAAGATCTTTCAGGGCTGGCACCTTCCTTGTGGGAGAAGGAGCCAGACGTTTGCCTTTTCAGAAAAAGTTTCTGCCGAGAACGAGCACCGTGACATGCTGAGTCTCTGGGAAAGCAGAGATACCCAGTGCTGTTGCGGCTAAAGATAGGCTGCAGAGGGATAGTGAAGACCTGCAAGAGCTTTCAGGGCTGGCACCTTCCTTGTGGGAGAAGGAGCCAGACGTTTGCCTTTTCAGAAAAAGTTTCTGCCGAGAACGAGCACCGTGACATGCTGAGTCTCTGGGAAAGCAGAGATCCCCAGTGCTGTTGTGCCTGTGGATAGGCTGCAGGGGGACGGTGAAGACCAGCAAGATCTTTCAGGGCTGGCACCTTCCTTGTGGGAGAAGGAGCCAGACGTTTGCCTTTTCAGAAAAAGGCTCTGCCGAGAGCGAGCACCGTGACATGCTGAGTCTCTGGGAAAGCAGAGATCCCCAGTGCTGTTGTGCCTGTGGATAGGCTGCAGGGGGACGGTGAAGACCAGCAAGATCTTTCAGGGCTGGCACCTTCCTTGTGGGAGAAGGAGCCAGACGTTTGCCTTTTCAGAAAAAGTTTCTGCCGAGAACGAGCACCGTGACATGCTGAGTCTCTGGGAAAGCAGAGATCCCCAGTGCTGTTGCGGCTAAAGATAGGCTGCAGAGGGATAGTGAAGACCTGCAAGAGCTTTCAGGGCTGGCACCTTCCTTGTGGGAGAAGGAGCCAGATGTTTCCCTTTTCAGAAAAAGTTTCTGCCGAGAACGAGCACCGTGACATGCTGAGTCTCTGGGAAAGCAGAGATCCCCAGTGCTGTTGCGGCTAAAGATAGGCTGCAGAGGGATAGTGAAGACCTGCAAGAGCTTTCAGGGCTGGCACCTTCCTTGTGGGAGAAGGAGCCAGACGTTTGCCTTTTCAGAAAAAGGCTCTGCCGAGAACGAGCACCGTGACATGCTGAGTCTCTGGGAAAGCAGAGATACCCAGTGCTGTTGTGCCTGTGGATAGGCTGCAGGGGGACGGTGAAGACCAGCAAGATCTTTCAGGGCTGGCACCTTCCTTGTGGGAGAAGGAGCCAGACGTTTGCCTTTTCAGAAAAAGTTTCTGCCGAGAACGAGCACCGTGACATGCTGAGTCTCTGGGAAAGCAGAGATCCCCAGTGCTGTTGCGGCTAAAGATAGGCTGCAGAGGGATAGTGAAGACCAGCAAGATCTTTCAGGGCTGGCACCTTCCTTGTGGGAGAAGGAGCCAGACGTTTGCCTTTTCAGAAAAAGTTTCTGCCGAGAACGAGCACCGTGACATGCTGAGTCTCTGGGAAAGCAGAGATCCCCAGTGCTGTTGTGCCTGTGGATAGGCTGCAGGGGGACGGTAAAGACCAGCAAGATCTTTCAGGGCTGGCACCTTCCTTGTGGGAGAAGGAGCCAGACGTTTGCCTTTTCAGAAAAAGTTTCTGCCGAGAACGAGCACCGTGACATGCTGAGTCTCTGGGAAAGCAGAGATCCCCAGTGCTGTTGCGGCTAAAGATAGGCTGCAGAGGGATAGTGAAGACCAGCAAGATCTTTCAGGGCTGGCACCTTCCTTGTGGGAGAAGGAGCCAGACGTTTGCCTTTTCAGAAAAAGTTTCTGCCGAGAACGAGCACCGTGACATGCTGAGTCTCTGGGAAAGCAGAGATCCCCAGTGCTGTTGCGGCTAAAGATAGGCTGCAGAGGGATAGTGAAGACCAGCAAGATCTTTCAGGGCTGGCACCTTCCTTGTGGGAGAAGGAGCCAGACGTTTGCCTTTTCAGAAAAAGGCTCTGCCGAGAGCGAGCACCATGAGATGCTGAGTCTCTGGGAAAGCAGAGATCCCCAGTGCTGTTGTGCCTGTGGATAGGCTGCAGGGGGACGGTGAAGACCAGCAAGATCTTTCAGGGCTGGCACCTTCCTTGTGGGAGAAGGAGCCAGACGTTTGCCTTTTCAGAAAAAGTTTCTGCCGAGAGCGAGCACCATGAGATGCTGAGTCTCTGGGAAAGCAGATATCCCCAGTGCTGTTGCGGCTATAGGTAGGCTGCAGAGGGATAGTGAAGACCTGCAAGAGCTTTCAGGGCTGGCACCTTCCTTGTGGGAGAAGGAGCCAGACGTTTGCCTTTTCAGAAAAAGTTTCTGCCGAGAACGAGCACCGTGACATGCTGAGTCTCTGGGAAAGCAGAGATCCCCAGTGCTGTTGTGCCTGTGGATAGGCTGCAGGGGGACGGTGAAGACCAGCAAGATCTTTCAGGGCTGGCACCTTCCTTGTGGGAGAAGGAGCCAGACATTTGCCTTTTCAGAAAAACTTTTGGCCGAGAACGAGCACCGTGACATGCTGAGTCTCTGGGAAAGCAGAGATCCCCAGTGCTGTTGCGGCTAAAGATAGGCTGCAGAGGGATAGTAAAGACCAGCAAGATCTTTCAGGGCTGGCACCTTCCTTGTGGGAGAAGGAGCCAGACGTTTGCCTTTTCAGAAAAAGGCTCTGCCGAGAACGAGCACCGTGACATGCTGAGTCTCTGGGAAAGCAGAGATCCCCAGTGCTGTTGTGCCTGTGGATAGGCTGCAGGGGGACGGTGAAGACCAGCAAGATCTTTCAGGGCTGGCACCTTCCTTGTGGGAGAAGGAGCCAGACGTTTGCCTTTTCAGAAAAAGTTTCTGCCGAGAACGAGCACCGTGACATGCTGAGTCTCTGGGAAAGCAGAGATCCCCAGTGCTGTTGCGGCTAAAGATAGGCTGCAGAGGGATAGTGAAGACCAGCAAGATCTTTCAGGGCTGGCACCTTCCTTGTGGGAGAAGGAGCCAGACGTTTGCCTTTTCAGAAAAAGTTTCTGCCGAGAACGAGCACCGTGACATGCTGAGTCTCTGGGAAAGCAGAGATCCCCAGTGCTGTTGCGGCTAAAGATAGGCTGCAGAGGGATAGTGAAGACCAGCAAGATCTTTCAGGGCTGGCACCTTCCTTGTGGGAGAAGGAGCCAGACGTTTGCCTTTTCAGAAAAAGGCTCTGCCGAGAGCGAGCACCATGAGATGCTGAGTCTCTGGGAAAGCAGAGATCCCCAGTGCTGTTGCGGCTAAAGATAGGCTGCAGAGGGATAGTGAAGACCTGCAAGAGCTTTCAGGGCTGGCACCTTCCTTGTGGGAGAAGGAGCCAGACGTTTGCCTTTTCAGAAAAAGTTTCTGCCGAGAACGAGCACCGTGACATGCTGAGTCTCTGGGAAAGCAGAGATCCCCAGTGCTGTTGTGCCTGTGGATAGGCTGCAGAGGGATAGTGAAGACCAGCAAGATCTTTCAGGGCTGGCACCTTCCTTGTGGGAGAAGGAGCCAGACGTTTGCCTTTTCAGAAAAAGTTTCTGCCGAGAACGAGCACCGTGACATGCTGAGTCTCTGGGAAAGCAGAGATCCCCAGTGCTGTTGCGGCTAAAGATAGGCTGCAGAGGGATAGTGAAGACCAGCAAGATCTTTCAGGGCTGGCACCTTCCTTGTGGGAGAAGGAGCCAGACGTTTGCCTTTTCAGAAAAAGGCTCTGCCGAGAGCGAGCACCGTGACATGCTGAGTCTCTGGGAAAGCAGAGATCCCCAGTGCTGTTGTGCCTGTGGATAGGCTGCAGGGGGACGGTGAAGACCAGCAAGATCTTTCAGGGCTGGCACCTTCCTTGTGGGAGAAGGAGCCAGACGTTTGCCTTTTCAGAAAAAGTTTCTGCCGAGAGCGAGCACCATGAGATGCTGAGTCTCTGGGAAAGCAGATATCCCCAGTGCTGTTGCGGCTATAGGTAGGCTGCAGAGGGATAGTGAAGACCTGCAAGAGCTTTCAGGGCTGGCACCTTCCTTGTGGGAGAAGGAGCCAGACGTTTGCCTTTTCAGAAAAAGTTTCTGCCGAGAACGAGCACCGTGACATGCTGAGTCTCTGGGAAAGCAGAGATCCCCAGTGCTGTTGTGCCTGTGGATAGGCTGCAGGGGGACGGTGAAGACCAGCAAGATCTTTCAGGGCTGGCACCTTCCTTGTGGGAGAAGGAGCCAGACATTTGCCTTTTCAGAAAAACTTTTGGCCGAGAACGAGCACCGTGACATGCTGAGTCTCTGGGAAAGCAGAGATCCCCAGTGCTGTTGCGGCTAAAGATAGGCTGCAGAGGGATAGTAAAGACCAGCAAGATCTTTCAGGGCTGGCACCTTCCTTGTGGGAGAAGGAGCCAGACGTTTGCCTTTTCAGAAAAAGTCTCTGCCGAGAACGAGCACCGTGACATGCTGAGTCTCTGGGAAAGCAGAGATCCCCAGTGCTGTTGTGCCTGTGGATAGGCTGCAGGGGGACGGTGAAGACCAGCAAGATCTTTCAGGGCTGGCACCTTCCTTGTGGGAGAAGGAGCCAGACGTTTGCCTTTTCAGAAAAAGTTTCTGCCGAGAACGAGCACCGTGACATGCTGAGTCTCTGGGAAAGCAGAGATCCCCAGTGCTGTTGCGGCTAAAGATAGGCTGCAGAGGGATAGTGAAGACCAGCAAGATCTTTCAGGGCTGGCACCTTCCTTGTGGGAGAAGGAGCCAGACGTTTGCCTTTTCAGAAAAAGTTTCTGCCGAGAACGAGCACCGTGACATGCTGAGTCTCTGGGAAAGCAGAGATCCCCAGTGCTGTTGTGCCTGTGGATAGGCTGCAGGGGGACGGTGAAGACCAGCAAGATCTTTCAGGGCTGGCACCTTCCTTGTGGGAGAAGGAGCCAGACGTTTGCCTTTTCAGAAAAAGTTTCTGCCGAGAACGAGCACCGTGACATGCTGAGTCTCTGGGAAAGCAGAGATCCCCAGTGCTGTTGTGCTTGTGGATAGGCTGCAGGGGGATGGTGAAGACCAGCAAGAACTTTCAGGGCTGGCACCTTCCTTGTGGGAGAACGAGCCAGACGTTTGCCTTTTCAGAAAAAGGCTCTGCCGAGAGCGAGCACCATGAGATGCTGAGTCTCTGGGAAAGCAGAGATACCCAGTGCTGTTGTGCCTGTGGATAGGCTGCAGGGGGACGGTGAAGACCAGCAAGATCTTTCAGGGCTGGCACCTTCCTTGTGGGAGAAGGAGCCAGACGTTTGCCTTTTCAGAAAAAGTTTCTGCCGAGAACGAGCACCGTGACATGCTGAGTCTCTGGGAAAGCAGAGATCCCCAGTGCTGTTGCGGCTAAAGATAGGCTGCAGAGGGATAGTGAAGACCTGCAAGAGCTTTCAGGGCTGGCAACTTCCTTGTGGGAGAAGGAGCCAGATGTTTCCCTTTTCAGAAAAAGTTTCTGCCGAGAACGAGCACCGTGACATGCTGAGTCTCTGGGAAAGCAGAGATACCCAGTGCTGTTGCGGCTAAAGATAGGCTGCAGAGGGATAGTGAAGACCAGCAAGATCTTTCAGGGCTGGCACCTTCCTTGTGGGAGAAGGAGCCAGACGTTTGCCTTTTCAGAAAAAGGCTCTGCCGAGAGCGAGCACCGTGACATGCTGAGTCTCTGGGAAAGCAGAGATCCCCAGTGCTTTTGTGCCTGTGGATAGGCTGCAGGGGGACGCTGAAGACCAGCAAGATCTTTCAGGGCTGGCACCTTCCTTGTGGGAGAAGGAGCCAGACGTTTGCCTTTTCAGAAAAAGTTTCTGCCGAGAACGAGCACCGTGACATGCTGAGTCTCTGGAAAAGCAGAGATCCCCAGTGCTGTTGCGGCTAAAGATAGGCTGCAGAGGGATAGTGAAGACCTGCAAGAGCTTTCAGGGCTGGCACCTTCCTTGTGGGAGAAGGAGCCAGACGTTTGCCTTTTCAGAAAAAGTTTCTGCCGAGAACGAGCACCGTGACATGCTGAGTCTCTGGGAAAGCAGAGATCCCCAGTGCTGTTGTGCCTGTGGATAGGCTGCAGGGGGACGGTGAAGACCAGCAAGATCTTTCAGGGCTGGCACCTTCCTTGTGGGAGAAGGAGCCAGACGTTTGCCTTTTCAGAAAAAGGCTCTGCCGAGAGCGAGCACCGTGACATGCTGAGTCTCTGGGAAAGCAGAGATCCCCAGTGCTGTTGTGCCTGTGGATAGGCTGCAGGGGGACGCTGAAGACCAGCAAGATCTTTCAGGGCTGGCAGCTTCCTTGTGGGAGAAGGAGCCAGACGTTTGCCTTTTCAGAAAAAGTTTCTGCCGAGAACGAGCACCGTGACATGCTGAGTCTCTGGGAAAGCAGAGATCCCCAGTGCTGTTGCGGCTAAAGATAGGCTGCAGAGGGATAGTGAAGACCAGCAAGATCTTTCAGGGCTGGCACCTTCCTTGTGGGAGAAGGAGCCAGACGTTTGCCTTTTCAGAAAAACTTTCTGCCGAGAACGAGCACCGTGACATGCTGAGTCTCTGGGAAAGCAGAGATCCCCAGTGCTGTTGTGCCTGTGGATAGGCTGCAGGGGGACGGTGAAGACCAGCAAGATCTTTCAGGGCTGGCACCTTCCTTGTGGGAGAAGGAGCCAGACGTTTGCCTTTTCAGAAAAAGTTTCTGCCGAGAACGAGCACCGTGACATGCTGAGTCTCTGGGAAAGCAGAGATCCCCAGTGCTGTTGCGGCTAAAGATAGGCTGCAGAGGGATAGTGAAGACCTGCAAGAGCTTTCAGGGCTGGCACCTTCCTTGTGGGAGAAGGAGCCAGATGTTTCCCTTTTCAGAAAAAGTTTCTGCCGAGAACGAGCACCGTGACATGCTGAGTCTCTGGGAAAGCAGAGATCCCCAGTGCTGTTGCGGCTAAAGATAGGCTGCAGAGGGATAGTGAAGACCTGCAAGAGCTTTCAGGGCTGGCACCTTCCTTGTGGGAGAAGGAGCCAGACGTTTGCCTTTTCAGAAAAAGGCTCTGCCGAGAGCGAGCACCGTGACATGCTGAGTCTCTGGGAAAGCAGAGATACCCAGTGCTGTTGTGCCTGTGGATAGGCTGCAGGGGGACGGTGAAGACCAGCAAGATCTTTCAGGGCTGGCACCTTCCTTGTGGGAGAAGGAGCCAGACGTTTGCCTTTTCAGAAAAAGTTTCTGCCGAGAACGAGCACCGTGACATGCTGAGTCTCTGGGAAAGCAGAGATCCCCAGTGCTGTTGCGGCTAAAGATAGGCTGCAGAGGGATAGTGAAGACCAGCAAGATCTTTCAGGGCTGGCACCTTCCTTGTGGGAGAAGGAGCCAGACGTTTGCCTTTTCAGAAAAAGTTTCTGCCGAGAACGAGCACCGTGACATGCTGAGTCTCTGGGAAAGCAGAGATCCCCAGTGCTGTTGCGGCTAAAGATAGGCTGCAGAGGGATAGTGAAGACCAGCAAGATCTTTCAGGGCTGGCACCTTCCTTGTGGGAGAAGGAGCCAGACGTTTGCCTTTTCAGAAAAAGGCTCTGCCGAGAGCGAGCACCATTGGATGCTGAGTCTCTGGGAAAGCAGAGATCCCCAGTGCTGTTGCGGCTAAAGATAGGCTGCAGAGGGATAGTGAAGACCTGCAAGAGCTTTCAGGGCTGTCACCTTCCTTGTGGGAGAAGGAGCCAGACGTTTGCCTTTTCAGAAAAAGGCTCTGCCGAGAGCGAGCACCGTGACATGCTGAGTCTCTGGGAAAGCAGAGATCCCCAGTGCTGTTGTGCCTGTGGATAGGCTGCAGGGGGACGGTGAAGACCAGCAAGATCTTTCAGGGCTGCCACCTTCCTTGTGGGAGAAGGAGCCAGACGTTTGCCTTTTCAGAAAAAGTTTCTGCCGAGAACGAGCACCGTGACATGCTGAGTCTCTGGGAAAGCAGAGATCCCCAGTGCTGTTGTGCTTGTGGATAGGCTGCAGGGGGATGGTGAAGACCAGCAAGAACTTTCAGGGCTGGCACCTTCCTTGTGGGAGAACGAGCCAGACGTTTGCCTTTTCAGAAAAAGGCTCTGCCGAGAGCGAGCACCATGAGATGCTGAGTCTCTGGGAAAGCAGAGATACCCAGTGCTGTTGTGCCTGTGGATAGGCTGCAGGGGGACGGTGAAGACCAGCAAGATCTTTCAGGGCTGGCACCTTCCTTGTGGGAGAAGGAGCCAGACGTTTGCCTTTTCAGAAAAAGTTTCTGCCGAGAGCGAGCACCATGAGATGCTGAGTCTCTGCGAAAGCAGAGATCCCCAGTGCTGTTGCGGCTATAGGTAGGCTGCAGAGGGATAGTGAAGACCTGCAAGAGCTTTCAGGGCTGGCACCTTCCTTGTGGGAGAAGGAGCCAGACGTTTGCCTTTTCAGAAAAAGTTTCTGCCGAGAACGAGCACCGTGACATGCTGAGTCTCTGGGAAAGCAGAGATCCCCAGTGCTGTTGCGGCTAAAGATAGGCTGCAGAGGGATAGTGAAGACCTGCAAGAGCTTTCAGGGCTGGCACCTTCCTTGTGGGAGAAGGAGCCAGATGTTTCCCTTTTCAGAAAAAGTTTCTGCCGAGAACGAGCACCGTGACATGCTGAGTCTCTGGGAAAGCAGAGATACCCAGTGCTGTTGCGGCTAAAGATAGGCTGCAGAGGGATAGTGAAGACCAGCAAGATCTTTCAGGGCTGGCACCTTCCTTGTGGGAGAAGGAGCCAGACGTTTGCCTTTTCAGAAAAAGGCTCTGCCGAGAGCGAGCACCGTGACATGCTGAGTCTCTGGGAAAGCAGAGATACCCAGTGCTTTTGTGCCTGTGGATAGGCTGCAGGGGGACGCTGAAGACCAGCAAGATCTTTCAGGGCTGGCACCTTCCTTGTGGGAGAAGGAGCCAGACGTTTGCCTTTTCAGAAAAAGTTTCTGCCGAGAACGAGCACCGTGACATGCTGAGTCTCTGGGAAAGCAGAGATCCCCAGTGCTGTTGTGCCTGTGGATAGGCTGCAGGGGGACGGTGAAGACCAGCAAGATCTTTCAGGGCTGGCACCTTCCTTGTGGGAGAAGGAGCCAGACGTTTGCCTTTTCAGAAAAAGGCTCTGCCGAGAGCGAGCACCGTGATATGCTGAGTCTCTGGGAAAGCAGAGATCCCCAGTGCTGTTGTGCCTGTGGATAGGCTGCAGGGGGACGGTGAAGACCAGCAAGATCTTTCAGGGCTGGCACCTTCCTTGTGGGAGAAGGAGCCAGACGTTTGCCTTTTCAGAAAAAGTTTCTGCCGAGAACGAGCACCATGACATGCTGAGTCTCTGGGAAAGCAGAGATCCCCAGTGCTGTTGCGGCTAAAGATAGGCTGCAGAGGGATAGTGAAGACCAGCAAGATCTTTCAGGGCTGGCACCTTCCTTGTGGGAGAAGGAGCCAGACGTTTGCCTTTTCAGAAAAACTTTCTGCCGAGAACGAGCACCGTGACATGCTGAGTCTCTGGGAAAGCAGAGATCCCCAGTGCTGTTGTGCCTGTGGATAGGCTGCAGGGGGACGGTGAAGACCAGCAAGATCTTTCAGGGCTGGCACCTTCCTTGTGGGAGAAGGACCCAGACGTTTGCCTTTTCAGAAAAAGTTTCTGCCGAGAACGAGCACCGTGACATGCTGAGTCTCTGGGAAAGCAGAGATCCCCAGTGCTGTTGTGCTTGTGGATAGGCTGCAGGGGGATGGTGAAGACCAGCAAGAACTTTCAGGGCTGGCACCTTCCTTGTGGGAGAAGGAGCCAGACGTTTGCCTTTTCAGAAAAAGGCTCTGCCGAGAGCGAGCACCATGAGATGCTGAGTCTCTGGGAAAGCAGAGATCCCCAGTGCTGTTGTGCCTGTGGATAGGCTGCAGGGGGACGGTGAAGACCAGCAAGATCTTTCAGGGCTGGCACCTTCCTTGTGGGAGAAGGAGCCAGACGTTTGCCTTTTCAGAAAAAGTTTCTGCCGAGAACGAGCACCGTGACATGCTGAGTCTCTGGGAAAGCAGAGATCCCCAGTGCTGTTGCGGCTAAAGATAGGCTGCAGAGGGATAGTGAAGACCAGCAAGATCTTTCAGGGCTGGCACCTTCCTTGTGGGAGAAGGAGCCAGACGTTTGCCTTTTCAGAAAAAGTTTCTGCCGAGAACGAGCACCGTGACATGCTGAGTCTCTGGGAAAGCAGAGATCCCCAGTGCTGTTGCGGCTAAAGATAGGCTGCAGAGGGATAGTGAAGACCAGCAAGATCTTTCAGGGCTGGCACCTTCCTTGTGGGAGAAGGAGCCAGACGTTTGCCTTTTCAGAAAAAGGCTCTGCCGAGAGCGAGCACCATGACATGCTGAGTCTCTGGGAAAGCAGAGATCCCCAGTGCTGTTGCGGCTAAAGATAGGCTGCAGAGGGATAGTGAAGACCTGCAAGAGCTTTCAGGGCTGTCACCTTCCTTGTGGGAGAAGGAGCCAGACGTTTGCCTTTTCAGAAAAAGGCTCTGCCGAGAGCGAGCACCGTGACATGCTGAGTCTCTGGGAAAGCAGAGATCCCCAGTGCTGTTGTGCCTGTGGATAGGCTGCAGGGGGACGGTGAAGACCAGCAAGATCTTTCAGGGCTGGCACCTTCCTTGTGGGAGAAGGAGCCAGACGTTTGCCTTTTCAGAAAAAGTTTCTGCCGAGAACGAGCACCGTGACATGCTGAGTCTCTGGGAAAGCAGAGATCCCCAGTGCTGTTGCGGCTAAAGATAGGCTGCAGAGGGATAGTGAAGACCAGCAAGATCTTTCAGGGCTGGCACCTTCCTTGTGGGAGAAGGAGCCAGACGTTTGCCTTTTCAGAAAAAGTTTCTGCCGAGAACGAGCACCGTGACATGCTGAGTCTCTGGGAAAGCAGAGATACCCAGTGCTGTTGTGCCTGTGGATAGGCTGCAGGGGGACGGTGAAGACCAGCAAGATCTTTCAGGGCTGGCACCTTCCTTGTGGGAGAAGGAGCCAGACGTTTGCCTTTTCAGAAAAAGTTTCTGCCGAGAACGAGCACCGTGACATGCTGAGTCTCTGGGAAAGCAGAGATCCCCAGTGCTGTTGTGCTTGTGGATAGGCTGCAGGGGGATGGTGAAGACCAGCAAGAACTTTCAGGGCTGGCACCTTCCTTGTGGGAGAACGAGCCAGACGTTTGCCTTTTCAGAAAAAGGCTCTGCCGAGAGCGAGCACCATGAGATGCTGAGTCTCTGGGAAAGCAGAGATACCCAGTGCTGTTGTGCCTGTGGATAGGCTGCAGGGGGACGGTGAAGACCAGCAAGATCTTTCAGGGCTGGCACCTTCCTTGTGGGAGAAGGAGCCAGACGTTTGCCTTTTCAGAAAAAGTTTCTGCCGAGAGCGAGCACCATGAGATGCTGAGTCTCTGCGAAAGCAGAGATCCCCAGTGCTGTTGCGGCTATAGGTAGGCTGCAGAGGGATAGTGAAGACCTGCAAGAGCTTTCAGGGCTGGCACCTTCCTTGTGGGAGAAGGAGCCAGACGTTTGCCTTTTCAGAAAAAGTTTCTGCCGAGAACGAGCACCGTGACATGCTGAGTCTCTGGGAAAGCAGAGATCCCCAGTGCTGTTGCGGCTAAAGATAGGCTGCAGAGGGATAGTGAAGACCTGCAAGAGCTTTCAGGGCTGGCACCTTCCTTGTGGGAGAAGGAGCCAGATGTTTCCCTTTTCAGAAAAAGTTTCTGCCGAGAACGAGCACCGTGACATGCTGAGTCTCTGGGAAAGCAGAGATACCCAGTGCTGTTGCGGCTAAAGATAGGCTGCAGAGGGATAGTGAAGACCAGCAAGATCTTTCAGGGCTGGCACCTTCCTTGTGGGAGAAGGAGCCAGACGTTTGCCTTTTCAGAAAAAGGCTCTGCCGAGAGCGAGCACCGTGACATGCTGAGTCTCTGGGAAAGCAGAGATACCCAGTGCTTTTGTGCCTGTGGATAGGCTGCAGGGGGACGCTGAAGACCAGCAAGATCTTTCAGGGCTGGCACCTTCCTTGTGGGAGAAGGAGCCAGACGTTTGCCTTTTCAGAAAAAGTTTCTGCCGAGAACGAGCACCGTGACATGCTGAGTCTCTGGGAAAGCAGAGATCCCCAGTGCTGTTGTGCCTGTGGATAGGCTGCAGGGGGACGGTGAAGACCAGCAAGATCTTTCAGGGCTGGCACCTTCCTTGTGGGAGAAGGAGCCAGACGTTTGCCTTTTCAGAAAAAGGCTCTGCCGAGAGCGAGCACCGTGACATGCTGAGTCTCTGGGAAAGCAGAGATCCCCAGTGCTGTTGTGCCTGTGGATAGGCTGCAGGGGGACGGTGAAGACCAGCAAGATCTTTCAGGGCTGGCACCTTCCTTGTGGGAGAAGGAGCCAGACGTTTGCCTTTTCAGAAAAAGTTTCTGCCGAGAACGAGCACCGTGACATGCTGAGTCTCTGGGAAAGCAGAGATCCCCAGTGCTGTTGCGGCTAAAGATAGGCTGCAGAGGGATAGTGAAGACCAGCAAGATCTTTCAGGGCTGGCACCTTCCTTGTGGGAGAAGGAGCCAGACGTTTGCCTTTTCAGAAAAAGTTTCTGCCGAGAACGAGCACCGTGACATGCTGAGTCTCTGGGAAAGCAGAGATCCCCAGTGCTGTTGTGCCTGTGGATAGGCTGCAGGGGGACGGTGAAGACCAGCAAGATCTTTCAGGGCTGGCACCTTCCTTGTGGGAGAAGGAGCCAGACGTTTGCCTTTTCAGAAAAAGTTTCTGCCGAGAACGAGCACCGTGACATGCTGAGTCTCTGGGAAAGCAGAGATCCCCAGTGCTGTTGTGCTTGTGGATAGGCTGCAGGGGGATGGTGAAGACCAGCAAGAACTTTCAGGGCTGGCACCTTCCTTGTGGGAGAACGAGCCAGACGTTTGCCTTTTCAGAAAAAGGCTCTGCCGAGAGCGAGCACCATGAGATGCTGAGTCTCTGGGAAAGCAGAGATCCCCAGTGCTGTTGTGCCTGTGGATAGGCTGCAGGGGGACGGTGAAGACCAGCAAGATCTTTCAGGGCTGGCACCTTCCTTGTGGGAGAAGGAGCCAGACGTTTGCCTTTTCAGAAAAAGTTTCTGCCGAGAACGAGCACCGTGACATGCTGAGTCTCTGCGAAAGCAGAGATCCCCAGTGCTGTTGCGGCTATAGGTAGGCTGCAGAGGGATAGTGAAGACCTGCAAGAGCTTTCAGGGCTGGCACCTTCCTTGTGGGAGAAGGAGCCAGACGTTTGCCTTTTCAGAAAAAGTTTCTGCCGAGAACGAGCACCGTGACATGCTGAGTCTCTGGGAAAGCAGAGATCCCCAGTGCTGTTGCGGCTAAAGATAGGCTGCAGAGGGATAGTGAAAACCTGCAAGAGCTTTCGGGGCTGGCACCTTCCTTGTGGGAGAAGGAGCCAGACGTTTGCCTTTTCAGAAAAAGTTTCTGCCGAGAACGAGCACCGTGACATGCTGAGTCTCTGGGAAAGCAGAGATACCCAGTGCTGTTGCGGCTAAAGATAGGCTGCAGAGGGATAGTGAAGACCAGCAAGATCTTTCAGGGCTGGCACCTTCCTTGTGGGAGAAGGAGCCAGACGTTTGCCTTTTCAGAAAAAGGCTCTGCCGAGAGCGAGCACCGTGACATGCTGAGTCTCTGGGAAAGCAGAGATACCCAGTGCTGTTGTGCCTGTGGATAGGCTGCAGGGGGACGGTGAAGACCAGCAAGATCTTTGAGGGCTGGCACCTTCCTTGTGGGAGAAGGAGCCAGACGTTTGCCTTTTCAGAAAAAGTTTCTGCCGAGAACGAGCACCGTGACATGCTGAGTCTCTGGAAAAGCAGAGATACCCAGTGCTGTTGCGGCTAAAGATAGGCTGCAGAGGGATAGTGAAGACCTGCAAGAGCTTTCAGGGCTGGCACCTTCCTTGTGGGAGAAGGAGCCAGACGTTTGCCTTTTCAGAAAAAGTTTCTGCCGAGAACGAGCACCGTGACATGCTGAGTCTCTGGGAAAGCAGAGATCCCCAGTGCTGTTGTGCCTGTGGATAGGCTGCAGGGGGACGGTGAAGACCAGCAAGATCTTTCAGGGCTGGCACCTTCCTTGTGGGAGAAGGAGCCAGACGTTTGCCTTTTCAGAAAAAGGCTCTGCCGAGAGCGAGCACCGTGACATGCTGAGTCTCTGGGAAAGCAGAGATCCCCAGTGCTGTTGTGCCTGTGGATAGGCTGCAGGGGGACGGTGAAGACCAGCAAGATCTTTCAGGGCTGGCACCTTCCTTGTGGGAGAAGGAGCCAGACGTTTGCCTTTTCAGAAAAAGTTTCTGCCGAGAACGAGCACCGTGACATGCTGAGTCTCTGGGAAAGCAGAGATCCCCAGTGCTGTTGCGGCTAAAGATAGGCTGCAGAGGGATAGTGAAGACCTGCAAGAGCTTTCAGGGCTGGCACCTTCCTTGTGGGAGAAGGAGCCAGATGTTTCCCTTTTCAGAAAAAGTTTCTGCCGAGAACGAGCACCGTGACATGCTGAGTCTCTGGGAAAGCAGAGATCCCCAGTGCTGTTGCGGCTAAAGATAGGCTGCAGAGGGATAGTGAAGACCTGCAAGAGCTTTCAGGGCTGGCACCTTCCTTGTGGGAGAAGGAGCCAGACGTTTGCCTTTTCAGAAAAAGGCTCTGCCGAGAGCGAGCACCGTGACATGCTGAGTCTCTGGGAAAGCAGAGATACCCAGTGCTGTTGTGCCTGTGGATAGGCTGCAGGGGGACGGTGAAGACCAGCAAGATCTTTCAGGGCTGGCACCTTCCTTGTGGGAGAAGGAGCCAGACGTTTGCCTTTTCAGAAAAAGTTTCTGCCGAGAACGAGCACCGTGACATGCTGAGTCTCTGGGAAAGCAGAGATCCCCAGTGCTGTTGCGGCTAAAGATAGGCTGCAGAGGGATAGTGAAGACCAGCAAGATCTTTCAGGGCTGGCACCTTCCTTGTGGGAGAAGGAGCCAGACGTTTGCCTTTTCAGAAAAAGTTTCTGCCGAGAACGAGCACTGTGACATGCTGAGTCTCTGGGAAAGCAGAGATCCCCAGTGCTGTTGTGCCTGTGGATAGGCTGCAGGGGGACGGTGAAGACCAGCAAGATCTTTCAGGGCTGGCACCTTCCTTGTGGGAGAAGGAGCCAGACGTTTGCCTTTTCAGAAAAAGTTTCTGCCGAGAACGAGCACCGTGACATGCTGAGTCTCTGGGAAAGCAGAGATCCCCAGTGCTGTTGCGGCTAAAGATAGGCTGCAGAGGGATAGTGAAGACCAGCAAGATCTTTCAGGGCTGGCACCTTCCTTGTGGGAGAAGGAGCCAGACGTTTGCCTTTTCAGAATAAGTTTCTGCCGAGAACGAGCACCGTGACATGCTGAGTCTCTGGGAAAGCAGAGATCCCCAGTGCTGTTGCGGCTAAAGATAGGCTGCAGAGGGATAGTGAAGACCAGCAAGATCTTTCAGGGCTGGCACCTTCCTTGTGGGAGAAGGAGCCAGACGTTTGCCTTTTCAGAAAAAGTTTCTGCCGAGAACGAGCACCGTGACATGCTGAGTCTCTGGGAAAGCAGAGATCCCCAGTGCTGTTGTGCCTGTGGATAGGCTGCAGAGGGATAGTGAAGATCAGCAAGATCTTTCAGGGCTGGCACCTTCCTTGTGGGAGAAGGAGCCAGACGTTTGCCTTTTCAGAAAAAGTTTCTGCCGAGAACGAGCACCGTGACATGCTGAGTCTCTGGGAAAGCAGAGATCCCCAGTGCTGTTGCGGCTAAAGATAGGCTGCAGAGGGATAGTGAAGACCAGCAAGATCTTTCAGGGCTGGCACCTTCCTTGTGGGAGAAGGAGCCAGACGTTTGCCTTTTCAGAAAAAGGCTCTGCCGAGAGCGAGCACCGTGACATGCTGAGTCTCTGGGAAAGCAGAGATCCCCAGTGCTGTTGTGCCTGTGGATAGGCTGCAGGGGGACGGTGAAGACCAGCAAGATCTTTCAGGGCTGGCACCTTCCTTGTGGGAGAAGGAGCCAGACGTTTGCCTTTTCAGAAAAAGTTTCTGCCGAGAACGAGCACCGTGACATGCTGAGTCTCTGGGAAAGCAGAGATACCCAGTGCTGTTGCGGCTAAAGATAGGCTGCAGAGGGATAGTGAAGACCAGCAAGATCTTTCAGGGCTGGCACCTTCCTTGTGGGAGAAGGAGCCAGACGTTTGCCTTTTCAGAAAAAGTTTCTGCCGAGAACGAGCACCGTGACATGCTGAGTCTCTGGGAAAGCAGAGATCCCCAGTGCTGTTGTGCTTGTGGATAGGCTGCAGGGGGACGGTGAAGACCAGCAAGATCTTTCAGGGCTGGCACCTTCCTTGTGGGAGAAGGAGCCAGACGTTTGCCTTTTCAGAAAAAGGCTCTGCCGAGAGCGAGCACCGTGACATGCTGAGTCTCTGGGAAAGCAGAGATCCCCAGTGCTGTTGTGCCTGTGGATAGGCTGCAGGGGGACGGTGAAGACCAGCAAGATCTTTCAGGGCTGGCACCTTCCTTGTGGGAGAAGGAGCCAGACGTTTGCCTTTTCAGAAAAAGTTTCTGCCGAGAACGAGCACCATGACATGCTGAGTCTCTGGGAAAGCAGAGATCCCCAGTGCTGTTGCGGCTAAAGATAGGCTGCAGAGGGATAGTGAAGACCAGCAAGATCTTTCAGGGCTGGCACCTTCCTTGTGGGAGAAGGAGCCAGACGTTTGCCTTTTCAGAAAAACTTTCTGCCGAGAACGAGCACCGTGACATGCTGAGTCTCTGGGAAAGCAGAGATCCCCAGTGCTGTTGTGCCTGTGGATAGGCTGCAGGGGGACGGTGAAGACCAGCAAGATCTTTCAGGGCTGGCACCTTCCTTGTGGGAGAAGGAGCCAGACGTTTGCCTTTTCAGAAAAAGTTTCTGCCGAGAACGAGCACCGTGACATGCTGAGTCTCTGGGAAAGCAGAGATCCCCAGTGCTGTTGTGCTTGTGGATAGGCTGCAGGGGGATGGTGAAGACCAGCAAGAACTTTCAGGGCTGGCACCTTCCTTGTGGGAGAACGAGCCAGACGTTTGCCTTTTCAGAAAAAGGCTCTGCCGAGAGCGAGCACCGTGACATGCTGAGTCTCTGGGAAAGCAGAGATCCCCAGTGCTGTTGTGCCTGTGGATAGGCTGCAGGGGGACGGTGAAGACCAGCAAGATCTTTCAGGGCTGGCACCTTCCTTGTGGGAGAAGGAGCCAGACGTTTGCCTTTTCAGAAAAAGTTTCTGCCGAGAGCGAGCACCATGAGATGCTGAGTCTCTGGGAAAGCAGAGATCCCCAGTGCTGTTGCGGCTATAGGTAGGCTGCAGAGGGATAGTGAAGACCTGCAAGAGCTTTCAGGGCTGGCACCTTCCTTGTGGGAGAAGGAGCCAGACGTTTGCCTTTTCAGAAAAAGTTTCTGCCGAGAACGAGCACCGTGACATGCTGAGTCTCTGGGAAAGCAGAGATCCCCAGTGCTGTTGCGGCTAAAGATAGGCTGCAGAGGGATAGTGAAAACCTGCAAGAGCTTTCGGGGCTGGCACCTTCCTTGTGGGAGAAGGAGCCAGATGTTTCCCTTTTCAGAAAAAGTTTCTGCCGAGAACGAGCACCGTGACATGCTGAGTCTCTGGGAAAGCAGAGATACCCAGTGCTGTTGCGGCTAAAGATAGGCTGCAGAGGGATAGTGAAGACCAGCAAGATCTTTCAGGGCTGGCACCTTCCTTGTGGGAGAAGGAGCCAGACGTTTGCCTTTTCAGAAAAAGGCTCTGCCGAGAGCGAGCACCGTGACATGCTGAGTCTCTGGGAAAGCAGAGATCCCCAGTGCTGTTGTGCCTGTGGATAGGCTGCAGGGGGACGGTGAAGACCAGCAAGATCTTTCAGGGCTGGCACCTTCCTTGTGGGAGAAGGAGCCAGACGTTTGCCTTTTCAGAAAAAGGCTCTGCCGAGAGCGAGCACCGTGACATGCTGAGTCTCTGGGAAAGCAGAGATCCCCAGTGCTGTTGTGCCTGTGGATAGGCTGCAGGGGGACGGTGAAGACCAGCAAGATCTTTCAGGGCTGGCACCTTCCTTGTGGGAGAAGGAGCCAGACGTTTGCCTTTTCAGAAAAAGTTTCTGCCGAGAACGAGCACCGTGACATGCTGAGTCTCTGGGAAAGCAGAGATCCCCAGTGCTGTTGCGGCTAAAGATAGGCTGCAGAGGGATAGTGAAGACCTGCAAGAGCTTTCAGGGCTGGCACCTTCCTTGTGGGAGAAGGAGCCAGATGTTTCCCTTTTCAGAAAAAGTTTCTGCCGAGAACGAGCACCGTGACATGCTGAGTCTCTGGGAAAGCAGAGATCCCCAGTGCTGTTGCGGCTAAAGATAGGCTGCAGAGGGATAGTGAAGACCTGCAAGAGCTTTCAGGGCTGGCACCTTCCTTGTGGGAGAAGGAGCCAGACGTTTGCCTTTTCAGAAAAAGGCTCTGCCGAGAGCGAGCACCGTGACATGCTGAGTCTCTGGGAAAGCAGAGATACCCAGTGCTGTTGTGCCTGTGGATAGGCTGCAGGGGGACGGTGAAGACCAGCAAGATCTTTCAGGGCTGGCACCTTCCTTGTGGGAGAAGGAGCCAGACGTTTGCCTTTTCAGAAAAAGTTTCTGCCGAGAACGAGCACCGTGACATGCTGAGTCTCTGGGAAAGCAGAGATCCCCAGTGCTGTTGCGGCTAAAGATAGGCTGCAGAGGGATAGTGAAGACCAGCAAGATCTTTCAGGGCTGGCACCTTCCTTGTGGGAGAAGGAGCCAGACGTTTGCCTTTTCAGAAAAAGTTTCTGCCGAGAACGAGCACCGTGACATGCTGAGTCTCTGGGAAAGCAGAGATCCCCAGTGCTGTTGCGGCTAAAGATAGGCTGCAGAGGGATAGTGAAGACCTGCAAGAGCTTTCAGGGCTGGCACCTTCCTTGTGGGAGAAGGAGCCAGACGTTTGCCTTTTCAGAAAAAGGCTCTGCCGAGAGCGAGCACCGTGACATGCTGAGTCTCTGGGAAAGCAGAGATCCCCAGTGCTGTTGCGGCTAAAGATAGGCTGCAGAGGGATAGTGAAGACCTGCAAGAGCTTTCAGAGCTGGCACCTTCCTTGTGGGAGAAGGAGCCAGACGCTTGCCTTTTCAGAAAAAGGCTCTGCCGAGAGCGAGCACCGTGACATGCTGAGTCTCTGGGAAAGCAGAGATACCCAGTGCTGTTGTGCCTGTGGATAGGCTGCAGGGGGACGGTGAAGACCAGCAAGATCTTTCAGGGCTGGCACCTTCCTTGTGGGAGAAGGAGCCAGACGTTTGCCTTTTCAGAAAAAGTTTCTGCCGAGAACGAGCACCGTGACATGCTGAGTCTCTGGGAAAGCAGAGATCCCCAGTGCTGTTGTGCCTGTGGATAGGCTGCAGGGGGACGGTGAAGACCAGCAAGATCTTTCAGGGCTGGCACCTTCCTTGTGGGAGAAGGAGCCAGACGTTTGCCTTTTCAGAAAAAGTTTCTGCCGAGAACGAGCACCGTGACATGCTGAGTCTCTGGGAAAGCAGAGATCCCCAGTGCTGTTGCGGCTAAAGATAGGCTGCAGAGGGATAGTGAAGACCAGCAAGATCTTTCAGGGCTGGCACCTTCCTTGTGGGAGAAGGAGCCAGACGTTTGCCTTTTCAGAATAAGTTTCTGCCGAGAACGAGCACCGTGACATGCTGAGTCTCTGGGAAAGCAGAGATCCCCAGTGCTGTTGCGGCTAAAGATAGGCTGCAGAGGGATAGTGAAGACCAGCAAGATCTTTCAGGGCTGGCACCTTCCTTGTGGGAGAAGGAGCCAGACGTTTGCCTTTTCAGAAAAAGGCTCTGCCGAGAGCGAGCACCGTGACATGCTGAGTCTCTGGGAAAGCAGAGATCCCCAGTGCTGTTGTGCCTGTGGATAGGCTGCAGGGGGACGGTGAAGACCAGCAAGATCTTTCAGGGCTGGCACCTTCCTTGTGGGAGAAGGAGCCAGACGTTTGCCTTTTCAGAAAAAGGCTCTGCCGAGAACGAGCACCGTGACATGCTGAGTCTCTGGGAAAGCAGAGATCCCCAGTGCTGTTGTGCCTGTGGATAGGCTGCAGGGGGACGGTGAAGACCAGCAAGATCTTTCAGGGCTGGCACCTTCCTTGTGGGAGAAGGAGCCAGACGTTTGCCTTTTCAGAAAAAGTTTCTGCCGAGAACGAGCACCGTGACATGCTGAGTCTCTGGGAAAGCAGAGATCCCCAGTGCTGTTGTGCTTGTGGATAGGCTGCAGGGGGATGGTGAAGACCAGCAAGAACTTTCAGGGCTGGCACCTTCCTTGTGGGAGAACGAGCCAGACGTTTGCCTTTTCAGAAAAAGGCTCTGCCGAGAGCGAGCACCATGAGATGCTGAGTCTCTGGGAAAGCAGAGATCCCCAGTGCTGTTGTGCCTGTGGATAGGCTGCAGGGGGACGGTGAAGACCAGCAAGATCTTTCAGGGCTGGCACCTTCCTTGTGGGAGAAGGAGCCAGACGTTTGCCTTTTCAGAAAAAGTTTCTGCCGAGAGCGAGCACCATGAGATGCTGAGTCTCTGCGAAAGCAGAGATCCCCAGTGCTGTTGCGGCTATAGGTAGGCTGCAGAGGGATAGTGAAGACCTGCAAGAGCTTTCAGGGCTGGCACCTTCCTTGTGGGAGAAGGAGCCAGACGTTTGCCTTTTCAGAAAAAGTTTCTGCCGAGAACGAGCACCGTGACATGCTGAGTCTCTGGGAAAGCAGAGATCCCCAGTGCTGTTGCGGCTAAAGATAGGCTGCAGAGGGATAGTGAAAACCTGCAAGAGCTTTCGGGGCTGGCACCTTCCTTGTGGGAGAAGGAGCCAGATGTTTCCCTTTTCAGAAAAAGTTTCTGCCGAGAACGAGCACCGTGACATGCTGAGTCTCTGGGAAAGCAGAGATACCCAGTGCTGTTGCGGCTAAAGATAGGCTGCAGAGGGATAGTGAAGACCAGCAAGATCTTTCAGGGCTGGCACCTTCCTTGTGGGAGAAGGAGCCAGACGTTTGCCTTTTCAGAAAAAGGCTCTGCCGAGAGCGAGCACCGTGACATGCTGAGTCTCTGGGAAAGCAGAGATACCCAGTGCTGTTGTGCCTGTGGATAGGCTGCAGGGGGACGGTGAAGACCAGCAAGATCTTTCAGGGCTGGCACCTTCCTTGTGGGAGAAGGAGCCAGACGTTTGCCTTTTCAGAAAAAGTTTCTGCCGAGAACGAGCACCGTGACATGCTGAGTCTCTGGAAAAGCAGAGATACCCAGTGCTGTTGCGGCTAAAGATAGGCTGCAGAGGGATAGTGAAGACCTGCAAGAGCTTTCAGGGCTGGCACCTTCCTTGTGGGAGAAGGAGCCAGACGTTTGCCTTTTCAGAAAAAGTTTCTGCCGAGAACGAGCACCGTGACATGCTGAGTCTCTGGGAAAGCAGAGATCCCCAGTGCTGTTGTGCCTGTGGATAGGCTGCAGGGGGACGGTGAAGACCAGCAAGATCTTTCAGGGCTGGCACCTTCCTTGTGGGAGAAGGAGCCAGACGTTTGCCTTTTCAGAAAAAGGCTCTGCCGAGAGCGAGCACCGTGACATGCTGAGTCTCTGGGAAAGCAGAGATCCCCAGTGCTGTTGTGCCTGTGGATAGGCTGCAGGGGGACGGTGAAGACCAGCAAGATCTTTCAGGGCTGGCACCTTCCTTGTGGGAGAAGGAGCCAGACGTTTGCCTTTTCAGAAAAAGTTTCTGCCGAGAACGAGCACCGTGACATGCTGAGTCTCTGGGAAAGCAGAGATCCCCAGTGCTGTTGCGGCTAAAGATAGGCTGCAGAGGGATAGTGAAGACCTGCAAGAGCTTTCAGGGCTGGCACCTTCCTTGTGGGAGAAGGAGCCAGATGTTTCCCTTTTCAGAAAAAGTTTCTGCCGAGAACGAGCACCGTGACATGCTGAGTCTCTGGGAAAGCAGAGATCCCCAGTGCTGTTGCGGCTAAAGATAGGCTGCAGAGGGATAGTGAAGACCTGCAAGAGCTTTCAGGGCTGGCACCTTCCTTGTGGGAGAAGGAGCCAGACGTTTGCCTTTTCAGAAAAAGGCTCTGCCGAGAGCGAGCACCGTGACATGCTGAGTCTCTGGGAAAGCAGAGATACCCAGTGCTGTTGTGCCTGTGGATAGGCTGCAGGGGGACGGTGAAGACCAGCAAGATCTTTCAGGGCTGGCACCTTCCTTGTGGGAGAAGGAGCCAGACGTTTGCCTTTTCAGAAAAAGTTTCTGCCGAGAACGAGCACCGTGACATGCTGAGTCTCTGGGAAAGCAGAGATCCCCAGTGCTGTTGCGGCTAAAGATAGGCTGCAGAGGGATAGTGAAGACCAGCAAGATCTTTCAGGGCTGGCACCTTCCTTGTGGGAGAAGGAGCCAGACGTTTGCCTTTTCAGAATAAGTTTCTGCCGAGAACGAGCACCGTGACATGCTGAGTCTCTGGGAAAGCAGAGATCCCCAGTGCTGTTGCGGCTAAAGATAGGCTGCAGAGGGATAGTGAAGACCAGCAAGATCTTTCAGGGCTGGCACCTTCCTTGTGGGAGAAGGAGCCAGACGTTTGCCTTTTCAGAAAAAGGCTCTGCCGAGAGCGAGCACCATGAGATGCTGAGTCTCTGGGAAAGCAGAGATCCCCAGTGCTGTTGCGGCTAAAGATAGGCTGCAGAGGGATAGTGAAGACCTGCAAGAGCTTTCAGGGCTGTCACCTTCCTTGTGGGAGAAGGAGCCAGACGTTTGCCTTTTCAGAAAAAGTTTCTGCCGAGAACGAGCACCGTGACATGCTGAGTCTCTGGGAAAGCAGAGATCCCCAGTGCTGTTGTGCCTGTGGATAGGCTGCAGAGGGATAGTGAAGACCAGCAAGATCTTTCAGGGCTGGCACCTTCCTTGTGGGAGAAGGAGCCAGACGTTTGCCTTTTCAGAAAAAGTTTCTGCCGAGAACGAGCACCGTGACATGCTGAGTCTCTGGGAAAGCAGAGATCCCCAGTGCTGTTGCGGCTAAAGATAGGCTGCAGAGGGATAGTGAAGACCAGCAAGATCTTTCAGGGCTGGCACCTTCCTTGTGGGAGAAGGAGCCAGACGTTTGCCTTTTCAGAAAAAGGCTCTGCCGAGAGCGAGCACCGTGACATGCTGAGTCTCTGGGAAAGCAGAGATCCCCAGTGCTGTTGTGCCTGTGGATAGGCTGCAGGGGGACGGTGAAGACCAGCAAGATCTTTCAGGGCTGGCACCTTCCTTGTGGGAGAAGGAGCCAGACGTTTGCCTTTTCAGAAAAAGTTTCTGCCGAGAACGAGCACCGTGACATGCTGAGTCTCTGGGAAAGCAGAGATCCCCAGTGCTGTTGCGGCTAAAGATAGGCTGCAGAGGGATAGTGAAGACCTGCAAGAGCTTTCAGGGCTGGCACCTTCCTTGTGGGAGAAGGAGCCAGACATTTGCCTTTTCAGAAAAAGGCTCTGCCGAGAGCGAGCACCATGAGATGCTGAGTCTCTGGGAAAGTAGAGATCCCCAGTGCTGTTGCGGCTATAGGTAGGCTGCAGAGGGATAGTGAAGACCTGCAAGAGCTTTCAGGGCTGGCACCTTCCTTGTGGGAGAAGGAGCCAGACGTTTGCCTTTTCAGAAAAAGGTTCTGCCGAGAACGAGCACCGTGACATGCTGAGTCTCTGGGAAAGCAGAGATCCCCAGTGCTGTTGTGCCTGTGGATAGGCTGCAGGGGGACGCTGAAGACCAGCAAGATCTTTCAGGGCTGGCACCTTCCTTGTGGGAGAAGGAGCCAGACGTTTGCCTTTTCAGAAAAAGTTTCTGCCGAGAGCGAGCACCGTGACATGCTGAGTCTCTGGGAAAGCAGAGATCCCCAGTGCTGTTGCGGCTAAAGATAGGCTGCAGAGGGATAGTGAAGACCAGCAAGATCTTTCAGGGCTGGCACCTTCCTTGTGGGAGAAGGAGCCAGACGTTTGCCTTTTCAGAAAAACTTTCTGCCGAGAACGAGCACCGTGACATGCTGAGTCTCTGGGAAAGCAGAGATCCCCAGTTTTTTTGTGCTTGTGGATAGGCTGCAGGGGGATGGTGAAGACCAGCAAGAGCTTTCAGGGCTGGCACCTTCCTTGTGGGAGAAGGAGCCAGACGTTTGCCTTTTCAGAAAAAGTTTCTGCCGAGAACGAGCACCGTGACATGCTGAGTCTCTGGGAAAGCAGAGATCCCCAGTGCTGTTGTGCCTGTGGATAGGCTGCAGGGGGACGGTGAAGACCAGCAAGATCTTTCAGGGCTGGCACCTTCCTTGTGGGAGAAGGAGCCAGACGTTTGCCTTTTCAGAAAAAGTTTCTGCCGAGAACGAGCACCGTGACATGCTGAGTCTCTGGGAAAGCAGAGATCCCCAGTGCTGTTGTGCTTGTGGATAGGCTGCAGGGGGATGGTGAAGACCAGCAAGAGCTTTCAGGGCTGGCACCTTCCTTGTGGGAGAAGGAGCCAGACGTTTGCCTTTTCAGAAAAAGTTTCTGCCGAGAACGAGCACCGTGACATGCTGAGTCTCTGGGAAAGCAGAGATCCCCAGTGCTGTTGTGCCTGTGGATAGGCTGCAGGGGGACGGTGAAGACCAGCAAGATCTTTCAGGGCTGGCACCTTCCTTGTGGGAGAAGGAGCCAGACGTTTGCCTTTTCAGAAAAAGTTTCTGCCGAGAACGAGCACCGTGACATGCTGAGTCTCTGGGAAAGCAGAGATCCCCAGTGCTGTTGCGGCTAAAGATAGGCTGCAGAGGGATAGTAAAGACCAGCAAGATCTTTCAGGGCTGGCACCTTCCTTGTGGGAGAAGGAGCCAGACGTTTGCCTTTTCAGAAAAAGGCTCTGCCGAGAGCGAGCACCGTGACATGCTGAGTCTCTGGGAAAGCAGAGATCCCCAGTGCTGTTGTGCCTGTGGATAGGCTGCAGGGGGACGGTGAAGACCAGCAAGATCTTTCAGGGCTGGCACCTTCCTTGTGGGAGAAGGAGCCAGACGTTTGCCTTTTCAGAAAAAGTTTCTGCTGAGAACGAGCACCGTGACATGCTGAGTCTCTGGGAAAGCAGAGATCCCCAGTGCTGTTGCGGCTAAAGATAGGCTGCAGAGGGATAGTGAAGACCAGCAAGATCTTTCAGGGCTGGCACCTTCCTTGTGGGAGAAGGAGCCAGACGTTTGCCTTTTCAGAAAAAGTTTCTGCCGAGAACGAGCACCGTGACATGCTGAGTCTCTGGGAAAGCAGAGATCCCCAGTGCTGTTGTGCCTGTGGATAGGCTGCAGGGGGACGGTGAAGACCAGCAAGATCTTTCAGGGCTGGCACCTTCCTTGTGGGAGAAGGAGCCAGACGTTTGCCTTTTCAGAAAAAGTTTCTGCCGAGAACGAGCACCGTGACATGCTGAGTCTCTGGGAAAGCAGAGATCCCCAGTGCTGTTGCGGCTAAAGATAGGCTGCAGAGGGATAGTGAAGACCAGCAAGATCTTTCAGGGCTGGCACCTTCCTTGTGGGAGAAGGAGCCAGACGTTTGCCTTTTCAGAAAAAGGCTCTGCCGAGAGCGAGCACCGTGACATGCTGAGTCTCTGGGAAAGCAGAGATACCCAGTGCTGTTGTGCCTGTGGATAGGCTGCAGGGGGACGGTGAAGACCAGCAAGATCTTTCAGGGCTGGCACCTTCCTTGTGGGAGAAGGAGCCAGACGTTTGCCTTTTCAGAAAAAGTTTCTGCCGAGAACGAGCACCGTGACATGCTGAGTCTCTGGGAAAGCAGAGATCCCCAGTGCTGTTGTGCCTGTGGATAGGCTGCAGAGGGATAGTGAAGACCAGCAAGATCTTTCAGGGCTGGCACCTTCCTTGTGGGAGAAGGAGCCAGACGTTTGCCTTTTCAGAAAAACTTTTGGCCGAGAACGAGCACCGTGACATGCTGAGTCTCTGGGAAAGCAGAGATCCCCAGTGCTGTTGCGGCTAAAGATAGGCTGCAGAGGGATAGTAAAGACCAGCAAGATCTTTCAGGGCTGGCACCTTCCTTGTGGGAGAAGGAGCCAGACGTTTGCCTTTTCAGAAAAAGGCTCTGCCGAGAGCGAGCACCGTGACATGCTGAGTCTCTGGGAAAGCAGAGATCCCCAGTGCTGTTGTGCCTGTGGATAGGCTGCAGGGGGACGGTGAAGACCAGCAAGAGCTTTCAGGGCTGGCACCTTCCTTGTGGGAGAAGGAGCCAGACGTTTGCCTTTTCAGAAAAAGTTTCTGCCGAGAACGAGCACCGTGACATGCTGAGTCTCTGGGAAAGCAGAGATCCCCAGTGCTGTTGCGGCTAAAGATAGGCTGCAGAGGGATAGTGAAGACCAGCAAGATCTTTCAGGGCTGGCACCTTCCTTGTGGGAGAAGGAGCCAGACGTTTGCCTTTTCAGAAAAAGTTTCTGCCGAGAACGAGCACCGTGACATGCTGAGTCTCTGGGAAAGCAGAGATCCCCAGTGCTGTTGTGCCTGTGGATAGGCTGCAGGGGGACGGTGAAGACCAGCAAGATCTTTCAGGGCTGTCACCTTCCTTGTGGGAGAAGGAGCCAGACGTTTGCCTTTTCAGAAAAAGTTTCTGCCGAGAACGAGCACCGTGACATGCTGAGTCTCTGGGAAAGCAGAGATCCCCAGTGCTGTTGTGCTTGTGGATAGGCTGCAGGGCGATGGTGAAGACCAGCAAGAACTTTCAGGGCTGGCACCTTCCTTGTGGGAGAACGAGCCAGACGTTTGCCTTTTCAGAAAAAGGCTCTGCCGAGAGCGAGCACCATGAGATGCTGAGTCTCTGGGAAAGCAGAGATCCCCAGTGCTGTTGTGCCTGTGGATAGGCTGCAGGGGGACGGTGAAGACCAGCAAGATCTTTCAGGGCTGGCACCTTCCTTGTGGGAGAAGGAGCCAGACGTTTGCCTTTTCAGAAAAAGTTTCTGCCGAGAGCGAGCACCATGAGATGCTGAGTCTCTGCGAAAGCAGAGATCCCCAGTGCTGTTGCGGCTATAGGTAGGCTGCAGAGGGATAGTGAAGACCTGCAAGAGCTTTCAGGGCTGGCACCTTCCTTGTGGGAGAAGGAGCCAGACGTTTGCCTTTTCAGAAAAAGTTTCTGCCGAGAACGAGCACCGTGACATGCTGAGTCTCTGGGAAAGCAGAGATACCCAGTGCTGTTGCGGCTAAAGATAGGCTGCAGAGGGATAGTGAAGACCAGCAAGATCTTTCAGGGCTGGCACCTTCCTTGTGGGAGAAGGAGCCAGACGTTTGCCTTTTCAGAAAAAGGCTCTGCCGAGAGCGAGCACCGTGACATGCTGAGTCTCTGGAAAAGCAGAGATACCCAGTGCTGTTGCGGCTAAAGATAGGCTGCAGAGGGATAGTGAAGACCAGCAAGAGCTTTCAGGGCTGGCACCTTCCTTGTGGGAGAAGGAGCCAGACGTTTGCCTTTTCAGAAAAAGTTTCTGCCGAGAACGAGCACCGTGACATGCTGAGTCTCTGGGAAAGCAGAGATCCCCAGTGCTGTTGTGCCTGTGGATAGGCTGCAGGGGGACGGTGAAGACCAGCAAGATCTTTCAGGGCTGGCACCTTCCTTGTGGGAGAAGGAGCCAGACGTTTGCCTTTTCAGAAAAAGTTTCTGCCGAGAACGAGCACCATGACATGCTGAGTCTCTGGGAAAGCAGAGATCCCCAGTGCTGTTGCGGCTAAAGATAGGCTGCAGAGGGATAGTGAAGACCAGCAAGATCTTTCAGGGCTGGCACCTTCCTTGTGGGAGAAGGAGCCAGACGTTTGCCTTTTCAGAAAAACTTTCTGCCGAGAACGAGCACCGTGACATGCTGAGTCTCTGGGAAAGCAGAGATCCCCAGTGCTGTTGTGCCTGTGGATAGGCTGCAGGGGGACGGTGAAGACCAGCAAGATCTTTCAGGGCTGGCACCTTCCTTGTGGGAGAAGGAGCCAGACGTTTGCCTTTTCAGAAAAAGTTTCTGCCGAGAACGAGCACCGTGACATGCTGAGTCTCTGGGAAAGCAGAGATCCCCAGTGCTGTTGTGCTTGTGGATAGGCTGCAGGGGGATGGTGAAGACCAGCAAGAGCTTTCAGGGCTGGCACCTTCCTTGTGGGAGAAGGAGCCAGACGTTTGCCTTTTCAGAAAAAGGCTCTGCCGAGAGCGAGCACCATGAGATGCTGAGTCTCTGGGAAAGCAGAGATCCCCAGTGCTGTTGTGCCTGTGGATAGGCTGCAGGGGGACGGTGAAGACCAGCAAGATCTTTCAGGGCTGGCACCTTCCTTGTGGGAGAAGGAGCCAGACGTTTGCCTTTTCAGAAAAAGTTTCTGCCGAGAGCGAGCACCATGAGATGCTGAGTCTCTGCGAAAGCAGAGATCCCCAGTGCTGTTGCGGCTAAAGATAGGCTGCAGAGGGATAGTGAAGACCTGCAAGAGCTTTCAGGGCTGGCACCTTCCTTGTGGGAGAAGGAGCCAGACGTTTGCCTTTTCAGAAAAAGTTTCTGCCGAGAGCGAGCACCGTGACATGCTGAGTCTCTGGGAAAGCAGAGATCCCCAGTGCTGTTGCGGCTAAAGATAGGCTGCAGAGGGATAGTGAAGACCTGCAAGAGCTTTCAGGGCTGGCACCTTCCTTGTGGGAGAAGGAGCCAGATGTTTCATTTTTCAGAAAAACTTTCTGCCGAGAACGAGCACCGTGACATGCTGAGTCTCTGGGAAAGCAGAGATCCCCAGTGCTGTTGCGGCTATAGGTAGGCTGCAGAGGGATAGTGAAGACCTGCAAGAGCTTTCAGGGCTGGCACCTTCCTTGTGGGAGAAGGAGCCAGACGTTTGCCTTTTCAGAAAAAGTTTCTGCCGAGAACGAGCACCGTGACATGCTGAGTCTCTGCGAAAGCAGAGATCCCCAGTGCTGTTGCGGCTATAGATAGGCTGCAGAGCGATAGTGAAGACCAGCAAGATCTTTCAGGGCTGGCACCTTCCTTGTGGGAGAAGGAGCCAGACGTTTGCCTTTTCAGAAAAAGTTTCTGCCGAGAACGAGCACCGTGACATGCTGAGTCTCTGGGAAAGCAGAGATCCCCAGTGCTGTTGTGCCTGTGGATAGGCTGCAGGGGGACGGTGAAGACCAGCAAGATCTTTCAGGGCTGGCACCTTCCTTGTGGGAGAAGGAGCCAGACGTTTGCCTTTTCAGAAAAAGTTTCTGCCGAGAACGAGCACCGTGACATGCTGAGTCTCTGGGAAAGCAGAGATCCCCAGTGCTGTTGCGGCTAAAGATAGGCTGCAGAGGGATAGTGAAGACCAGCAAGATCTTTCAGGGCTGGCACCTTCCTTGTGGGAGAAGGAGCCAGACGTTTGCCTTTTCAGAAAAAGGCTCTGCCGAGAGCGAGCACCGTGACATGCTGAGTCTCTGGGAAAGCAGAGATCCCCAGTGCTGTTGTGCCTGTGGATAGGCTGCAGGGGGACGGTGAAGACCAGCAAGATCTTTCAGGGCTGGCACCTTCCTTGTGGGAGAAGGAGCCAGACGTTTGCCTTTTCAGAAAAAGTTTCTGCCGAGAACGAGCACCGTGACATGCTGAGTCTCTGGGAAAGCAGAGATCCCCAGTGCTGTTGTGCCTGTGGATAGGCTGCAGAGGGATAGTGAAGACCAGCAAGATCTTTCAGGGCTGGCACCTTCCTTGTGGGAGAAGGAGCCAAACGTTTGCCTTTTCAGAAAAAGTTTCTGCCGAGAACGAGCACCGTGACATGCTGAGTCTCTGGGAAAGCAGAGATCCCCAGTGCTGTTGTGCCTGTGGATAGGCTGCAGGGGGACGGTGAAGACCAGCAAGAGCTTTCAGGGCTGGCACCTTCCTTGTGGGAGAAGGAGCCAGACGTTTGCCTTTTCAGAAAATTTTCTGCCGAGAACGAGCACCGTGACATGCTGAGTGTCTGGGAAAGCAGAGATCCCCAGTGCTGTTGCGGCTAAAGATAGGCTGCAGAGGGATAGTGAAGACCAGCAAGATCTTTCAGGGCTGGCACCTTCCTTGTGGGAGAAGGAGCCAGACGTTTGCCTTTTCAGAAAAAGTTTCTGCCGAGAACGAGCACCGTGACATGCTGAGTCTCTGGGAAAGCAGAGATCCCCAGTGCTGTTGTGCCTGTGGATAGGCTGCAGGGGGACGGTGAAGACCAGCAAGATCTTTCAGGGCTGGCACCTTCCTTGTGGGAGAAGGAGCCAGACGTTTGCCTTTTCAGAAAAAGTTTCTGCCGAGAACGAGCACCGTGACATGCTGAGTCTCTGGGAAAGCAGAGATCCCCAGTGCTGTTGTGCTTGTGGATAGGCTGCAGGGGGATGGTGAAGACCAGCAAGAGCTTTCAGGGCTGGCACCTTCCTTGTGGGAGAACGAGCCAGACGTTTGCCTTTTCAGAAAAAGGCTCTGCCGAGAGCGAGCACCATGAGATGCTGAGTCTCTGGGAAAGCAGAGATCCCCAGTGCTGTTGTGCCTGTGGATAGGCTGCAGGGGGACGGTGAAGACCAGCAAGATCTTTCAGGGCTGGCACCTTCCTTGTGGGAGAAGGAGCCAGACGTTTGCCTTTTCAGAAAAAGTTTCTGCCGAGAGCGAGCACCATGAGATGCTGAGTCTCTGCGAAAGCAGAGATCCCCAGTGCTGTTGCGGCTATAGGTAGGCTGCAGAGGGATAGTGAAGACCTGCAAGAGCTTTCAGGGCTGGCACCTTCCTTGTGGGAGAAGGAGCCAGACGTTTGCCTTTTCAGAAAAAGTTTCTGCCGAGAACGAGCACCGTGACATGCTGAGTCTCTGGGAAAGCAGAGATCCCCAGTGCTGTTGCGGCTAAAGATAGGCTGCAGAGGGATAGTGAAGACCTGCAAGAGCTTTCAGGGCTGGCACCTTCCTTGTGGGAGAAGGAGCCAGATGTTTCATTTTTCAGAAAAACTTTCTGCCAAGAACGAGCACCGTGACATGCTGAGTGTCTGGGAAAGCAGAGATCCCCAGTGCTGTTGCGGCTATAGGTAGGCTGCAGAGGGATAGTGAAGACCTGCAAGAGCTTTCAGGGCTGGCACCTTCCTTGTGGGAGAAGGAGCCAGACGTTTGCCTTTTCAGAAAAAGTTTCTGCCGAGAACGAGCACCGTGACATGCTGAGTCTCTGGGAAAGCAGAGATCCCCAGTGCTGTTGCGGCTATAGATAGGCTGCAGAGCGATAGTGAAGACCAGCAAGAGCTTTCAGGGCTGGCACCTTCCTTGTGGGAGAAGGAGCCAGACGTTTGCCTTTTCAGAAAAAGTTTCTGCCGAGAACGAGCACCGTGACATGCTGAGTCTCTGGGAAAGCAGAGATCCCCAGTGCTGTTGCGGCTAAAGATAGGCTGCAGAGGGATAGTGAAGACCAGCAAGATCTTTCAGGGCTGGCACCTTCCTTGTGGGAGAAGGAGCCAGACGTTTGCCTTTTCAGAAAAACTTTCTGCCGAGAACGAGCACCGTGACATGCTGAGTCTCTGGGAAAGCAGAGATCCCCAGTGCTGTTGTGCCTGTGGATAGGCTGCAGGGGGACGGTGAAGACCAGCAAGATCTTTCAGGGCTGGCACCTTCCTTGTGGGAGAAGGAGCCAGACGTTTGCCTTTTCAGAAAAAGTTTCTGCCGAGAACGAGCACCGTGACATGCTGAGTCTCTGGGAAAGCAGAGATCCCCAGTGCTGTTGTGCCTGTGGATAGGCTGCAGGGGGACGGTGAAGACCAGCAAGATCTTTCAGGGCTGGCACCTTCCTTGTGGGAGAAGGAGCCAGACGTTTGCCTTTTCAGAAAAAGTTTCTGCCGAGAACGAGCACCGTGACATGCTGAGTCTCTGGGAAAGCAGAGATCCCCAGTGCTGTTGCGGCTAAAGATAGGCTGCAGAGGGATAGTGAAGACCTGCAAGAGCTTTCAGGGCTGGCACCTTCCTTGTGGGAGAAGGAGCCAGATGTTTCCCTTTTCAGAAAAAGTTTCTGCCGAGAACGAGCACCGTGACATGCTGAGTCTCTGGGAAAGCAGAGATCCCCAGTGCTGTTGCGGCTAAAGATAGGCTGCAGAGGGATAGTGAAGACCTGCAAGAGCTTTCAGGGCTGGCACCTTCCTTGTGGGAGAAGGAGCCAGACGTTTGCCTTTTCAGAAAAAGGCTCTGCCGAGAGCGAGCACCGTGACATGCTGAGTCTCTGGGAAAGCAGAGATCCCCAGTGCTGTTGTGCCTGTGGATAGGCTGCAGGGGGACGGTGAAGACCAGCAAGAGCTTTCAGGGCTGGCACCTTCCTTGTGGGAGAAGGAGCCAGACGTTTGCCTTTTCAGAAAAAGTTTCTGCCGAGAACGAGCACCGTGACATGCTGAGTCTCTGGGAAAGCAGAGATCCCCAGTGCTGTTGCGGCTAAAGATAGGCTGCAGAGGGATAGTGAAGACCAGCAAGATCTTTCAGGGCTGGCACCTTCCTTGTGGGAGAAGGAGCCAGACGTTTGCCTTTTCAGAAAAAGTTTCTGCCGAGAACGAGCACCGTGACATGCTGAGTCTCTGGGAAAGCAGAGATCCCCAGTGCTGTTGTGCCTGTGGATAGGCTGCAGGGGGACGGTGAAGACCAGCAAGATCTTTCAGGGCTGTCACCTTCCTTGTGGGAGAAGGAGCCAGACGTTTGCCTTTTCAGAAAAAGTTTCTGCCGAGAACGAGCACCGTGACATGCTGAGTCTCTGGGAAAGCAGAGATCCCCAGTGCTGTTGTGCTTGTGGATAGGCTGCAGGGCGATGGTGAAGACCAGCAAGAACTTTCAGGGCTGGCACCTTCCTTGTGGGAGAACGAGCCAGACGTTTGCCTTTTCAGAAAAAGGCTCTGCCGAGAGCGAGCACCATGAGATGCTGAGTCTCTGGGAAAGCAGAGATCCCCAGTGCTGTTGTGCCTGTGGATAGGCTGCAGGGGGACGGTGAAGACCAGCAAGATCTTTCAGGGCTGGCACCTTCCTTGTGGGAGAAGGAGCCAGACGTTTGCCTTTTCAGAAAAAGTTTCTGCCGAGAGCGAGCACCATGAGATGCTGAGTCTCTGCGAAAGCAGAGATCCCCAGTGCTGTTGCGGCTATAGTTAGGCTGCAGAGGGATAGTGAAGACCTGCAAGAGCTTTCAGGGCTGGCACCTTCCTTGTGGGAGAAGGAGCCAGACGTTTGCCTTTTCAGAAAAAGTTTCTGCCGAGAACGAGCACCGTGACATGCTGAGTCTCTGGGAAAGCAGAGATCCCCAGTGCTGTTGCGGCTAAAGATAGGCTGCAGAGGGATAGTGAAGACCTGCAAGAGCTTTCAGGGCTGGCACCTTCCTTGTGGGAGAAGGAGCCAGATGTTTCCCTTTTCAGAAAAAGTTTCTGCCGAGAACGAGCACCGTGACATGCTGAGTCTCTGGGAAAGCAGAGATACCCAGTGCTGTTGCGGCTAAAGATAGGCTGCAGAGGGATAGTGAAGACCAGCAAGATCTTTCAGGGCTGGCACCTTCCTTGTGGGAGAAGGAGCCAGACGTTTGCCTTTTCAGAAAAAGGCTCTGCCGAGAGCGAGCACCGTGACATGCTGAGTCTCTGGGAAAGCAGAGATACCCAGTGCTTTTGTGCCTGTGGATAGGCTGCAGGGGGACGCTGAAGACCAGCAAGATCTTTCAGGGCTGGCACCTTCCTTGTGGGAGAAGGAGCCAGACGTTTGCCTTTTCAGAAAAAGGCTCTGCCGAGAGCGAGCACCGTGACATGCTGAGTCTCTGGAAAAGCAGAGATACCCAGTGCTGTTGCGGCTAAAGATAGGCTGCAGAGGGATAGTGAAGACCAGCAAGAGCTTTCAGGGCTGGCACCTTCCTTGTGGGAGAAGGAGCCAGACGTTTGCCTTTTCAGAAAAAGTTTCTGCCGAGAACGAGCACCGTGACATGCTGAGTCTCTGGGAAAGCAGAGATCCCCAGTGCTGTTGTGCCTGTGGATAGGCTGCAGGGGGACGGTGAAGACCAGCAAGATCTTTCAGGGCTGGCACCTTCCTTGTGGGAGAAGGTGCCAGACGTTTGCCTTTTCAGAAAAAGTTTCTGCCGAGAACGAGCACCATGACATGCTGAGTCTCTGGGAAAGCAGAGATCCCCAGTGCTGTTGCGGCTAAAGATAGGCTGCAGAGGGATAGTGAAGACCAGCAAGATCTTTCAGGGCTGGCACCTTCCTTGTGGGAGAAGGAGCCAGACGTTTGCCTTTTCAGAAAAACTTTCTGCCGAGAACGAGCACCGTGACATGCTGAGTCTCTGGGAAAGCAGAGATCCCCAGTGCTGTTGTGCCTGTGGATAGGCTGCAGGGGGACGGTGAAGACCAGCAAGATCTTTCAGGGCTGGCACCTTCCTTGTGGGAGAAGGAGCCAGACGTTTGCCTTTTCAGAAAAAGTTTCTGCCGAGAACGAGCACCGTGACATGCTGAGTCTCTGGGAAAGCAGAGATCCCCAGTGCTGTTGTGCTTGTGGATAGGCTGCAGGGGGATGGTGAAGACCAGCAAGAGCTTTCAGGGCTGGCACCTTCCTTGTGGGAGAAGGAGCCAGACGTTTGCCTTTTCAGAAAAAGGCTCTGCCGAGAGCGAGCACCATGAGATGCTGAGTCTCTGGGAAAGCAGAGATCCCCAGTGCTGTTGTGCCTGTGGATAGGCTGCAGGGGGACGGTGAAGACCAGCAAGATCTTTCAGGGCTGGCACCTTCCTTGTGGGAGAAGGAGCCAGACGTTTGCCTTTTCAGAAAAAGTTTCTGCCGAGAGCGAGCACCATGAGATGCTGAGTCTCTGAGAAAGCAGAGATCCCCAGTGCTGTTGCGGCTAAAGATAGGCTGCAGAGGGATAGTGAAGACCTGCAAGAGCTTTCAGGGCTGGCACCTTCCTTGTGGGAGAAGGAGCCAGACGTTTGCCTTTTCAGAAAAAGTTTCTGCCGAGAACGAGCACCGTGACATGCTGAGTCTCTGGGAAAGCAGAGATCCCCAGTGCTGTTGCGGCTAAAGATAGGCTGCAGAGGGATAGTGAAGACCTGCAAGAGCTTTCAGGGCTGGCACCTTCCTTGTGGGAGAAGGAGCCAGATGTTTCATTTTTCAGAAAAACTTTCTGCCGAGAACGAGCACCGTGACATGCTGAGTCTCTGGGAAAGCAGAGATCCCCAGTGCTGTTGCGGCTATAGGTAGGCTGCACAGGGATAGTGAAGACCTGCAAGAGCTTTCAGGGCTGGCACCTTCCTTGTGGGAGAAGGAGCCAGACGTTTGCCTTTTCAGAAAAAGTTTCTGCCGAGAACGAGCACCGTGACATGCTGAGTCTCTGCGAAAGCAGAGATCCCCAGTGCTGTTGCGGCTATAGATAGGCTGCAGAGCGATAGTGAAGACCAGCAAGATCTTTCAGGGCTGGCACCTTCCTTGTGGGAGAAGGAGCCAGACGTTTGCCTTTTCAGAAAAAGTTTCTGCCGAGAACGAGCACCGTGACATGCTGAGTCTCTGGGAAAGCAGAGATCCCCAGTGCTGTTGTGCCTGTGGATAGGCTGCAGGGGGACGGTGAAGACCAGCAAGATCTTTCAGGGCTGGCACCTTCCTTGTGGGAGAAGGAGCCAGACGTTTGCCTTTTCAGAAAAAGTTTCTGCCGAGAACGAGCACCGTGACATGCTGAGTCTCTGGGAAAGCAGAGATCCCCAGTGCTGTTGCGGCTAAAGATAGGCTGCAGAGGGATAGTGAAGACCAGCAAGATCTTTCAGGGCTGGCACCTTCCTTGTGGGAGAAGGAGCCAGACGTTTGCCTTTTCAGAAAAAGGCTCTGCCGAGAGCGAGCACCGTGACATGCTGAGTCTCTGGGAAAGCAGAGATCCCCAGTGCTGTTGTGCCTGTGGATAGGCTGCAGGGGGACGGTGAAGACCAGCAAGATCTTTCAGGGCTGGCACCTTCCTTGTGGGAGAAGGAGCCAGACGTTTGCCTTTTCAGAAAAAGTTTCTTCCGAGAACGAGCACCGTGACATGCTGAGTCTCTGGGAAAGCAGAGATCCCCAGTGCTGTTGTGCCTGTGGATAGGCTGCAGAGGGATAGTGAAGACCAGCAAGATCTTTCAGGGCTGGCACCTTCCTTGTGGGAGAAGGAGCCAAACGTTTGCCTTTTCAGAAAAAGTTTCTGCCGAGAACGAGCACCGTGACATGCTGAGTCTCTGGGAAAGCAGAGATCCCCAGTGCTGTTGTGCCTGTGGATAGGCTGCAGGGGGACGGTGAAGACCAGCAAGAGCTTTCAGGGCTGGCACCTTCCTTGTGGGAGAAGGAGCCAGACGTTTGCCTTTTCAGAAAATTTTCTGCCGAGAACGAGCACCGTGACATGCTGAGTGTCTGGGAAAGCAGAGATCCCCAGTGCTGTTGCGGCTAAAGATAGGCTGCAGAGGGATAGTGAAGACCAGCAAGATCTTTCAGGGCTGGCACCTTCCTTGTGGGAGAAGGAGCCAGACGTTTGCCTTTTCAGAAAAAGTTTCTGCCGAGAACGAGCACCGTGACATGCTGAGTCTCTGGGAAAGCAGAGATCCCCAGTGCTGTTGTGCCTGTGGATAGGCTGCAGGGGGACGGTGAAGACCAGCAAGATCTTTCAGGGCTGGCACCTTCCTTGTGGGAGAAGGAGCCAGACGTTTGCCTTTTCAGAAAAAGTTTCTGCCGAGAACGAGCACCGTGACATGCTGAGTCTCTGGGAAAGCAGAGATCCCCAGTGCTGTTGTGCTTGTGGATAGGCTGCAGGGGGATGGTGAAGACCAGCAAGAGCTTTCAGGGCTGGCACCTTCCTTGTGGGAGAACGAGCCAGACGTTTGCCTTTTCAGAAAAAGGCTCTGCCGAGAGCGAGCACCATGAGATGCTGAGTCTCTGGGAAAGCAGAGATCCCCAGTGCTGTTGTGCCTGTGGATAGGCTGCAGGGGGACGGTGAAGACCAGCAAGATCTTTCAGGGCTGGCACCTTCCTTGTGGGAGAAGGAGCCAGACGTTTGCCTTTTCAGAAAAAGTTTCTGCCGAGAGCGAGCACCATGAGATGCTGAGTCTCTGCGAAAGCAGAGATCCCCAGTGCTGTTGCGGCTATAGGTAGGCTGCAGAGGGATAGTGAAGACCTGCAAGAGCTTTCAGGGCTGTCACCTTCCTTGTGGGAGAAGGAGCCAGACGTTTGCCTTTTCAGAAAAAGTTTCTGCCGAGAACGAGCACCGTGACATGCTGAGTCTCTGGGAAAGCAGAGATCCCCAGTGCTGTTGCGGCTAAAGATAGGCTGCAGAGGGATAGTGAAGACCTGCAAGAGCTTTCAGGGCTGGCACCTTCCTTGTGGGAGAAGGAGCCAGATGTTTCATTTTTCAGAAAAACTTTCTGCCGAGAACGAGCACCGTGACATGCTGAGTCTCTGGGAAAGCAGAGATCCCCAGTGCTGTTGCGGCTATAGATAGGCTGCAGAGCGATAGTGAAGACCAGCAAGAGCTTTCAGGGCTGGCACCTTCCTTGTGGGAGAAGGAGCCAGACGTTTGCCTTTTCAGAAAAAGTTTCTGCCGAGAACGAGCACCGTGACATGCTGAGTCTCTGGGAAAGCAGAGATCCCCAGTGCTGTTGCGGCTAAAGATAGGCTGCAGAGGGATAGTGAAGACCAGCAAGATCTTTCAGGGCTGGCACCTTCCTTGTGGGAGAAGGAGCCAGACGTTTGCCTTTTCAGAAAAACTTTCTGCCGAGAACGAGCACCGTGACATGCTGAGTCTCTGGGAAAGCAGAGATCCCCAGTGCTGTTGTGCCTGTGGATAGGCTGCAGGGGGACGGTGAAGACCAGCAAGATCTTTCAGGGCTGGCACCTTCCTTGTGGGAGAAGGAGCCAGACGTTTGCCTTTTCAGAAAAAGTTTCTGCCGAGAACGAGCACCGTGACATGCTGAGTCTCTGGGAAAGCAGAGATCCCCAGTGCTGTTGTGCTTGTGGATAGGCTGCAGGGGGATGGTGAAGACCAGCAAGAGCTTTCAGGGCTGGCACCTTCCTTGTGGGAGAAGGAGCCAGACGTTTGCCTTTTCAGAAAAAGGCTCTGCCGAGAGCGAGCACCATGAGATGCTGAGTCTCTGGGAAAGCAGAGATCCCCAGTGCTGTTGTGCCTGTGGATAGGCTGCAGGGGGACGGTGAAGACCAGCAAGATCTTTCAGGGCTGGCACCTTCCTTGTGGGAGAAGGAGCCAGACGTTTGCCTTTTCAGAAAAAGTTTCTGCCGAGAACGAGCACCGTGACATGCTGAGTCTCTGGGAAAGCAGAGATCCCCAGTGCTGTTGCGGCTAAAGATAGGCTGCAGAGGGATAGTGAAGACCTGCAAGAGCTTTCAGGGCTGGCACCTTCCTTGTGGGAGAAGGAGCCAGATGTTTCCCTTTTCAGAAAAAGTTTCTGCCGAGAACGAGCACCGTGACATGCTGAGTCTCTGGGAAAGCAGAGATCCCCAGTGCTGTTGCGGCTAAAGATAGGCTGCAGAGGGATAGTGAAGACCTGCAAGAGCTTTCAGGGCTGGCACCTTCCTTGTGGGAGAAGGAGCCAGATGTTTCCCTTTTCAGAAAAAGTTTCTGCCGAGAACGAGCACCGTGACATGCTGAGTCTCTGGGAAAGCAGAGATACCCAGTGCTGTTGCGGCTAAAGATAGGCTGCAGAGGGATAGTGAAGACCAGCAAGATCTTTCAGGGCTGGCACCTTCCTTGTGGGAGAAGGAGCCAGACGTTTGCCTTTTCAGAAAAAGGCTCTGCCGAGAGCGAGCACCGTGACATGCTGAGTCTCTGGGAAAGCAGAGATCCCCAGTGCTGTTGTGCCTGTGGATAGGCTGCAGGGGGACGGTGAAGACCAGCAAGATCTTTCAGGGCTGGCACCTTCCTTGTGGGAGAAGGAGCCAGACGTTTGCCTTTTCAGAAAAAGGCTCTGCCGAGAGCGAGCACCGTGACATGCTGAGTCTCTGGGAAAGCAGAGATCCCCAGTGCTGTTGTGCCTGTGGATAGGCTGCAGGGGGACGGTGAAGACCAGCAAGATCTTTCAGGGCTGGCACCTTCCTTGTGGGAGAAGGAGCCAGACGTTTGCCTTTTCAGAAAAAGTTTCTGCCGAGAACGAGCACCGTGACATGCTGAGTCTCTGGGAAAGCAGAGATCCCCAGTGCTGTTGCGGCTAAAGATAGGCTGCAGAGGGATAGTGAAGACCAGCAAGATCTTTCAGGGCTGGCACCTTCCTTGTGGGAGAAGGAGCCAGACGTTTGCCTTTTCAGAAAAACTTTCTGCCGAGAACGAGCACCGTGACATGCTGAGTCTCTGGGAAAGCAGAGATCCCCAGTGCTGTTGTGCCTGTGGATAGGCTGCAGGGGGACGGTGAAGACCAGCAAGATCTTTCAGGGCTGGCACCTTCCTTGTGGGAGAAGGAGCCAGACGTTTGCCTTTTCAGAAAAAGTTTCTGCCGAGAACGAGCACCGTGACATGCTGAGTCTCTGGGAAAGCAGAGATCCCCAGTGCTGTTGTGCTTGTGGATAGGCTGCAGGGGGATGGTGAAGACCAGCAAGAGCTTTCAGGGCTGGCACCTTCCTTGTGGGAGAAGGAGCCAGACGTTTGCCTTTTCAGAAAAAGGCTCTGCCGAGAGCGAGCACCATGAGATGCTGAGTCTCTGGGAAAGCAGAGATCCCCAGTGCTGTTGTGCCTGTGGATAGGCTGCAGGGGGACGGTGAAGACCAGCAAGATCTTTCAGGGCTGGCACCTTCCTTGTGGGAGAAGGAGCCAGACGTTTGCCTTTTCAGAAAAAGTTTCTGCCGAGAACGAGCACCGTGACATGCTGAGTCTCTGGGAAAGCAGAGATCCCCAGTGCTGTTGCGGCTAAAGATAGGCTGCAGAGGGATAGTGAAGACCTGCAAGAGCTTTCAGGGCTGGCACCTTCCTTGTGGGAGAAGGAGCCAGATGTTTCCCTTTTCAGAAAAAGTTTCTGCCGAGAACGAGCACCGTGACATGCTGAGTCTCTGGGAAAGCAGAGATCCCCAGTGCTGTTGCGGCTAAAGATAGGCTGCAGAGGGATAGTGAAGACCTGCAAGAGCTTTCAGGGCTGGCACCTTCCTTGTGGGAGAAGGAGCCAGATGTTTCCCTTTTCAGAAAAAGTTTCTGCCGAGAACGAGCAGCGTGACATGCTGAGTCTCTGGGAAAGCAGAGATACCCAGTGCTGTTGCGGCTTTTGATAGGCTGCAGTGGGATAGTGAAGACCAGCAAGATCTTTCAGGGCTGGCACCTTCCTTGTGGGAGAAGGAGCCAGACGTTTGCCTTTTCAGAAAAAGGCTCTGCCGAGAGCGAGCACCGTGACATGCTGAGTCTCTGGGAAAGCAGAGATACCCAGTGCTGTTGTGCCTGTGGATAGGCTGCAGGGGGACGGTGAAGACCAGCAAGATCTTTCAGGGCTGGCACCTTCCTTGTGGGAGAAGGAGCCAGACGTTTGCCTTTTCAGAAAAAGTTTCTGCCGAGAACGAGCACCGTGACATGCTGAGTCTCTGGAAAAGCAGAGATACCCAGTGCTGTTGCAGCTAAAGATAGGCTGCAGAGGGATAGTGAAGACCTGCAAGAGCTTTCAGGGCTGGCACCTTCCTTGTGGGAGAAGGAGCCAGACGTTTGCCTTTTCAGAAAAAGTTTCTGCCGAGAGCGAGCACCGTGACATGCTGAGTCTCTGGGAAAGCAGAGATCCCCAGTGCTGTTGTGCTTGTGGATAGGCTGCAGGGGGATGGTGAAGACCAGCAAGAGCTTTCAGGGCTGGCACCTTCCTTGTGGGAGAAGGAGCCAGACGTTTGCCTTTTCAGAAAAAGGCTCTGCCGAGAGCGAGCACCATGAGATGCTGAGTCTCTGGGAAAGCAGAGATCCCCAGTGCTGTTGTGCCTGTGGATAGGCTGCAGGGGGACGGTGAAGACCAGCAAGATCTTTCAGGGCTGGCACCTTCCTTGTGGGAGAAGGAGCCAGACGTTTGCCTTTTCAGAAAAAGTTTCTGCCGAGAACGAGCACCGTGACATGCTGAGTCTCTGGGAAAGCAGAGATCCCCAGTGCTGTTGTGCCTGTGGATAGGCTGCAGGGGGACGGTGAAGACCAGCAAGATCTTTCAGGGCTGGCACCTTCCTTGTGGGAGAAGGAGCCAGACGTTTGCCTTTTCAGAAAAAGTTTCTGCCGAGAACGAGCACCGTGACATGCTGAGTCTCTGGGAAAGCAGAGATCCCCAGTGCTGTTGCGGCTAAAGATAGGCTGCAGAGGGATAGTGAAGACCAGCAAGATCTTTCAGGGCTGGCACCTTCCTTGTGGGAGAAGGAGCCAGACGTTTGCCTTTTCAGAAAAACTTTCTGCCGAGAACGAGCACCGTGACATGCTGAGTCTCTGGGAAAGCAGAGATCCCCAGTGCTGTTGTGCCTGTGGATAGGCTGCAGGGGGACGGTGAAGACCAGCAAGATCTTTCAGGGCTGGCACCTTCCTTGTGGGAGAAGGAGCCAGACGTTTGCCTTTTCAGAAAAAGTTTCTGCCGAGAACGAGCACCGTGACATGCTGAGTCTCTGGGAAAGCAGAGATCCCCAGTGCTGTTGTGCTTGTGGATAGGCTGCAGGGGGATGGTGAAGACCAGCAAGAGCTTTCAGGGCTGGCACCTTCCTTGTGGGAGAAGGAGCCAGACGTTTGCCTTTTCAGAAAAAGGCTCTGCCGAGAGCGAGCACCATGAGATGCTGAGTCTCTGGGAAAGCAGAGATCCCCAGTGCTGTTGTGCCTGTGGATAGGCTGCAGGGGGACGGTGAAGACCAGCAAGATCTTTCAGGGCTGGCACCTTCCTTGTGGGAGAAGGAGCCAGACGTTTGCCTTTTCAGAAAAAGTTTCTGCCGAGAACGAGCACCGTGACATGCTGAGTCTCTGGGAAAGCAGAGATCCCCAGTGCTGTTGCGGCTAAAGATAGGCTGCAGAGGGATAGTGAAGACCTGCAAGAACTTTCAGGGCTGGCACCTTCCTTGTGGGAGAAGGAGCCAGATGTTTCCCTTTTCAGAAAAAGTTTCTGCCGAGAACGAGCACCGTGACATGCTGAGTCTCTGGGAAAGCAGAGATCCCCAGTGCTGTTGCGGCTAAAGATAGGCTGCAGAGGGATAGTGAAGACCTGCAAGAGCTTTCAGGGCTGGCACCTTCCTTGTGGGAGAAGGAGCCAGATGTTTCCCTTTTCAGAAAAAGTTTCTGCCGAGAACGAGCAGCGTGACATGCTGAGTCTCTGGGAAAGCAGAGATACCCAGTGCTGTTGCGGCTAAAGATAGGCTGCAGAGGGATAGTGAAGACCAGCAAGATCTTTCAGGGCTGGCACCTTCCTTGTGGGAGAAGGAGCCAGACGTTTGCCTTTTCAGAAAAAGGCTCTGCCGAGAGCGAGCACCGTGACATGCTGAGTCTCTGGGAAAGCAGAGATACCCAGTGCTGTTGTGCCTGTGGATAGGCTGCAGGGGGACGGTGAAGACCAGCAAGATCTTTCAGGGCTGGCACCTTCCTTGTGGGAGAAGGAGCCAGACGTTTGCCTTTTCAGAAAAAGTTTCTGCCGAGAACGAGCACCGTGACATGCTGAGTCTCTGGAAAAGCAGAGATACCCAGTGCTGTTGCAGCTAAAGATAGGCTGCAGAGGGATAGTGAAGACCTGCAAGAGCTTTCAGGGCTGGCACCTTCCTTGTGGGAGAAGGAGCCAGACGTTTGCCTTTTCAGAAAAAGTTTCTGCCGAGAGCGAGCACCGTGACATGCTGAGTCTCTGGGAAAGCAGAGATCCCCAGTGCTGTTGTGACTGTGGAAAGGCTGCAGGGGGACGGTGAAGACCAGCAAGATCTTTCAGGGCTGGCACCTTCCTTGTGGGAGAAGGAGCCAGACGTTTGCCTTTTCAGAAAAAGTTTCTGCCGAGAACGAGCACCGTGACATGCTGAGTCTCTGGGAAAGCAGAGATCCCCAGTGCTGTTGTGCCTGTGGATAGGCTGCAGGGGGACGGTGAAGACCAGCAAGATCTTTCAGGGCTGGCACCTTCCTTGTGGGAGAAGGAGCCAGACGTTTGCCTTTTCAGAAAAAGGCTCTGCCGAGAGCGAGCACCGTGACATGCTGAGTCTCTGGGAAAGCAGAGATCCCCAGTGCTGTTGTGCCTGTGGATAGGCTGCAGGGGGACGGTGAAGACCAGCAAGATCTTTCAGGGCTGGCACCTTCCTTGTGGGAGAAGGAGCCAGACGTTTGCCTTTTCAGAAAAACTTTCTGCCGAGAACGAGCACCGTGACATGCTGAGTCTCTGGGAAAGCAGAGATCCCCAGTGCTGTTGTGCCTGTGGATAGGCTGCAGGGGGACGGTGAAGACCAGCAAGATCTTTCAGGGCTGGCACCTTCCTTGTGGGAGAAGGAGCCAGACGTTTGCCTTTTCAGAAAAAGTTTCTGCCGAGAACGAGCACCGTGACATGCTGAGTCTCTGGGAAAGCAGAGATACCCAGTGCTGTTGTGCCTGTGGATAGGCTGCAGGGGGACGGTGAAGACCAGCAAGATCTTTCAGGGCTGGCACCTTCCTTGTGGGAGAAGGAGCCAGACGTTTGCCTTTTCAGAAAAAGGCTCTGCCGAGAGCGAGCACCGTGACATGCTGAGTCTCTGGGAAAGCAGAGATACCCAGTGCTGTTGTGCCTGTGGATAGGCTGCAGGGGGACGGTGAAGACCAGCAAGATCTTTCAGGGCTGGCACCTTCCTTGTGGGAGAAGGAGCCAGACGTTTGCCTTTTCAGAAAAAGTTTCTGCCGAGAACGAGCACCGTGACATGCTGAGTCTCTGGGAAAGCAGAGATCCCCAGTGCTGTTGCGGCTAAAGATAGGCTGCAGGGGATAGTGAAGACCTGCAAGATCTTTCAGGGCTGGCACCTTCCTTGTGGGAGAAGGAGCCAGATGTTTCCCTTTTCAGAAAAAGTTTCTGCCGAGAACGAGCACCGTGACATGCTGAGTCTCTGGGAAAGCAGAGATCCCCAGTGCTGTTGCGGCTAAAGATAGGCTGCAGAGGGATAGTGAAGACCTGCAAGAGCTTTCAGGGCTGGCACCTTCCTTGTGGGAGAAGGAGCCAGACGTTTGCCTTTTCAGAAAAAGGCTCTGCCGAGAGCGAGCACCGTGACATGCTGAGTCTCTGGGAAAGCAGAGATCCCCAGTGCTGTTGTGCCTGTGGATAGGCTGCAGGGGGACGGTGAAGACCAGCAAGATCTTTCAGGGCTGGCACCTTCCTTGTGGGAGAAGGAGCCAGACGTTTGCCTTTTCAGAAAAAGTTTCTGCCGAGAACGAGCACCGTGACATGCTGAGTCTCTGGGAAAGCAGAGATCCCCAGTGCTGTTGTGCTTGTGGATAGGCTGCAGGGGGATGGTGAAGACCAGCAAGAGCTTTCAGGGCTGGCACCTTCCTTGTGGGAGAAGGAGCCAGACGTTTGCCTTTTCAGAAAAAGGCTCTGCCGAGAGCGAGCACCATGAGATGCTGAGTCTCTGGGAAAGCAGAGATCCCCAGTGCTGTTGTGCCTGTGGATAGGCTGCAGGGGGACGGTGAAGACCAGCAAGATCTTTCAGGGCTGGCACCTTCCTTGTGGGAGAAGGAGCCAGACGTTTGCCTTTTCAGAAAAAGTTTCTGCCGAGAACGAGCACCGTGACATGCTGAGTCTCTGGGAAAGCAGAGATCCCCAGTGCTGTTGCGGCTAAAGATAGGCTGCAGAGGGATAGTGAAGACCTGCAAGAACTTTCAGGGCTGGCACCTTCCTTGTGGGAGAAGGAGCCAGATGTTTCCCTTTTCAGAAAAAGTTTCTGCCGAGAACGAGCACCGTGACATGCTGAGTCTCTGGGAAAGCAGAGATCCCCAGTGCTGTTGCGGCTAAAGATAGGCTGCAGAGGGATAGTGAAGACCTGCAAGAGCTTTCAGGGCTGGCACCTTCCTTGTGGGAGAAGGAGCCAGATGTTTCCCTTTTCAGAAAAAGTTTCTGCCGAGAACGAGCAGCGTGACATGCTGAGTCTCTGGGAAAGCAGAGATACCCAGTGCTGTTGCGGCTAAAGATAGGCTGCAGAGGGATAGTGAAGACCAGCAAGATCTTTCAGGGCTGGCACCTTCCTTGTGGGAGAAGGAGCCAGACGTTTGCCTTTTCAGAAAAAGGCTCTGCCGAGAGCGAGCACCGTGACATGCTGAGTCTCTGGGAAAGCAGAGATACCCAGTGCTGTTGTGCCTGTGGATAGGCTGCAGGGGGACGGTGAAGACCAGCAAGATCTTTCAGGGCTGGCACCTTCCTTGTGGGAGAAGGAGCCAGACGTTTGCCTTTTCAGAAAAAGTTTCTGCCGAGAACGAGCACCGTGACATGCTGAGTCTCTGGAAAAGCAGAGATACCCAGTGCTGTTGCAGCTAAAGATAGGCTGCAGAGGGATAGTGAAGACCTGCAAGAGCTTTCAGGGCTGGCACCTTCCTTGTGGGAGAAGGAGCCAGACGTTTGCCTTTTCAGAAAAAGTTTCTGCCGAGAGCGAGCACCGTGACATGCTGAGTCTCTGGGAAAGCAGAGATCCCCAGTGCTGTTGTGACTGTGGATAGGCTGCAGGGGGACGGTGAAGACCAGCAAGATCTTTCAGGGCTGGCACCTTCCTTGTGGGAGAAGGAGCCAGACGTTTGCCTTTTCAGAAAAAGTTTCTGCCGAGAACGAGCACCGTGACATGCTGAGTCTCTGGGAAAGCAGAGATCCCCAGTGCTGTTGTGCCTGTGGATAGGCTGCAGGGGGACGGTGAAGACCAGCAAGATCTTTCAGGGCTGGCACCTTCCTTGTGGGAGAAGGAGCCAGACGTTTGCCTTTTCAGAAAAAGGCTCTGCCGAGAGCGAGCACCGTGACATGCTGAGTCTCTGGGAAAGCAGAGATCCCCAGTGCTGTTGTGCCTGTGGATAGGCTGCAGGGGGACGGTGAAGACCAGCAAGATCTTTCAGGGCTGGCACCTTCCTTGTGGGAGAAGGAGCCAGACGTTTGCCTTTTCAGAAAAACTTTCTGCCGAGAACGAGCACCGTGACATGCTGAGTCTCTGGGAAAGCAGAGATCCCCAGTGCTGTTGTGCCTGTGGATAGGCTGCAGGGGGACGGTGAAGACCAGCAAGATCTTTCAGGGCTGGCACCTTCCTTGTGGGAGAAGGAGCCAGACGTTTGCCTTTTCAGAAAAAGTTTCTGCCGAGAACGAGCACCGTGACATGCTGAGTCTCTGGGAAAGCAGAGATACCCAGTGCTGTTGTGCCTGTGGATAGGCTGCAGGGGGACGGTGAAGACCAGCAAGATCTTTCAGGGCTGGCACCTTCCTTGTGGGAGAAGGAGCCAGACGTTTGCCTTTTCAGAAAAAGGCTCTGCCGAGAGCGAGCACCGTGACATGCTGAGTCTCTGGGAAAGCAGAGATACCCAGTGCTGTTGTGCCTGTGGATAGGCTGCAGGGGGACGGTGAAGACCAGCAAGATCTTTCAGGGCTGGCACCTTCCTTGTGGGAGAAGGAGCCAGACGTTTGCCTTTTCAGAAAAAGTTTCTGCCGAGAACGAGCACCGTGACATGCTGAGTCTCTGGGAAAGCAGAGATCCCCAGTGCTGTTGCGGCTAAAGATAGGCTGCAGGGGATAGTGAAGACCTGCAAGATCTTTCAGGGCTGGCACCTTCCTTGTGGGAGAAGGAGCCAGATGTTTCCCTTTTCAGAAAAAGTTTCTGCCGAGAACGAGCACCGTGACATGCTGAGTCTCTGGGAAAGCAGAGATCCCCAGTGCTGTTGCGGCTAAAGATAGGCTGCAGAGGGATAGTGAAGACCTGCAAGAGCTTTCAGGGCTGGCACCTTCCTTGTGGGAGAAGGAGCCAGACGTTTGCCTTTTCAGAAAAAGGCTCTGCCGAGAGCGAGCACCGTGACATGCTGAGTCTCTGGGAAAGCAGAGATACCCAGTGCTGTTGTGCCTGTGGATAGGCTGCAGGGGGACGGTGAAGACCAGCAAGATCTTTCAGGGCTGGCACCTTCCTTGTGGGAGAAGGAGCCAGACGTTTGCCTTTTCAGAAAAAGTTTCTGCCGAGAACGAGCACCGTGACATGCTGAGTCTCTGGGAAAGCAGAGATCCCCAGTGCTGTTGCGGCTAAAGATAGGCTGCAGAGGGATAGTGAAGACCAGCAAGATCTTTCAGGGCTGGCACCTTCCTTGTGGGAGAAGGAGCCAGATGTTTCTCTTTTCAGAAAAACTTTCTGCCGAGAACGAGCACCGTGACATGCTGAGTCTCTGGGAAAGCAGAGATCCCCAGTGCTGTTGCGGCTAAAGATAGGCTGCAGAGGGATAGTGAAGACCTGCAAGAGCTTTCAGGGCTGGCACCTTCCTTGTGGTAGAAGGAGCCAGACGTTTGCCTTTTCAGAAAAAGTTTCTGCCGAGAACGAGCACCGTGACATGCTGAGTCTCTGGGAAAGCAGAGATCCCCAGTGCTGTTGTGCCTGTGGATAGGCTGCAGAGGGATAGTGAAGACCAGCAAGATCTTTCAGGGCTGGCACCTTCCTTGTGGGAGAAGGAGCCAGACGTTTGCCTTTTCAGAAAAAGTTTCTGCCGAGAACGAGCACCGTGACATGCTGAGTCTCTGGGAAAGCAGAGATCCCCAGTGCTGTTGTGCCTGTGGATAGGCTGCAGGGGGACGGTGAAGACCAGCAAGATCTTTCAGGGCTGGCACCTTCCTTGTGGGAGAAGGAGCCAGACGTTTGCCTTTTCAGAAAAAGTTTCTGCCGAGAACGAGCACCATGAGATGCTGAGTCTCTGGGAAAGCAGAGATCCCCAGTGCTGTTGTGCTTGTGGATAGGCTGCAGGGGGACGGTGAAGACCAGCAAGATCTTTCAGGGCTGGCACCTTCCTTGTGGGAGAAGGAGCCAGACGTTTGCCTTTTCAGAAAAAGTTTCTGCCGAGAACGAGCAGCGTGACATGCTGAGTCTCTGGGAAAGCAGAGATCCCCAGTGCTGTTGCGGCTAAAGATAGGCTGCAGAGGGATAGTGAAGACCAGCAAGATCT